>NW_017306557.1:771595-819050 GCF_000935625.1 Nanorana parkeri
TTTATGTGTATTATTTATATTATTATTTTATATATATTAATTAGGACTTTACCCGCTTTGGGGAACTTTTGTGTTACATGAAACAAAAAAAGTAGACTTTTTACTCATTGGGCAGCACGGTGGCTTGGCGGTTAGCACATCTGCCTTGCAGCACTGGGGTCCTTAGTTCAAATCCCAACCAGGACACTCTGTGCATGGAGTTTGCATTAGAATGTCACCCCTCTAGATATACTCACATAGATCAGCAGGGACTACTGACCCCTTTCCTTGTGCAGATTTCCTCCCACACTCCAAAGACATGCTGGTAGCTTTATTGGCTCCTGTCTAAATTGGTTCTGTGTATGTGAAATGGGGACCTTAGATTGTAAGCTCCTTGGGGGACTGATGTGATGAATCTTTAGCCTGAAATAAAAAAATAAACGTCCCTTTTTGAAGAAGCATTAAAATTAATCCAAAGATGGTGTTTTTTTTGGCTTTCTCAGGGTTCTGCAAAGCTGGAAAAAGCTGAGATCCTGCAGATGACGGTGGATCACCTTAAGATGCTGCACACTGCTGGGGGCAAAGGTAAATCTCCACTTCCTACAGAAGACGGCTGTGATCACTGCCGGCCATACTTCTCTATAGCACATAGACGGCCGCAATGTGACGCAAGGGACGATTATTGTATTTTTATTGCAGAGCTGTAAACCAGGCTGCCAGTACACAAATAGACAAGCATGTTTACTGAGTTGGTATAGGTGGTATGGTAAGCTTAGCTTAGTGACAACAGTTCTGAGCAAGTTGTCACACCCAGTCTGGTTCAATAATCATCATCCAGGCCTATGGACATATTATGAACCTACGAAACACCCCCAACTTTTAAATCCCAGATAAAATAGTGATGAGTGTGTAGGTCCTGGAGCTTCTGTTGGGCAGCTAAGGTGGGACTTCTGTTGGGCAGCTAAGGTGGGACTTCTGTTGGGCAGCTAAGGTGGGACTTCTGTTGGGCAGCTAAGGTGGGACTTCTGTTGGGCAGCTAAGGTGGGACATCTGTTGGACAGCTAAGGTGGAACGTCTGTTGGGCAGCTAAGGTGGGACTTCGGTTGGGAAGCTAATGTGGAGAAGATCTTAATAGTCCCAAGTCAGATGTTCTGCCTGGGAACAGTTGCCTTTATCCAAAGTATCAAGAAACAGCAATCAACAGAAGATTCCAGCGATTGTGTTGTAATTTCTTTAGGTTTTCATAATAACCTTTTTTTTAAATTTAGTAAACATTCCTAGTTGTGTGATCAGCATTAGACTTGTGAGTGGAAAAGATAGCGGAGAAGACTATCTTACAGATGCCTTCAGCTACTCTGTAATGTAATATTTCCATTAGAAAACAGATTAGAAGGTCTTTGTCTAGACTTCTTTGTTACTTCACTATGCCAATGTTAAGATATTCCATTTAATGTAGATTACTCAGAGTGGTGACTTACGTTGTGATTTATGTTTGTTGTAGGATATTTTGATGCCCACGCTCTTGCCATGGACTATCGCAGCTTGGGTTTCAGAGAGTGCCTTGCAGAAGTCGCCCGGTATCTGAGTATTATTGAAGGTATGGACACGGCCGATCCTCTCCGAGTGCGACTGGTATCTCATCTGAACAACTACGCCACTCAAAGGGAAGCTGCCAGCAGTGCCCACTCCAGCCTCGGACACATTCCCTGGGGGGGCGCCTTCACTCATCACCCTCACCTCTCTCACCCTTTGCTCCTGGCACAGACTGCTCATACAAACGGCAGCAGCACAACGTCTTCCACAGAGTCCCACCACCAGAGCAGACTTCCTGGGTCACCACATGCTGAATCGCCGGTGCTGCGCATCTCCTCCAATGGGAGCCTCACGTCAGTGCTGCCAGTCGTCACTCCTTCAAAACTCTCTCCTCCGCTGTTGTCCTCGGTGGCATCCCTCTCTGCGTTCCCGTTTTCCTTTGGATCTTTCCACTTGCTCTCCCCCAATGCACTGAGCCCGACGGCACCGGCGCCCACGGGCAAACCGTACAGACCCTGGGGGACGGAGATCGGAGCCTTTTAGGATCTTTTTTATTAGAAACTCGTTAGTTTTTATGCAGGGGGTGATCTGAAGGGGGGCGGGGGGTGGGACAGTCCAGCTGTGCTGGGCTTCTATCACTGATATTTACATTGTAATGCCAACCTGGGTGATCTGATGGTACCATTACAAACTATTTCTCTTTAAAAAGATCCCTAAATATCATTTTCTTTTTCCTCTAGTGACCTTTCTTGAACAATGTACCTTTCTGTATCAGGATGAACACAGGCCCTGGTTCAATATTTAACTTGCTTTTGTAATGTAATAATCTCAGTTGATGTCATGACAGTGACCCAGTTTAACCAATAGCTTCATGTTTTGACATTTCTTTTCCTATTAAAACAATGATGTCTTAGCCTTTCACGTGTGGAAATCTGCATTCAGCAATAACAATGTCTTTTATTTTGCTAATCCTTCTTTTGTTGTTGTTGTTTTGGGTTGTGATTCTTAATTTGTTAACTATCCTTTATTGGAGTTACATATATATTGCCAAGCGTTGACAAATCACCTTTACCAGCTTTGCCCAAGTGCACCTAAGTTGGTACAAGACTCCACGCGTTCCCTACCTGAATCTGAAGTATGACCTTTTTTTTAAACAGAGTCCTTAACTTCTAATATATTGGATGGTCTCCTGCACTAGAACTTTATTTAACAAGTAGACTAATTTAAGAAGAATGTTTGTACATATTCCCTTATGTGCATGGAAGAGGCACCACCCGGAAGGTGGACTCTACTGTATTGGGTTCAATCACTGTTGTACTGGTCTACTGTGACTAAATAATAAAAAAAAAAGCCAGAGTGTGCTATTTTAAACCTCATGTGTTTCATGTTTTTATTTATAAACTGTGTATTATATATCCTTTTCTATTTCACATCCTTTTATAGTATCATTGGTTGGTCACATTGCTGCAATTCATCATATATAGGCACGCTAACAGAGTTATTCACAAAGGGGTGAAGAGTTTGGAGAAGGCCGGAGAAGTGAACAATCTAGGACAACATAGCGGATGTGGAAACATTCTCCAATTATCTCACTTTCCAGTTCAGTTATTTTGTCCTAGATTGTTCACTTCTCCTGCCTTCTCCAAACTCTTCACCCTTTAGATCCTAGCTGAAACTGCCACCAACACATTTCCAACAATGATTTTAAATGAACATTGGAATGTGTGATCACACAAAATATGTTTCCTGTTCAGCAGTCAATTGTAACTTTTCATAGACAATTTGACGAAGAATCCTTTCCCGGCACGCTGGAAGATCACAATGCAGGTGTGATTAGTTTATAACTTTGCTTATTTCTTACCTGCCACCGATACTTCACCTGGTTATCACACCGGCCAGATTTCTAGCTATCTGGTGATCATTCACAGGCCAGTGCTTCCTTTTTTTTGAAATAAAATGGGGGGATTTACTAAAACTGGAGCAACTGTGCACAATAACCAATCAGATTCTATCTTCAGTTTTTTCAGCTAAGCAAGAAGCTGATTGGTTGCCTTGCATAGCTGTTCCAGATTTTAGTAAATTCCCCTCTGAGTACTGTGAGCTTGTACTATGGAAGTACCTAACACACACATATTGGTGAACAGATCAGTTTCTGTCCCCAACGACATCAGCGGAGGTTTTGCACATTATATATGCACAGGTCTCATGCAGCACAGAGCATCTATCATTGTCCTGACTACAGCTGGCCATACGCTTTACAATCTCTGTACAATCTCCTTTACCAAAACTATTTAACATAAAGACAAGTTTAAACAATCTATTCAATGAGCAGGTAGACCCTTGTACTATACAGTTGATGTTAGATCTAAAGGCGATTGCATAGTGTATGGGCACCTTTAAAGCTTACCACGCATGTTACAATCTGAATGTACAAACTACCCTAGATCTATTTATAAGCTATATAGAGGGTCAGCGTGATCGTGCGAGGGCCTGCGTCATCTAATACAAAGGGATTGGATAGTTTAGGTAGGTGGTCATGTTACATAAGTAAATCTAAAGTTGATTGTACCGTATGATTGAGTATACTCAGCTTTGGGTCACTATACACATTACAGTAAGGACCCTGGTCCTAGAAAGTATGCACCACACCCAGAACAACTGAGCAAGGGAACCATGAAATCAGTAGGACTTCCAAGGTGCTGAGACAGTGAAGTCACCTAAAAATGTGACATTTTGATGGATTATAATTCAAATATAATGATTGTACCAGTCACTTCACTGTCTCGGCACCTTTAAAGCCCTTCTTTTTTCATGGTTCCCTTGCTTAGTGAGCCTAAGCTAATAGAAGCTGAACTCCGATTGGTCGCAAAGGGGTTAATGCTTGTTCCACATCAATTCTCTTCTTATTGTCTTATTGGAAAAGATACATTCTGTATTTTCCCACATATATTTCTGCAGCTCTCACACACAGGAGTAATACAGATAGGAAGGTTAAACATCTGAGGTCAATGAAATCTCACAGCATGACAGACCATTGTGGCATATAAAGGGCCAACCATAGATGATAATTGAATATAACTTCATTGGGAAAATAGCAGAATGGTTGATTTCATTTTCACGAACATAATATGAATACATTACATAAGAGAGATCCAAGTACCATTGCCAATCACACAGCCTCCATACGTGAACAGAATTGTTATTTATAAATATTATGATTATATGATACTATCACTGTCATTGATTTGTTGCAGCATTCCATACCATGCGTGCGTCTTTAACCAGCGTTTGATGAAAGGTAGGCATAGAGCCAAGAGAACTTCCACTAGATGCCAGCTACTTTGTAATAAAAACCTCATTACTTTACTTGTCATGTTCATGTGATCCAATGACTAGAATTGAGTGAATTCTCTACTGTCCATACAGCTGGCAATCTGAGGTCCCGGAATCTCCAGTTACATGTATATTATAGATCTGACACAGGCAATGCGGAGCCCCCTCTAGAGGTGGAACTGAAAAGTGCATCATCAGGAACAATAACCTAAAGTGTACACTCTCGTGACACATATCATCTTAATTCAATTGTTTGTATCTAGAGATGAGAAAATTGATTTCTAAGTAACAGCAAATCTAAGAAAACATTGGCAAGTCATGAGTATGATAAATGGATTTTATGTTTCCTTGTGACCTCTATTGCTTACTAAGTACCTGCAGACAGACAGATGATTCGTGAGTTATTGGGACGTCTATGATTGGCAGCAGATCTCGGGAAACAGATGACGGTGGGAATGGTCAGGTTGTTGTTGCTCCTCCTGATTCCCAATGCTTGGTTCACACTTGTATAATAGCAGTATGACTGTGTATGTTCTAATTGGTTGGGAGGGAAGATTCTGGATTAGACATGTAAGCCCGCAAAAAATTGGTTTCGGTTAGTTTTATTTTGGATTATTTGTTATTTCGTTTTTCAGGATTCTGTTCAGAGAGTCAAATCTTTTCGGTATTCGTATTCAAATTTTCATGAATTTCGGCTGCATTAGACCATTACAAATGAATATTCACTGCAGCAAAGTGACATTACAAAAAAAAGTGACATTTTTCTTTTTAACTTTTTGAAAAAGAAAAGAAAAACAGCGTACGGTTCGCACACCCCAATTCATACCAGATCCTTTAGGTCTGGTAGGAATTTCTGTGGGACCCCAACACCAAAAAAACAGAAACTAATCATGGGGGACCCCCTAAAATCCCCCACCAGACCCTTGATCCGACAAGCTGCCTGGCAGAGCAGGAAAGGGGGGCCACATGCCCTCAACACGGGGAGGGTGCTTTACCAAGGGGACCTGGTAAAGGACAATTAGAGTCTATTAGATACATAAATTGTTCCAAGCACAAACGGTGACCAGTTACCCTAAAATCTTACAAGTCACATGGAATGTTCTTCATTCACAATCAGTTTGGTAAGAAATCTTCATTAATTCTTCAGAGAATAATTTACACAATTATAAAGAATAACCTGGAAAACCAATTTACACTACAGCAGACCTGATATGTGACCATTGCTGGGCTCTGTGTGTGTGTGGTGATGTCTTCCACCAGTTCATTCCATCATATTCATTGTCAGACAGGTTTCAGAATTGTCTGTCAATACTGGAGCAGGCAGAATCTGGAGCAGCTGTGCATGGCAACCAATCAGCTTCTCTCTTCAGTTTGTTCAGTTAAGCCTTGTAAATGAAAGATAGAAGCTGATTGTTACTACGGGCGACTGTTTCAGATTATGTCTGCTCCAGTTTGGATAATTTCCCCTCCCGGTGTTCTACTGAACCAACAAACTGGTCAAAAAACATAAAATTCGGCTTTCAGTCCAGTAATTACTACCACACTTCAGGACCTGATGAAGGGGGCTCCCTCTGACCCCCAAAACACGTTGGCTTTGTGATAAAGTCGCTTACTTCAATTTGTAATAACAAATTGTGGACATTTTATTTTCATTGTGGTGCTTCAATCTCAGATTATCTCCTCTACAAACCAAATGGGAATCCTTCAGTGTGGAGAAGCTGCCAATCCCAAGCATTCAGATATCTTGGTCAATTATTTCCATACTCCATAATAAGGTAACTATAAGGTCCCAGCACTACCTCATCCAAACAAAAAATGTTCATTCATACTAAAGTATTATGAGCTGCTTAACAATATGTATCCCCCTCTAACCACATGTTCAATCCCTCAGTAACAATACCTACTTGGTCAGATTTCTACCCAATGTCGCCCTCATGTGGTCACCTGTTGTTTTGCAGCACTGTATGTGGACATTTTGCAGGTATATTTGATTTCTGAATAGAGGTATATAAGATCACCTGAAAGCATCTTAATGCTGCTGGATGGATACATTCACCCAGACAGGTTCCTCCAGTATTTGGGTAATCCTTTTACTGCTGGTGCATCTGTTTAATTGTTTACACGGCCAATAAAAAGTACAAAGAAAACATTTTTTAAAATGTGGAGCACCTATAGAACAGTATTGTTTTTCTACATCCCTCGTGCACATTTTCAGTTAACAAAATACACTAAAATAAAGTGCACAATATAATCTCAAAAAGGTCCATTAAAGTTTATGTTAATCCACAATTCTACATAGGTTTGGATTGAGCGTGGAAGGTTTAGAACTACTGTCAGGCTTTACTGCTGTGTGTACCCCCACTAGGGAAGATTCATCCTCTCCATTTGTCATGGTGACCACTGTCTCCAGTACAGAAAGTGAGGCTGCCATAGGAACAGGAAGTGAGGGAAATGTTCCAATGGGGACACCCATTCTGGTATCAACTGTCTTAGAGGGGATAACCCCTTAATTTGGAGAGATCTTCACTTCCTCCTATGTTTCTAGGACAGGGATTGAAGGGAAATCTCCCCATCTCCCCAATGGCACACAGACAACCAAATAAAACCTTGGTTTTTATGGGGCGTGTTCACACCAATGTGCTGTGCTGGTGTGTGTTGCCATAAAATGATGCAGGTATAATTCTTTTTGCTGCACAGCACATTACAACGTACTGCATGTTGCAATGCTCTGCAGTTCATAGAATTTACATATAGGTGACAAAAAAGCTGAGCACTGCAATGTCTTATAGGAACGCAGCCCAGTGCACGTTCTCACTGCTATACATTGGCATACCGTGTGGTGTGAACCAGCACTCAAGGTGCCCATACGCTCCGAACCGTCGTTCGATTTTCGTACAATTGCTCCATGATGCACAGACCTTTGTGGGTTTCAATTAGTGTTCGTTAGCAATACCACCTTGCCGAATTTCATCGATTGACAGAACTGATTTTCGTTTGCACATGAACAGTGTTCCTGTTGTGATTTTTTTTGTACGAAAACGCCATAATCCATCGAATTTCGTACGATTCGATAAACGTTTTCTAGCCTGCTGGAAAGACAAAAAGTGGAATGGTTGTACAGTAATCGCGGTTGTGCACTTCCCATCAACTGTGCAATTATCGTACAACAACGCGGTCGCAGACGGAAATCGTGCGATAATCGTAAGGTGTATGGGCACCTTAAGACTTTGCTAATCTTTAATTTGGATGCACCTGGAATGTATTTATCTGATTTATCTTGAAAGTTCACTTGGGCTCTAACTATGCCCATGAGTTTGTTAGGTTCAATTTCAAATGTCTTTAGGAAAAATGGCTCATCTGTGAAATAATAATCATTAAAAGAACACACGTGCAGGGCATATTTACAATTGTGGCAACGCATGCTAAAACGTGCACATTGATGTGCATTGCCACAACCCATGGTTGTGCACCTGCTCTATGTAAATGGCACTCCAACACATTGTACAGAAGAGCCCAGCACACTGTGGCACACAACAATGCGTATTGTGGTGCACTGCTTATTAAAAATAAGCACATTTTTTCATCTGTTGTTGAGTGTTGGTAGCCCATTCATAATAAATGCAACACACTTTAATGAGTGTACATGAACGCAACACGAACGAATGCTTAAGGAAGAACTCTGGGCAAATCAAATCTTAAACCTTGCAGTGGGGCTTCCCCTATACTGCAAGGGTTAAGTGCTCATTTTTCTCTAGGGAGCTAAAAAAAAAGTTACACTCACCCGAACCGCGATCCTGGCTTGCTCTTATACTGGAGCCTCAAAGGAGAACTATGGGGTCAGGGCTTTTCCCCATAGTTCTCCTTAGGGTAACGGGAGGACACAAACAAGCGTCCTCCCGTTACCCTAAGCTCAGTATACCGCGAGCTACAGCTGAGACGCCGCAGTAAACCGCGAGCTACAGCTCGCGGTATACTGAGATGCCGCAGCTGAAGCGGACCCCGACAATTATGTCGAGATCCGCCCAGCTGCGTGAGTGACAGCTGGCTCTGCCTATTTAGAGGCAGAGCCAGCTGTACCCGCCCCCTCCCCCGTCAGTTCCGCCAGTCGGCGCTGGCGGATCGGGGAGGGGGGAATCCAGTCCTTCCCCTGTCACGGCAGAGAGCCGTGACAGGATCGAGAAGTGAGCGAACGCCGGTATGTGTTCGCTCACTTCCCGATCTACTGAGCCGACCTGTGACAGTCTCATTGTCACAGGTCGGCTAGAACTATGAGGGTGAGTGAAAAGCACTCACCTCCTAGTTCTCCTTTAAGCCTTGCTCCAGTGGTCCAAGGTCCTGTGAGTCAGGATACTGTACGGAACGTGAGGATGCAGAGGGACAATCCATCACTGCAATGGAGGAGACAGGCTGGAGGAAGTGGTGTAATAGCCAGCCTGGATCGTGGTTCGGGTGAGTATAACGTTTTCTTAGCGCCCCCGACAAAACGAGCACTTATCCCTTGCAGTGCTGGGGAAGTCCCACTGCAAGGGTTAAGATTTGATTCACCCAGTGTCCTGCTTTAAGTGTGCGTGAGCACATAAGGTGGTGAATTGGTTACCTATCACTAACATACAGTATACATATATATGTTCCTTGATAGCTCCTAACTGTTGCTCACTTCTGAGCTGTCTGAGCCCACATTGTATCAGCTATGAGAGCATCAATTGTGCTGAAATACTAGACTTTACAAAGGAAATTTCCGCTACTTTGTATATTAAATGCTTTTCTCAGGCAATTTATAGATGATATTTTTCGTGCACAAGGTGTACATTGTAATACAATATTCATCTTTTCAATGTGGCATAAAGGAAGCAGTCTTCCCTGTGGCCTATTTGTTCTGTTTTTCAGCAGTCAGGCAGTGTTCCATTTACTCGGATTCTCTCAATGGTTAATGATATCGTTTAGCTCATTCATAAGAACAGGGACCTTTGTAGTGTTCTCAACCAAGCTGCCACGGCATGCCGGGATCCGCTTCTGGTTTCTTTTACTGTTTTATTTTATTGTTATTTTATGCTATGAAAAAATACCTCCGGTTTTCATTTCTACTTGAGCTGGAATCGCAAATTGTTATTGTAATGATCAGGAATGCTCTAAACTTTAATAAGCAAGGGGATTCAGATCTGTAATGGTTAAAGCAATCTATAGTTTGTTCACAGTTTTTTAGATATATGTTAATATATGTAAACATATATTATTATAGCCAATATATAGTTACATTAGTATTAAACTCTAACTGGGTTATTCACTAAAGGGTGAAGAGTTTGGAGAAGGCAGGAGAAGTGAACAATCTAGGCCAAAATAGCTGAGTTGGAAAAATCCTCCAATTCAGCTCACTTTCCAGTTCAGCTATGTTGTCCTAGATTGTTCACTTCTCCGTCCTTCTCCAATCTCTTCACCCTTTTGTGAATAACCCTGTTAAACTTTTTTTCAATAAGGAATCTAGATTTCTTTACATTTTTGCCCAAGCACTTACAGTCATCATGTTTCTGAACAGCTCCAACTCTCTCAGCTCAGCTTTCCTGAACTTCCAAGATCATAAAGGACAGAGCAGTCTCCAGCAGATGACCATCTACTAGCTTGGAGAAGGTCGGAGAGAAGAGTGCCTTACCTTTCCTGTATGTTCCCCAAGACATGCTCATCTTATTAGCACACTCAAACAGGGGCGTCCCGAGGCTAGGTGTCACCCGCATAGGGTTGCCACCTGTCCGGGATTCACCCGGACAGTCCGGGTTTTGAATGCTGTGTCCGGGTTTCATGGCAGCTGAGACCTGGACACATGATGTCAGGCAGACAGAGGCAACCAAAATTAAGAAAGGGGTTACTGCCCCCCCACTGAAAATAGTCTTGACTTTGATATTTACATATGAATAAGCCGTGACTCATTCCCCTCCCAAAATTTCCGTGTGTTGCTAGAGTGTTCGGGTTTTGCTGAAAGAAAAGTTGGCAACCCTACACCTGTAGCGGATACCGGGTGACAACCCGCCGTGACTTCATTGCGCATGCGAGTGATGTCACCACGCGTATGCACGATGACGTCATCGCGCATGTGCTGCCATCTTTCTGATACCTGATATCTTGGTGATGGCCACCGACAGAGAAAGGAGGGGATGTTCACCTGGCAGAATAAGGTATGCCGCCAGGTCCCCATCTCTCCCCTGCAACTGTCAGGCTCTCGGTCCATGACCGAGTGCCCGACTTTCCAGAGGGGGTAACACCAAAATGTCTTTCAGTCATTTTGGTGTCACTTCTCCAATGGTGTCACCCCGGTGCGGGTCGCACCCCCCGCGTGACGCCACTGCACACAAGGGTGGCTCTATAGGTGGCTCTATAGGACCCTGCATGAGAAAGGAGTCACTCTAAAACAGGATATCAGGACCAGTGCTCAGGGGACCAGCTGATTCTGCAAGAAACTAAAGGCCGTGACACACTGCACGCGAAGCAGCGCGGAGCGGGGGCGCGCTGCCTTTGCGAGCAGTGTGTCATGTAATTTTCTGCTCGGCACCTCAGCTTGCGAGAGCTCGCAGAGCTGAGCGTGCCGAGATGAACAATTTCAACTTCAGCCAATCGGCTCGCGCGTATAAACCAGCGCGTCGCAATGCGACAGCTGGCAGGTTGTTACGGACGATCCGATTGGCTGAAGGTGCTGTCAATCATCTGAGTGCACTCAGCTCACACACTGCACGCGAAACTTTTAATTATCAAGAAGCAGCATCCATTGTAAGTGATTTCATCAGCATTTGAAATAGCTTAGAAACCTTTTGACTTTAATATCACTTTAATAAAGCAATTCACAAATAACTCATATTTCAGTTATAGGTGGATTTTGTTGGGCTTGAGACTACTTCTTCCTAAATAAAGTGGAACTGTGTTTTTTCTGCGCAAAGCAATGCAGCAGATTTACTTAAATTGGAACTGCAGTTACATTGTTTTATTTCTAGTTCCCTCTCCCCTCCTGTGTAATAAACAGAATTCTACTTACCCTCCTTGCGATCTAGTGGCATCCCTGCCTTCCTCATTGGTCCAGTGCCAGAGGTGCTCCTTGGGCAGAAAGACCATGTCATTGTGCTCATTTCCTGTGAGCCCAGCCTGCTGGTTACATCTCCCTAGGGCACATTATCTTGCAGGCTGGGATCAAACTACTCCAGGGCCAAGCAGCACTTCCATGTCATCACAATAGTGCTGATCAGTCCAGGAAGTGTTCCTGTCCTCTCCATCGCTGGAGTAAGAAGAGGAAGTTGCTGTGACATCACCGGAATGAAAAACTGACAGGGCCCATCTGAAAGGGGCCTTAGGTTCTACATAAACAGTCAGTTCAATGTGTTTCAAAACTGTTTAGGCTCTTGAACTACATTGGTTGTTGGTAGTTCTAAGGGATATTGGAACATGTATGGTCAACTTTATAGATTGTCTTAACATCTGTCAATTATACTTTTCCTGAACAGCTTGGTCCTTTAAGAGCACAAAATGCACATCACATTATCATCATCATCATACTTTTCCAAATTTCCCACTTACTTCCTGCTTAACTATTTATTACTGGTATTGTATATAGCACCGACAATTCACGTAGAGCTTTACTGAACATTCACATCAGTCCCTGCCCTCAACGAGCTTACAATCTAAGGTACAAAACACAAAAATTCCCCAGCCTCAACCTGGTTAGGGGGACGCACTGGAGTCCCAGCGTGCATTTTTGGTTGCTGGGCCTCCAGTGCGTCCCTGCACCTTATTAGGAGGAGTTGGCTACCTCCAGGTACACCTGCATGTAATTTATCAACTTCATTAATATGCTCACACTTGGAGACTCGGATACATAGAGTTAGGACCACACTTTGCAGAGGTGCCTTGGCGCGGCAGTGTGGCTTCTACATATTTTTGGCAAAAAGTTTGTGCAACTAAAACCTCTGATTTTAACGCATACTGTTGACAGGGCTACTTGTTTGGTTGCAGGCCGGCTGGCAGGTTGAGGCTGGGGAATTTTTGTGTTTTGTATTGTTGTAAGCCTTCCCAATGTGCGCCCTGCTATAAAGGCCGGTTATAGATTCATGCATGTACCATTTTTTTCTAGTTTTACAATCTAAGGTCCCTATCTCACTTACATAGAGGGCCAATTTAGACAGGAGGCAATTAACCGTCCAGCATGTCTTTGGAGCGCGGGAGTAAACCAGAGTACCCGGAGGATGCCCATGCAAGCACAGGGAGGCAATGCAAACTCCTTGCAGACAGTGTCCTGACTAGGATTTGAACTGGGGAAACCTAGGCAGAAGTGCTAACCACAATGCTTTCTTAGGGCCTGTTTATATCATTAAAGTGCATTCATAGCACAGTCCTGTGGCATGAACCCACTCCAGTGCGATCGCAAAAAACATAGTGCATGCACGATATTTTGCGATCACACTGCATTGGAACGCAGGACATTGCGGTACCACGAGTTCTGGTGTGGGTGGCGTGTCTGCAGTGCCATTGAAATGAATGGCACCACCATGTCCCAGAATGGAGGGAGGCTTTGTTTATGCAATCCAGAACAGTCACCCCACGGGACTGTGCAATGATCGCACTGAATGGAGTGAACAAGCCCTTATACTTAACATTTCTGTGCAATTAAAGTTGCAAAAACATTCACTAAGTACAAATGACTTACATTGAACTGCTCATTTCTCCATGCAATGAATCCCTGGTAAAAGCTGAAAATGTAATCAGAGATGTCTTCTCTGACTTCCTTTATAAAGATAAATGATTTAGCTCATTAACTGAGTTGAAGGCTAGGTGAGGTGTAAATCCTTATGTGAGATCAGTTGTGCTAAGATGGACTTGTTCAGTTTTAAGGTTATGTAAAGCCAGATTTTTTTTTAGTTCTGCCTGTGGCCTGTTAGGGAGATTTCCATTCCTTTGCTGTCTTGAAGACACAACAGGAAATAAAAAGAAACTTAGGGGAATTCTCATCTCAGACAATTTTCATCTGATTATTTGTCCATATTATATGATATTATATGATTTCTCCTCACCTTGCACTGGTGACAACTATATACATTTTGGATTTACCTAAAAGTTCTGTCTCAATGTCAATGGCACAGCTGTTCACAGATAAGGGTTTTGGCTTCACTTAGCTCTTGGCTGTCCTATGAAATATAACCTACTGCAAGCTGTAAATCCCTGAACAACCTTTAAGAACGTGAATGCTTTTGGGGTGCTTTGATGCACTTATTTCTTTTTTGGGGGGGTATCTTTTCATTCCACAATGATGTATGGAAGTACAAAGACCCATAAATGTGTGTTTATTTCCAGAACAGAAAAAGTAGGCACAGGAATGAAACCCAGACTTGCCCATGTAATGCACATGCAGCTTTTCTAATGAAAGGTCTACAATGTAAAGCATCGTGGCACCATGACAGGGACAGAGCTATTCTATATAGCTATGAATATGTCTCTCTCTTATATTTATATAACTTAGATGAACTCCGAGGCATTAAAAATAACTTAATGACACAAATAAGGAAGCATTAAGTTCTCATAACAATGTTGCTCTTACATACTAGATGACTTGCTGTCTCTTTAGCCTCTTTGAATAACCCCAATGTTCTCCATGCTCGCCTGTACAGAGGAAATTATCAACAAGTAGAGGATATCCTGTACTAGTATTGAATGGCCTTTAGCTTAAAGGTACTTCCCTTCTGGTGGGAATTTTATGTAATCAGGATCAAACTACACTGCTCCGGAGTGATTTCATAGAGTGAGACTCTGAGACTTTATAAACATGTCTGTTCCATTGTGTGCCAGTGAAAGAGCATTGTTACAGTAGAGAACACTTCCTTTTTCAGCATAGAACTTAGAGGGAAATGTTACACTACATTCTCATAAAATTCTCTTACCTTATTCACAGCTGCCGTGTGCCATTCAGCTGCATGAAATGAAGATTTTCAAGGTTTTTCTGGTGGCAGTTTACACACATGGTTGGCTCCTTAGTGTGCGTTCTTTTAAAATGAGGCCTTGCAGTGATATCTTATCATTCTAAGTCAGAATGTTCAGCATTTACAAAATTCACATTCTATCACTGCAAAATTGGCTCTATTATATGCATATCACAAAAGGTTCCCCTTCAAATTTCTTTGCACATTTGAATACAAATCCCTGCTTGGTGTCTTTTGTATCATAAAGCACGAAACATGTGGTGGCACAAAGTATCTAGTTTTACCCTTTTGTTCCTATTAAATGTATTCTTATGTCAGAGGTCCTGAAAAACTAAGACTAACCATAAGCCGTGTCACACTAGAGATTTTACTGGCTGTAGAAGAAAAAAATCCACTCACCTCTTTCTATGTTGTCGCTGTTTTGCTGGCCAGAACAGAAAGGCATTGCTACCGGATGGTGAGGGAATTCTTCAGTGTTTCAGCCAGCAAGGGAGCAGTGCCTTGCTGTTCCAGCCATTGAGGGGAGCGACACAAAGTTGTCAGAAGGGAACAGTATTGACACGTGTGATAATCCTTTTGGGGGCTCTCAGGGTCCCTTCCATTAGACAACTTTTGAGGTTGGTTTGCCCAGCTTAGTGCCCATGAAGAGAAGCCTCAAGTCCTAATTGTGGCTGCAGCTTCCTAAATCAAATCCTCAATCTGTGCAGTAAGTGCACTGTGGGCCCCCTTCTCTTTTGGCACATGTGCACTGCATGCACTGCACACAATAGGGATACACCAGTGGTCATAGGGTTGTCTTTGGGCCACAATAAGGAGATCTTTTCCAATCGAGTCACAGACAGAAATGAAAAATGCACATAGGTTCTAACCCTTTGTCTATGTTTTGACTGGAGTTAGGCTTTAACCTATCTAGGACAAGGGGCACTCCATATATCATCTGATGATATTTCAAGAAGCTGATTGTGGCTTTGGTTCAATACAATAGTGCTTGTGTATGTGGGCTGCAGGTTGAATGTATCATGCTTTTGGGGTGCTTTGATGCACTTGTAAGGGGCTTATGATTAGCTTAAGATTTCAGGCTATTTCTGAGTAACTTTGAGCTGATTCTGAGGAGGTTTTGTGCTGCTTTGCTTTCACATTGGCCTGCATGGGGAATGGAAGCAATCCAGAAGCAGACACATGGCCTTGTACATAAGCACTGGGTGTGAAACAACATTTCCATCATGTCAATGAAGCTCTAAATGATGATGATACCACCACCAGTGCTTCTTGTTTTCCAGTGCTGAAACAGGAGGAAGAAAGAAGAATAGAGAAAAGCTAAGTGAAGTATACAGTATAGCCTGATAATGTCTCATAGCCCAGCTCCCTGTCCCCCTACCTTGCAGTCCCCCATGGCAGTATGTTATGCATTATTTTATGCTATACTTACCTTTTTAGGTATCTTTAGTCTTGTCACATAAAGTACTGTGTTCTCTTTTCCTCTTCTCTGGGTCTGGGTGGACCTGGATGATTATATCACAACCATTCTCTACACTTTTACACTATGGTTGAAAGGTTTTGTGGGTCCATGATACTCTGTACTTACAGGATCTCTTCAGTCTTCCAGGTTGAATGATACTGGACATTAATCTCAGAAGACTGAGGGCATCTTGTGGCAAAAGGGGATTACTGCAGGAAACAGCTCTGGAGTGAAGGAGTTAAGTATTGCAGCCATGGTTGGACTTCAAATTAGCTTTCCGTTCAGTTTTCAGTTTCAATTGAGATTTTCTACAGATTGTACAGAAGTGTGGCTTTCTAGTAATCATACATCTGTATAATGTTGATGTTTGGCTTATTCAGTCCTCTATACTTACCAACCCAGCAGCTCTCTATAGAATCCTTCATGAAAGTCACCATCGGGCTCAGTGCTGGCATGCCAACTAGACAAGGTGTCTGTCTCACTGTAAAGTGTGGAGACATAGCGGGCAAACTATAAGAAGAAAGACATAAAGCAAGACCAGTGGCAGAAAACTTTCCCATTTCTACCATGTAAGTTATGACAAAAAGTCATAGTTCCCCAAGATGAGAACTGACTGCAAGAGAGACGTATAAAGAGCAAGGTAATAAAGTCTCATAAAAAGGTCATGTACTTTACAAGTCTGAACATATTATAATGGGCGCATATCGCCTGCATTGAAATGAGCCCAGCCGCTGGACTGTGAGAAGAAAGGAGACGAGGGAGGAGGAGAGGGTTAGTGAGAAGATACAATGATATGGGCTACAGCCAAGGGTGTGACTATGCAGAACAATTAGCTAGGGGGACAAAGGCACCTTCCGTTCCCATATTGCTCATAGCACGTTAACCTTTTCTTTTCTAGTGGAAGTGAAGCTTCCTCCGGCTTTCAACTGGCCCTCATAAATAAAAGTGAAGAAAAAGAGCCCATTACAACCAGCTTTCTGAATATGCAGCTCTAGAGCATAAGGGGAAGGTTGACGTAGAAAATGTAAATGGTGGCCATGGGCAATACATACAGGCAGTTCTGCATATCTTAAAGAAGACCTCCGAGCAAATAAAATCTTAGTCCTTGCAGTGGGACTGCCCCTGCACTACAAGGGCTTACTGCACATTTTGCCTAGGAGTTAAAATTACAGAGATATACTCACCCGAATCGTGATCCTGGCTGGCTCCTAGATTGGTCCCCCTCCGCTCCAGCAGTCTAAGGTCCTTTGAGTCATCACATCTTATAATACAGTGATCACATCTCCAATACAGAGTATTGGATGAGAGGACACCGAGGGACATTCCATCACTGGAGTGGAGGAAGAGACAGGCTAAAGGGACCGCTTTAGGAGCCAGGCAGGATCATGATTTGGGTGAGTATATCTCTGTTATTTTAGCTCCCTAGGTAAAACGAGCAGTTAACCCTTGCAATGGGGCTACCAAACTTAAGGATTTATTTGTCCCGAGTATTTCTTTGAGAAATGTATAAAACTGATAGAAAAATAGTTGTGTTGTCCAAAGCAATCCGGATGAAGCTGTAAATGTCTAACTGTCCCTAGAGAACTCACAGATAGACATTTCACCATCAAATTCAGATGTTTCTGAAGCTGTAGAGAGAACTGAGACTGAATGTACTTAGAGTGTCCTTTTACATTGCCAGTAGGCGAAGAGCTTCATTGTCATTTGTAAAAAGTGCCATCACCTCTGTGTCAGTCACCTGTCTCATTCTGGACATTTTTTCCCATGAATGGAATAAATGATTTAAAGGGTTTCTAAAGCCTCCGTTTTTTTTGCCTATATCTACTGCTATATAGGGAAAAAAAAACGCTTTAACAGCGGTTTAAACCTACCTTGTTTTTGCTGCGCGCTCCTGCCCGAGAAAACGAAACTGCTCTGGCGGCCGCAAAGCATCTTGGCACAGGCGCATGCGCAGTTCGGATTCTCGGCCGGGAGACGAGCAGCGACGCAAGGTAAGTCTATGGACGCGTGCACCCGCATGCAGACACCGCTGGATCAGAAGTGCCTGCAAGCAGAGAGGAGTCAGCGCTGGATCGGAGAGCCGCCGCACCGCTGGAGGGACAGATGAAAACATCAGGAAAGAAGAAGAAGATCGGATTAAGAGACATCATTTAAGGTAACTACTGACATTAACATTGGGGGCAGGGAACAAAAAATATCCTTTAATGTCACTTTAATTTATATGCAGTTTATTCATTGTCTGTCACTTTGCCCATTCAATGCAAAATATCAGACTCTCTTGATAGACACCCCCCACTATGGGGGACATATGCAAGGATGCAGTACTCTGGCCTGAGCAGTCAATTGGTAGACCAAACACTGTCATTTGGGATGGGGAGAATGCCATTACTACAACTCCCATCATGCCTTGGCCTCTAGGAGTCATGCCATTTGTAGTTCCACAACAGCTGGAGTGCCAAGGTTGCCTATCCCTGTTGTATTAGCTCCAACATAGACCATTAAGGACCTTAGGATTAGACTCAGGGCTCCCACAAATGAGAGCTGGCCACACCAGGCATTTTTCTCAGCTGTTCAATACTCTAATCCTCTTCCATGCTAAACAGGACAGATGGGGGAATCTCTCCTGCTGGGCTATAGTATTAAGCAGCCACCTTCCTTGATAGCGGGACAGTGCCTACATGTGATTGGCTGCAGGCGCTGTTCAGCCATGAATTTTCAGATCAGCTCCTTTGTCAAAAGTCGATTGGTCCACAGCCATTTTATCTTGAACATCATTTATTGATATGTTTTAAATATATATATATTTTTTCTGTTTCTTTTCTTTTACAATTAATGTTCTTTTTTCATCCCAACCCCCAATAATTTAAAGGAGAACTATGGGGTTAAGGCTTTTCCCCATAGTTCTCTTTAGGGTAACGGAAGGACACAAACTAGCGTCCTCCCGTCACCCTAGGCTCCGTATACCGCGAGCTGTAGCTCGCGGTATACTGAGACGCCGCAGTATACTGCGAGCTGCTGCTCGCGGTATACTGAGACGCCGCAGCTGAAGCGGATCCCGACAATTATGTCTGGATCCGCCCAGCTGCGTGACTGACAGCTGGCTCTGCCTATCTAGAGGCAGAGCCAGCTGCACCCGCCCCCTCCCCCGTCCGTTTCGCCAGTCAGCGCTGGTGGATCGGAATCCAGCCCATCCCCTGTCACAGCAGAGAGCCATGACAGGATCGAGAGGTGAGCGAACGTCGGTATGTGTTCGCTCACCTCCTGATCTACTGAGCCGACCTGTGACAGTCTCATTGTCACAGGTCGGCTAGAACTATGAGGTGAGTGAAAAGCACTCACCTCATAGTTCTCCTTTAAAGCATTTCTCCAGACAAGTATAATTTTGTTAAGGTTTCTCCCCACCTCTTCAGTCCTCTGTTGGTGTTCTTTACTTACAGTACCTCTCATCTGTCTGTAGAAATCCTTTGCTGAAGTCCAGGTAACATCATCTTCTGACACCCCAATGCTCTAGTGCTGCTGTCTGTAGGGCACCTCATATGACCAGTGGCGGACCTAAGGAACAAAGGGCCCTGGTGCAAGATTTGTTCTTGGAACCCCCCCCCCCCCCTTTGAAAGCGGGAGCAGATCTTACTGGCCCACCAACCCCACGGCGGTCTCTGCACCAAAGAAGCTTACTCTCTAATGACCCGCATAGTCACACACTATTATTTTTATACAATTATATAGCTCTGACATATACCGTGGTGCTGTACTGAGCCAGTTACATCAGTCTCTATACAGAGGAGCTTTCACTCTAATTCAGAATGGCACCGGCTGTAGAGGGACTACAAATACAGCAATGAAGAATAGTATATGAATTTGGTACATACTCTGTGCTGCTCTGGGGTGCCAGCCTAATATATAGGGTCTCACAAGGGGCAGATGCGGAGGGTCTCACCAGGTCATCAGGGGCAGATTTGGAGGGTCTCACCAGGTCACCAGGGGCAGATGCAGAGGGTCTCATCAGGTCAGCAGGGGCAGATGCGGAGGGTCTTACAAGGTCACCAGGAGCAGATGCAGAGGGTCTCAGCAGGGCAGCAGGGGCCGCTGTGGAAGGTCTTACCAGGGCGGCAAGGGCAGGTGCGAAATGTCTCACCAGGGTGGCAGGGGCACATAGGCAGGGTCTCATCGGGGTGGCAAGGGCAGATGCGGAGTGTCTCACCTGGGTGGCAGAGGCAGATGTGGAGGGTCTCACTAGGGACAGATGTGCAGGGTCTCCAGGTTCTCACCAGGGCAGCAGGGGCAGATGTGTTGGCGGCAGAAGCACTGTGAGATGGGCCGGTGGAGGAGCTGTGGGGGTCGATGGAGGAGCTGTGCAGGCCAGTGGAGGAGCTGTGCATATCGGTGGAAAGATGTGTGATCTGTGGGCCGGCACCTTGAGCAGCTTTACTGTGCTTCCCCAGAAGGCTGCCGTGAGGTCCCCGGCAAGCGCGTGACCTCACAACAGCCGCATACATTTAAAAATGAAAAGAGCCATGTCATCTCCAATCATTCAGGATCCCGGGACCGGATCTCAGTGGGCCGTCGCCCAGCCTTGGGCCCTGGGGCAGCCAAACTGGCTGCACTACCAGTAGGTCCGCCCCTGTGTATGACTTAGTTGAGCCTGCAGAACTGGTGTGACTTGAGGAGACTAGCCTGCCAGGGTGACCAATAAATGCCACTGTTACAATGGTTAACATGCAGTATTCCCTTATCAATTATATTTTTTAGGAGTCAGTGGCTGCAATAGGAAATGCCTCAATGTATTTATTTATTTTTACTGCCCAGACAACAGCTTTAAAAGGGAACAATAAGATTTATGCAGTTTGTTTAATAGGCTAAAAGGAAATAAAATTTGCTACTACTGGAGAATTAGGCACTAGAGTGAAACTGCAATTATTTGGTTATGTGTTCCAGCCATAAATAAAAGATGAGTCACTCCACTGAGACATGGACGAGATATACTGTAGGTCACCAACAAGCTTGTTTCTATTGCATGATCACATAGGAAAGCAGCATTTTGGGACTGTGCAGGGACCCTTCCTTAGGCATGATGTTATCACATGTCTGAGGAAGGGCCCCTGTGTGGTTCCTAAAAATTACTTTGATGTGATCATGCAAAAAAAAAGAAGAAAGCTTGTCAGTGTTCTGGAGACATACTGAGGGGAATTTATCAAAACTGGAGCAGACAAAATCTGGAGCAGCTGCCCATGGCAACCAATCATCCTCTCTCTTTCACTTTCATATCTTACCTGACCAAACTGAAGAGTTTGATTCATTGACTAGTGTATTTATTTCAGCTGATGCTATTGAGGTCTGTAATCAATGAGCTTTTCTCATCAAAAGGGCTAAGGATATTCTGTAAAGTCTCTGAAAATGGGCCAAGAGCTCCATGTAAAGCACAATAAGTGGAGCCAAGAGCTACACCTCCTGACTAACAAAATATACAAACTATCAATAATAAAAACAATATTTCATATATAGTATATCTGCCAAAAAAATGAACACATAAAATTGTCCTTTTTAGTTCTAATTACTGCATGCCTGAGGTGCAGACATGCAGTAACATGGATGGGAGCAAGTGTCAATGGACTACAAGTCCGCACCCATATTCTATTGAAATGACAAGCCCCTCTGCCACAGCGGCAGTTGGGTCTTGTAGTTTCTCCATTCACAGATCCTGTCAAAGGTGCACTTAGACTTTACGATGTGAGAGATGCAGACAGCACAAAAAGGAACCTGCAGCAGCATTTTCTCCAGGAAAGATCTATCATTCAGCTCTTCTTTTACAGAGTTTTATGTGAACATCCAAGGTTTACTTTCAATTAGAGTTTAGGAGAAATCCTAAAAGTTCCAGATATGCAATATAAGCAAAAAATGCCTCCCAAATTCACACATATAATTCATTCCTCGAATATTTCAGGCAGTACTTTGTGTGTTCAGATCAGATGTGGGAGCATTTTCCACTTTCCTTGATTTTCTGTTTCAGATCTCGGAATCAAAGCTGTTTTGATGAAGATGAAAAGGAGAAGGAGATGGCAGGACGGCCTCTCAGCTCAGATCACAAAGAGTTTTTGCATTTCTCAGCTGATCAGGATCACATTACAGTGATGGATGGTTGTGCCTAAAGGAAGATTTAATCACGCACTGTCACTGATGGCACAATATGGCTGTGATTTATGCTAACGGTTGCCTGGTCCAGAGAGAAGGATTTTTTAACTTGCCATTAACAATGAGAAAAGCTGGTCAAGATGTAAATAATATGAACACATTGTCTTAGCCAGGTGCTACCTGCAATAGTGTTACATAGAAGAAGTGTGTGCAGGAGATCGGGGTCAAGCAACAATGCAAGGGGTCAATGCCACCATACAGAAAAAACTAATTGTGTCTGTCACAATGCTGATTTTATAAAGGAAACATAATTCCCTAAATATCAAATAAAAATATAAAGTATAAACTATATAAAATATCTAGTAAATGCAGAGGTAAAAATTAGCTTGTTAAGCTGTGTGACTTGTCTAGAAATAAAACATATGTATGTAGCTGGGTGTAATTTATATACACTGAGTGGCCAGATTATTATGACCACCCTATCAGTACTTCGTTGGGCCACCTTTTGCCTTCAATACTGCAGCGATTCTTCTTGGCGTTGACTCCACGAGATGTTGAAAGGTGATGCGGGGAATCTGACACCATGCCTGATGAATAGCACTGTCCAGTTCTGTAAGATTTGATGGTTGTGGAACCAGCTGCCTGATGGCTCTTTCAACTTCGTCCCACAAATGCTCAATTGGATTGAGATCTGGTGATTGTGGGGGCCACCTAAGCAAGGTAAATTCTCCCTCATGTTCTTGAAACCACTCCTGCACAATACGAGCATGGCGCATTGTCTTGTTGGAAGAAGCCATCTCCATTGGGATACGCCATCAACATGATAGGATGTACTTGGTCAGCAACGATACTTTGGTATGTTGTGCTATTCACACGAATTAAAGGGCCCAAATCATGCCAGGAAAACATGCCCCAAACCATAACACTGCCCCCACCAGCTTGAAGGGTTGTACTCATGCATGTGTGGTGCATATTTTCATGCTGTTCCCGCCAAATTCTCACTCTGCCATCTGCATGATGCAACTGGAAACGATATATATATAGTCATTTGCCCCAGCCAGCATTTAATTGGGTCATGTGCGGGAAGCAGCAGATGTGCCTGTTTATACCTTTCCGACCAACGCACCCCAGGTTGCTATCTTTTAGCTCTATGATGCTCTAGCCGTGGTCCCACCCAGCTCCTGTGGCAACCAGTGATGTCAGTGAGCTGGGCGTCACCGGCAGCAGCAGCACTCCCCCCGTCCTCCTCAGGTGGCCAATAGTCTGGGGACACCCCTGGCTATAGTGTGGGTCCAATCACATCATAATGAATACATGCATTGAGAAGAATTGCTTTTAGGCAGCTTAATTAAAATAAATGGGCTGTCAATGCACCTCAATGCATGAAAAATGTCCTCCATTATTGTTCTTCAGTGCAGGGCAATGCAATGCACAGAGCATATACACTGAGTGGCCAGATTATTATGGCCACCTGATGTTTGCAAATTAGCTATAATTTTGCGCTGAAGTTGCTAGTGGGCCAGACCATTATAAATAGGGAAGCAGGTTGTTTACTACGACAGTAGAAGTGATTTGTTTCTGAAGATATGGGTAAATAACGCGATTTAACAGCCTTTGAACGTGGGATGATTGTTGGCGCTCGGAGCCATGGAGCGAGTATCAGATAAACAGCAGAATTCGTTAAATGTTCAAGAGCAGCTGTTGGTAAAGTGTTTAAAGACTGGACTGTCAGCCAAAAATCTGGGTCTGAACGTGCGAATTATGGCCGTCAGCGACTAGTCAATGTTAGGGCAGAACGGAGAGTGGCAAGACTGGTACAAGACAACAGAAGGGCAACAGTGCAATGTCAGATTCCTCGCATCACCTTTCAACATCTCGTGGAGTCACGAGGCGGCCCAACAAAGTCATCTCGTATAGTCATCTCGTGGCCCAACGAAGTACTGATGGGGTGGTCATAATAATCTGGCCACTTAGTGTATGTCTGTGCAATGTGGTGCACAATAATGCAGATGTGTTGCAGCGCACTGTAGATCTGCGTTGAGGTGAAGTTAGCTTTGCATTGCATTGTGTACTGTATCTAGAGTGCATTATAGTGCGTTGCAGTTACATATGTTATAATGCAGGTCATGTCCATTGTTATATCACGTATTATGGTGTGAATGAGCCCTTATTGTTACTACACAAAGTGTTGAGTTGAAAAAAAAAATCACAAGATTGTAAAACGTACCTGCATTCTATTTGTCACCATGTGTTGTACCAGTAGCATCATTTTAGTGTTATGATTAATGGGACAAGTCACTGGAGCAGCCGGTTGCAGCAGCTTGGGATATGATGTCCCCTGACTGCAGATGAATTCATCTAATCTATGTGCAAGTCAACATGTGGTGCCTGGATTGCAGAGCTGGACACCTGTTAGTAGCCTTAGGTTACTGACAAGATAGTCTATGGTAAAGTTGTATTAAACTCTCAAACTTTTTACAATAATGCATCTAGATCAAACAAATATACATCACCCAGCACAAGATCTCTTAACGTTTTTACCCAAGCAAAGCCATTATGTTTCCAACTCTCAGCTTTACTTCCCTGAACTTCCTGTCCAGTACAAGATCACAAAGGACAGCCCAGTCTGCAGCAGCTCTCCATCTGCTAGCTTGGAATGGGCAGTGTCTTGCCTTGCTGTGTCTGTTTGTCTGTGGAGACACACACAGCTTACTAGCACACACAAGGGGGCTCCATAGAACCCTGCAATGGAAAGGAGCCAACCTATAGAATAATAAATTGGGCCAGTGCTCAGGGGACCAGCTGATTCTGCAGAAATTCTAAACTTTTACCTATTACCAAGCAGCATCCATTATAAGATTTCATAAGCATTTAAAAAAAACTTAGAATCCTTTTTGACTTTATTATCTCTTTAACACAAACTTCATTTAAAACAGTTATTTCAGTTTTAGGTGGCATCAACTAGGCTGAGGGCCCTGTCAGACCATATCCAGGGCATTCTGGTGCAGTTTGAGCCAGGAACGCACTGGATTACATAGATCAAGCCAGGCAGTGTTCTGGGGTGGGAGGGGGCATGTCGGTGACATTCATGTCAATGGCACTTCAGACACCCCCCCGCAGTGCGATCGCCCGCAGTGTGATCGCCTGCACCGGAACGCGAAGTACAGGAATGCCCTCCGTTCAAGTGCGATCTGAAAATATAGTGCATGCAGCATTTTTTTCAGATTGCACTGCACTGAAACGGATGGCATTCCTGTACCTCGCGTTCCATTGCGGGCAATCGCACTGTGCCCCAGAAAGCGGCTTGGCCTGATACCAGTGCTTTCCAGACTAAAAACCACACTGGAACACACTGGATATGGTGTGCCGGGGTCCTTAATTACACATCAGCTTCTCCTTCTTTGTTCCACTAATGTTTACTAGATTTAATGTAATTAAAAATACAGAAATTCCAAGCTCTTAGAGTTTTTAATGGCTGAATGCCCCCTAGGAAGTATGTGTCTCTGCTAACCCCCAGAGGGCTATAAGCAGTGAACAGATTGATTTTTCTTACCTTGGATTTGCTCTTTCAAATACATGAATTAATATGTGTGTATGCCTTATAGGAATATTAATATGCTCATGTCAGATGGCTTATGCTGTTAATGTTAGATTTATATACTTTAACTTTATAAAGTACTTCATCGCCATCTAGTGGACATTAAAAATCACCGCAGCTTTCAAACTATTCTTGGAGTGGGTGACACTGAGCTGTTCAATACTATCAGGGTTATAACTAGAACTAGAAACATTCTTCAATTCAGCTCACTTTCCAGTTCAGCTATGTTGTCCTAGATTGTTCACTTCTCTGCCAAGAAACATATCTTATCCTTTTTGTTGTCAATTTTTTTGTAACATTGCCTGCTGCATATTCACAGTGCAGTATTCACTCCAAACATCTGTCATATGCTATAGAGCAAAATGTAATGCCCAGATGGTGCAACACCCTTGCACATGCTATGGAAGAAGGAGGAGGATAGTAGTAGCCAAAGAAGCTTACAGATGTCACTGGCACAGTAAAAAAGAGCTGTTATTGGGGAACCAAGATTCACCTAGAGGTAGGTTTACCATAAAGTGCCACTATGCAAGTGCCCCCTACCAATCTTTTAGTTTCGTTTTTTATATGTTGGTATGACAGTGTGTCAATATTGCTAAATCCTTACCCTAGGGTTGCCTCCCTCCCTCCCACCTGGGTACATTATTCAAACCGGACTTGGTGGCACAGCGGCGAGCAGTGGGTAGCATAAAAGCATAAAAATATTTTAATTTCACAGAACAGCATTTTTTCTCCATTATAACAGGGGGTATGATGCCTTTGCAGAAGAAAATCAGTATTTAATGGATTTTATTTTTTCATGCAATTGCTTTTCATTCCACAATAAAAGTCTGTGAATGTTCAGGGTCATGCTGCAGTAAAGAAAGCTGTGCAACTTTACAGAAGGGGGTATCATGAATGTTGTTTGGCCCAACAGACAAAACACCTAACTGTCTAGCAGTAGCTTCCCAGGTAAAACCTCAATCAGCAGAAGAAACCTGGGGAAAGTGTTCCTGAGTCTGTGCTCTGTTTTTGGCTTACTTAACTTTCTTGGTATGTCTGGTGTTTCCAGTTATATCCAGAGCCACATAGGTGTCGTCACTTAAGGAATAAGCACAAGTAGCACAATGTGCACAGTTTATTTGTATATATCATCCAATACAGGTGTCCAGATTCCATGTCAGTGCAATATCCATTTAATTGATAGTTGTCATTCAAACGACAAGCGCTTTTGGGGGGGACGCGCAGCGTCCCCTTCATCAGGCCCAGAAATTACATTCTAGTATGTCTATATAAAGGTTGTGGTACTTTTATACAATGTCAGGAAGCCAGGTGGTACGTCATGACTCGCTTCCCGGCTTCCTGATTGTTTAGGAAGTCGCACTGCCTAGACATAAGTGAAGTCGGCTTCCTAGCCAATCAGGGAGGCGGGTCATGACGTGCCGACCGGCTTACTAATTGGCTTCACTTTTTGTTAGGTAGTCTGGCTTCCTGACCAATCAGTAAGCTGGATGGCACCTCATGACTTGCTGTCCGGCTTACTGATTGGTCAGGAAGCCAGGCAGCCTCTAGTGAAGCCAGTGTTATTTCGCTAGAACACCGGCTTCACAGGCAATCAGGAAGCCGGGCGAAGGGTCATGATCTGCCGCCCGACTTCCTGATAATTGGGGCACAAGGCACCAGTACCCGGTATCGGCGAGTACCGGAAAAATAAATATTGAAAAAAATATCGAAAAACCGGTATCGATGCATCCCTAATTTGTAGGGATGTTCAGATACCAGTGCCAATACTTGTAATTTGCACGAGAACTACCGGGGTCACAGAGGTTGCAGCTGGCATCTGGCACACCAACACTGTCCTGAAATCATTAGTCTGTATTGTTTTAGAAAAATTGTCACATGACACTAAACAAAAATGTACTCGTACTTGAACAAATGGTATCTGTGCATCCCTAATAAAAAAAAAACAAATCATACAGTAAAACAGGAATGCAGAAATGTGCTCCTTATAAATGACAGCTGCCTCCTAACTCTTGACTTTTTCTCTAGTCTAGTCTTGGAGCTGGAAAAGTATCTGAACATCCCTACTAATTTGCACTAACATGGAATCTTGTTGCTGGTGACGTCTGTATTGGAGTTCTGTTGTGAGCGGCGCCATCTGTAGTCATTGCACCTGTTACTTTAGGGATATCTGGTAAGGAGTGCGGAAATGTATATGGATACTGCTTTGTATAGTACATATCTGGGACCTGTGGCACACTGGAATCTTATGGGGGCATTGTTTATGTACAGAATGTATATCTGGGGACCTATGGCACACTGGCAAGTTGTGATTAACTCCAATGTTATTTAATCATAAAATATATGCATAGGGTATGCATAGGGTATACCGTATTTGTCGGCTTATAAAGCGACTGGGTGTATAAGAGGACCCCCTAATTTTCCACTTAAAACATAGGTTTTGGGCTATACTCGTCATATAAGACTACCACTTCCGAGGCAACACTATTTAAAAACATCATGGATGGATGTGCGGTAATACTGTATGTACGGTAGCTTTGGCTACATACAGTATGTCGCGCTGAGCCAATCATGGCGAGCGATGTATTCTATTAATGAATACAAAGCTTGCTTGGATTGGCAGAGGTTGTGTACATTGCTCGCCGTGATTGGCTCAGCGCGATATACTGTATGTAGCCGAAGCTACCGTACATACAGTATTACCGCACATCCAGCGGGCTGACAGATTAGGGATGTTCGTTTTGGACCAGCTTGGCCCAAATGAACTAAAGGTATACATTGTATACCCCGCGTATAAGACGACCCCCGATTTTCGAGGGATGTTTTTAAGTATAAAAAGTAGTCTTATACGCCAGCAAATACAGTACTTTCTAAAACAATTGCCCGGAGGTGCTAGAGTGTTCGGGTTTGGCTTGATGAAAAGGTGGCAACCCTACCTTACCCTCTGCACCACCTCCATGGGAGCTCTCTTTTAGCTTGACCACCACTGCGTTCTCTGGTCTCCAGAAGAATGCCAAAAACACCACCCAGTTCAGTACTTTTTCACTGACAGTAACCTATGAACACAGGCTAACTCTGCCAAAAAGAGCCAGCATGCTAACCTCTCCAGATGACAACCTTCTGTCCTCACTGTACCAAGCTAGATAGACATAAAGAAATTGTGAAGCTCGAAAGTGTGTATCACACTTTCGAGCTTCACAATTTCTTTATGTCTATCTTGCTTCCCATGCTCCAACCCATTGAAGTGCTGGATGCTGCTTGAGACAGATTTCTGCATGTAGAGAAGCCCCTTCAAACCTGCTGGTCACATAGGCATCTAAACAATATGTGTTACCTTTTCTGGTTTTGGGGTATCTATGCTTTCTTTATATCCTTTGACTATTTTAATAATTTAAATTTTAACACAAATAGAGGCAGATCTGTATACAAATAAAAACGAAGAGATATTCTCTGATTTGTTAACCTGACATGTTGATGAAAGGCATTCCTGGTGCAGACAGTAAATACACATGACAGTAGAGTCATATGCATTCTGCAACTTTTAAATGTTCCCTTAGTATGAAATGGACAGTGACCCTGATGCAATTTTTATATAACCAGCATATTCCGAAGGACCTTCAAAAGAACCTTTACACTTTACAAACCATTCACAACAGTCCCCAAAGCCAAGGGAGCTTATGGTCAGACATCCCCACTGCTTCATATGCACAATTTATGCATAGCAGCCAAGCGACCCATCCATATTTATGGGCTGTGAAGAGAAGGAGGGGAAAAAAATTGATTGTTTGCTGGTGTCAGCACATTCATGATTCTTTATACACATTTATGCTGGAAATAAAATAGTCATATATGCCAGTAGCTATTATTAGTTTTAAAGAAAACTTCATAATTGACCATGTCAGCTTCAGAAGCTTATTAGGAATATAGAAGAATGACAAAGTTCAAGAATCATTCCACTTACAGAAGAGTGGCTGGTTATAGAAAGGCTTAATGAGATAGATCCAAAGACTGAGGTCATTCTTTCAATATATATGACTATTAGATCACCATACCAGCATTATTGTATTTTAAGCTGAAGCCTGACATAAGTAGCTGAAACCAGTCTGCAGCTTGTGTGTTTATTGAGAGCAAGGGCACTGGAGACCAGGATGATGTCACAAAATGCTCCAATTTCCTCTGACACCAAGGTGAAGAATTGACAGAGTGTTCAGTGATGACGTGTTGGAGGTGCTTAATTAGAGCACTAGATGAGATCTGCTATATACACTATATTGCCAAAAGTATTGAGACACCCCTCCAAATCATTGGATTCAGGTCTGCTGTGAAATTTCCTTGCTACTAAATATTCCACGGTCAACTGTTAGTGGTATTATAACAAAGTGGAAGCAACTGGGAACAACAGCAACTCAGCCATGAAGTGGTAAGCCACGTAAAATGACAGAGCGGGGTCAGCGCATGCTGAAGCGCACAGTGCGCAGAAGTCACCAACTGTCTGCAGAGTCAATAGCTACAGACCTCCAAACTTCATGTGGCCTTCAGATTGGCACAACAACAGTGCGTAGAGAGCTTCATGGAATGGGTTTCTATGGCCGAGCAGCTGCATCCAAGCCTTAAATCACCAAGTACAATGCAACGCGTCGGATGCAGTGGTGTAAAGCACGCCGGCACTGGACTCTAGAGAAGTGTTCTCTGGAGTGACGAATCACGCTTCTCTGTCTGGCAATCCGATAGACATGTCTGGGATTGGCGGTTGCCAGGAGAACGGTACTTGCCTGACTGCATTGTACCAAGTGTAAAGTTTTGTTGAGGGGGGATTATGGTGTGGGGTTGTTTTTCTGGAGTTTGGCCCCTTAGTTCCAATGAAGGGATCTCTTAAGGCATCAGCATACCAAAATATTTTGGACAATTTCATGCTTCCAACTTTGTGGGAACAGTTTGGGGATGGCTCCTTCCTGTTCCAACATGACTGTGCACCAGTGCACAAAGCAAGGTCCATAAAGACATGGATGAGCAAGTTTGAGGTTGAAGAACTTGACTGGCATGCACAGAGTCCGGACCTCAACCCGATAGAACACCTTTGGGATGAATTAGACTGCGAGCCAGGCCTTCTCGTCTAACATCAGTACCTGACCTCACAAATGTGCTTCTGGAAGAATGGTCAAACATTCCCATAGACACACTCATAAACCTTGTGGACAGCCTTTCCAGAAGAGTTGAAGCTGTTATAGCTGCAAAGGGTGGGCCAACTCAATATTGAACCCTACGTAGTAAGACGCCACTAAAGTTCATGTGCGTTTAAAGGCAGGCGTCCCAATAATTTTGTCAATATAGTGTATGTTCTCATCCAGGAGAGAGCACAGATGAATACATGCCATTTTCATTTAAAACTTAACATGACAATAAGCCTTTACTAAATCATTATTGATCATATTGTTTACATTTTCTATCACAAAAGGTCCCAGATATGGATGAGGTTTGGGTTTGAGGCTACATTGGGTTCACGTTTAATCCTGCGTGTTTGAAGTTTGCTGTCCAGACAAAATAATGCGAGAATTCTACATAGTAACCATAAAGCACTGCCTGACCTTTGAACCTAGGTCAGCTGTCTTCTGAGATCCAATAAAGCGGGCTTTGGATAAGCCAGCCCTGCTATAAAAGGATGAGGTCACAGCAGCCATATTGACAATGGGGGGAATCTTGTGAGTGTTTGAACTTGCACGGAATATATTTGCAGCAGATTTATAAAGCTAGTGTATTGTTGTTGATAAATGAGGTTTAATAGACTCCAGGAAAGTAGACTTGTAACTTTAGGCAAAAAGCTTAACTGTCGCATCTTGAAGAAGTGGTCATGAGGACTTCTTAAGTTGTAATTGTTTTCTTAGGTGATGCTCCAGTTTCAGACAGCCCCAGAACAAGTGCAGATGAAAACGGGTGCAAAAAAGGTGCAAAAAACATGCAGTTGAAAAAGTAGTGCAGGCTCTGAAGAAAACATGTGCAAAACATGTGCAGTTGGAAATGTAGTGCAAGCTCAGGTGAAAACAGGTGCACATGTTGAATGAAAGATTTGCACATAAAAAAAATGATCTAAGAGGCTAAAACTGTTGCAAGTGCTTTGATAAATTCCCCCCAGTGTGTTTTAGCAGTGTGATAGAGAAAGCTTAGGGAGTATAGAAGAAAAAGTGTATAGGTTGAGATTATTGTAGGGCTTGTAGGCACTGGCAGGTCTGAGTGCATGCTTGAAGAATTTAGGGGAGAGAAAGGCTTTACAGCCTGTTCTTGTCCATGTGCACTATGGTGATTAAAAGCTGCATGTGTTTTTTCACAGGACAAATTTCCTAATTGTTACTTGTTGCAAATTGTCTTTTCACAGGCCTTCTAAAGACAGTGGAAGACAATGCAGTATGACACTGTAAACCAAGAAGCTCACAAACTGTACTATTGATGTGCCTGGGCTAGACAATTCAAACTCTGGCAATCGTGGTCTCTTTGTATGCATGGTAAATATTCAAGTTCTAGTGTTGACTCCTAGATCCGTGGCTGTTTAGATAGATTGCATGTTACAGACTGTGGGAGATTTGTAAGAGGATTTCTCATTCACAATGTGCGTAGTTTGCCTGATAATATACAAAATGTACAATGATTGTGCAATCCTTATTGTGAATGATGAGTTCATGAGGGAAAGATATTCAAATGGACATGTACAGTTGTTAAATGAAGAGCATGTACATTGAGGTACAATGCTTTGTAAATCTTCCCCAGTGGCTGGCAAAAAGATTCAGCCTACAGGATTAAGGTGGCCTGTAATAATGACAAAGCCTCTTCTGCTGGTGGTTTTCTGCTTCTGCATTCATATTGGTTTCTCTGCCTCAAATGTTAAAAGTGCAGTGTTAATGGTATAAGGGGGCAAATCAGACTGTTCAATTAAATTCTTTATCACTGTGTACAGAAAAAAATTTGGGTTGTCTGTCATTTTTGTAAAAGTTGTTTCTAAAGGAATTACATTTTCAACAGGTTCTGACGAAAGTGGTTCGGCCCCAGAAACGCTTCAACCAGAGGAGAATGTGCTGCAAGAATGACTCAGCTCTTCATCTGCACTTTTAAAGCCTTAGATGTCTGTCCATCCTCAGCTCTTTTGAGATCCTATTACTACAAGCCTGTTAGCGTTGGTGGTTTGTGATTACATTTTCAGGTGCTTTTATTTCCAAATAAAGTCATTTTAACACTGTGGAGGAGCTCCTTGTGTTTCTCTGTTGCAAGATACCCAGTTTCCCTGACTGTGAGGAGTTGTCCTGCATATCTGGAGTTCTCCCTCTTTCCACAAGGATGGTTTTATTTGGCACCAGTGGTTGTTATCTTTCAGTGAATTACATTTTCAGTTAACAGTCCTGTCATTTGCCAGTATACTGAATACTCTTTCTGTAAGTCCGCAGAATGAAAAAAAGTAATTCAATTATATTAATACCACATACCTGTATAGCAATTATGCATGTTTTATTGATTTACTTTAAAAAGTGGTATTTTCCCTTAATAAAAATACTCATAGCTATGCAATTGTTTGGGGCTCAAATCTGATAATTCACAGTAACTTACTTGACAATTTAATTTCATGGAATAGTGGTGATGATCCAATATGCATGAAGGTGTTACTTGGCCTCTGCTTTAATTAATGCACAAAGTCAATTTAATTTGCTCGATATTTTGGCTGCTTGTGTCAGTGACCGAATGTTATTTTCCAGGCCAGTGGAAAAAGCCTGGAAGTCACATGTCCCTTACTATTCAGGCAATATCTATTCTTGGTATTGCAGAAAATCTCTGAATGTGTGCCATAACCTTGTCATCTATTATACAAGGCCCCATGTATAAAAGCTGAAGAAAAAAGCCTCTCTTGCCCAAAGTGGTAAGACATTTCACCTGCTATATTCTCGTGCAGCTTAGAAGATGAAAGTAGGTATTGTTTCCTAAAGAAACCTGATCACAGATACTTTTCATCACTAAATTAGAATCAATTGAACATACAGAATTAAATTGCATGCTGTCCTTGAATGTTCTCCTTTATCCAGAACATGGCATACCTTAGTAGTGTTTAGTCACATTTAAAGTGACACTGAACTCAGGACTTATACCTTAAAAATGCATTCAAGTGCCTTAACTATTAACAAAAATGTATCTTACTTGTGTATCACTCGGCTGCAGATCCTCCAATCATCTCTGAATTGGTGCTGACTCTATCCTTCCTTCTAGAGCGTGGCGACATTTGTTCCCCATGGTCTCTGTGCGTGTTGTAAAGTAGCCACCGCTCCAAGCTCCCTCCCGTGATGGACTACAATCTCACGTTTAGTTTACTAATTTGTATTGAGATTGCAGTCCATCACGAGAGAGAGCTTGAAGCGGTGACTACTTTACAACACACACAGAGACCATGGTGAACAAAAGTAGCCACCCTCCTGAAGGAAGGACAGTGTCAGCACCAATTTGGAGATAATTTGAGGATCTACAGCTGAGTGATGCACAAATAAGATACATTTTTGTTAATAGTTAAGGTACTTGACATGTAAATATCATCCAGATATTTATTTTTTTACACAAAAGGAAGTCACATGTAATGCAACCCCCAACAGCTAAAAAAATCTGATTGGCCAGAGAAGAGTGACATGTCTGATTTAGTTTTGTTTTGAAAGAAATTTGGACATCCACATTTTTGTTAAGGAAACATTCAGATTTGTTCACATTCTAATGCATTCGAATTCGGAAATTCGAATGCATCTGACTGTCCGAATTCAACAAAATTTGTACCAATATCCATTTAGAACTAAATGAAATTTACATGTGTATGAGGTACTTGAATGCATTTTTAATGTTTCACTCCTGAGTTTAGTGTTACGTTAACTAGACGTGTTCTGTAATGTTGAAGACTTTTTCCTACTCATTCAAGTAACGTTCTTAGTTGTAATAAACCTAAATAACTCTAGGTAATTCCAAAGAGGTGTTTTAATAAAGAAAATCACCCTACACCATATTTGCATCTAAATGAAATGTTTTTCTCTTGCTGCATTGGTCTGAATTAGGAAAAATACTTTGCTTCAGGAATGCAATTGGAGCTTTCCTCCTGGCTCTATGTGTCAATAATGATGCCCGTAGCCTCTGCCTGTTTAGGTCTTCCATCCCTTATCTCTGTCTGCCATAGCCCCCACCCCCCTCAACATTATAGTCCTGCCTTTAATAGGGTTGCTCAGTTTATAAATGAATATAAAAAAAATCTGCGCTATGGAAGAGTTAACAGAGTTTCTTCTGAGGTGGAAAAGTTGGTTAAGCTAAGAATCCATTTTGTATTCATGTTCAAGGCTCCATTTTATTTATCATCTTTTGTGTTTTTTGTCTCTACATTTCAGTTCATAGGTTTTGCAGAACTTCCTCCTTTTTGCAACACTCTAGCCTTATGAGCTGATGATAAAGTGACCAATACCCCCAAATATGGTATAGTTTCAGACACCAGACCAAGTCAGCCCACCACAAAGGACCACTAGTTTCTTAAAATGATTGTTTTGATTAGACCATATTTTTTTGTAAAAGGGAATTTAAATAAGGTAATTTTGGGAGTGACTTTGAGGTTTTAGAGAGTTAACTATCTTAATGCTTTGATAAATAATTGAATATTATTGGAGGATTTGTATTTCCGTGCCTACCACGTGTGGGATGTCACTAGGATGTGTCTCATTAATTATGCTAATGTGGCTTTGCTTAAAAATTCATGTAACCTATTGTGACGTAGCAGAATGTTTGTCTTGACATACATTTTACTTATGATGAGCACACAAATCAGTCTTCCTGGTAATGCAAGGTCTATCATTTCTGCTAGGATACTTTTTAAAAAGATGAGTGCAATTATTGCAATAAATACCAATTCACCAACCAATATATCAACACCACTAATATTTGTTGCCTCATATAAACCAGAACAACTAGCTTGTCTTGTTTTATGTGTTTAGAATGCATTACTACTAAAGGATCAAAACTATACACAGGGATGGTTTGGCAGAAAGAATTACCATATTTGCAATTTACAATCCACAATAAACAGTTGTGTTGTGCCCATAATAACAGCTTGACATCCACAAAAATCATAAAATAGTAATATTACAGATAATAAATACGGTAACAGACCACGGCATAAGGTACCAATGGCAGGAAGAAAGCCTCCCAGTTTATCCAAAGATGTCAATGTATTAAAACTGAAGGTCCTGCTGGCATTTCTTCTGTTCTGCAAATCCTGGCATTGAAACATTGATTTGGTATTTTACATTTTGACATTTGAAAATCTTTCTGGCGTCTAGTGTTACTGTTCCTTTGTTATCTTGTGACCATTGTATTCACTTGCTCTCTGATGTGTATTGGATTTTGTTCTTATATGTTCTCCTATACCATCTAGGGGCTTAGTGTTTCTTCTTGACCAATAGTGCGTTTTGAGGCCATGTGCCCACAATCTTCCTGGCATCCAGTGATTTCTGTATCTCATATTTATCACTGGTGGCCTTTTAAGGTTTGCCCAGTGTCATTAGGAAGTCTTTGGGGGTGATTTACTAACCTAAACACACGCACGCACCAGGTACGTGTGATTTTCACACAGCAAAATGAATTTATCAACCAAAAAGTCTCTAAAAGCATATTTCCACTAATGCCATATATGGAAAAATCATGCACATGATGCATATATAATGCTGCTTCACAGTTTAGACAAAAATGGTTAGCTCATGCATTTACATTCCTGCATTCATCAACGCAAGCAACACAACATAGAGCTAATTTACACAACATCACCTTGCAATTCATGCTTGGCTTTGCACAACACACCTGCTAGGTGTGTACACACTACAAAGGTGTTTAGATTCCACCCATAGATCATGCTGGGAGGGAACACACTACAGAGGTGTATACATGTTCGTGGTGTGTTTATAAGGTTAGTAAATCAACCCCTTTTTGTTCAATGTTTTTCCCTTTGTCCAGTATTGATCTTTCATGTCCAGAGCTGCTTAAGTAGTGATATTTCTAATATGATATTGTGCTCAGTGATGTCAGCATGGAATTCTTTTCTTCTGGCTGCAGATTATAACCACTTTCAATGCTGTAAGAAGAGATCTAGTGCTGGGCAAATAATTAAAGTCTGTATTCATTTCAAATGTGGCAGACAAGTATGAAATATTAAAAGTAGCTACTTAGGAAGTTTGGAGTGCCTTGCTTTTTGAGCTACCTGGCAGCCCCAGAAATTGGGCAGCAATAATATGCAAACATTGCCTGTAGATAGAAGCTTGGACCTTCAGCCATATCCACATATCACTATGATAGGCAGCTTTATTGGCCCATTGTAAAGCAAAGAGGTGGACCTAAGCTCATAATTTGCTAAGTAACCACCCTTTGGTATTCACAGCTGTTTTGCAAGGAATGTGAGCATTCGCCAGATACCTATGGGTGCCTGAATATTTCCTGCCTATTGAGAGCTTTCAAAATGCCAACAGAATCATGTACAGTATAGGCATGCTTTATCTGAAAAATAACCAAATGACTGCAGACAATGAAATAACAAACAAGCCAAGAGGCGTGTTTAAGTTCTCAGAACCCCAATTCTTTATTAACCACAGCTTGCTCACAATGACATACAGGAAATAGCACTAATGAAGAGTAGAATATGCAGGCAGCAATTTCAATGGGGCAATAAACAATTTCAAAATCGCAAGTATGTTCGACACTCGGCAGCTGTTAGGCAATTCCACACTTGGCACGTGCACCCTGTCTAATGATCCCTGTAGATTTATTCAGGTTTTGTTTTTTTTGCTTATAAAGGTAACCCTCATACTGCTGAGAAAAAGGCAAGTTTCTCCTGGTAGAACAAGTGATCTTACAGTCTTCACATAGAGGTGTTGTTAAGAGCATGTGTTATGTTGTAGAAAGAAAACCTTTAATGGCAACAGACATCATTAACGTGTTCAGTATAACAGATTTCAGGGCGCTATTGCTAGGAGAATAAGAGCCATTTTTGCATATTGGGGGGGTCCCTGTGAAACATTGTTGCTTCATCTTTTTTTCTATTTCTACTGGTGTATGTGAAAGTTATTGTGTTGAAAACAAAACCCTATTTGCCTATTGGCTAAATTTCACTTAATGACCAAAGAATTCTAATGGACCTCATGGCCGAGGGTGTCTGAAGAAAGTCCTAGTTATCCAAGGTTAACCAATCAGATCTCCTGCTTTGCCTTCCCATGCAGCACTAAAGACTTTACAAAGAAATATCTGAGTGGTAGCTATACCAAGGCTCTTCATTTAGACTTTAAACATAAAGCCCAAGTGACACCTACTGTCTGTCTGCTACAAATGATATAAATTCATGGATTAGCAGTTTAGCCTACACTGGAAACCACTGTAACGTTGTACCATGACACACAAGAAAAGGAGATTTTCATCATTTTTCTGACACAAAGAATCTGTATGGACAACAACATGTAGTAACATCATTGTACTCGGGATAGAAAGACTGAATTAACAAAGTGGAAAGATTATATAATATGTGCTATGGCTCAGTGATAGCCGGCCTTCCTACCACCACCAACCTTGTGAGTACTTGTACCTAGGTTACGTTCCAAAGAAAAACAGCAGGAAATGAGATTATCAGATCAGACATGGAATGCTAATCCAGTGATTTCTGTATCTCATATTTATCACTGGTGGCCTTTTAAGGTTTGCCCAGTGTCATTAGGAAGTCTTTGGGGGTGATTTACTAACCTAAACACACGCACGCACCAGGTACGTGTGATTTTCACACAGCAAAATGAATTTATCAACCAAAAAGTCTCTAAAAGCATATTTCCACTAATGCCATATATGGAAAAATCATGCACATGATGCATATATAATGCTGCTTCACAGTTTAGACAAAAATGGTTAGCTCATGCATTTACATTCCTGCATTCATCAACGCAAGCAACACAACATAGAGCTAATTTACACAACATCACCTTGCAATTCATGCTTGGCTTTGCACAACACACCTGCTAGGTGTGTACACACTACAAAGGTGTTTAGATTCCACCCATAGATCATGCTGGGAGGGAACACACTACAGAGGTGTATACATGTTCGTGGTGTGTTTATAAGGTTAGTAAATCAACCCCTTTTTGTTCAATGTTTTTCCCTTTGTCCAGTATTGATCTTTCATGTCCAGAGCTGCTTAAGTAGTGATATTTCTAATATGATATTGTGCTCAGTGATGTCAGCATGGAATTCTTTTCTTCTGGCTGCAGATTATAACCACTTTCAATGCTGTAAGAAGAGATCTAGTGCTGGGCAAATAATTAAAGTCTGTATTCATTTCAAATGTGGCAGACAAGTATGAAATATTAAAAGTAGCTACTTAGGAAGTTTGGAGTGCCTTGCTTTTTGAGCTACCTGGCAGCCCCAGAAATTGGGCAGCAATAATATGCAAACATTGCCTGTAGATAGAAGCTTGGACCTTCAGCCATATCCACATATCACTATGATAGGCAGCTTTATTGGCCCATTGTAAAGCAAAGAGGTGGACCTAAGCTCATAATTTGCTAAGTAACCACCCTTTGGTATTCACAGCTGTTTTGCAAGGAATGTGAGCATTCGCCAGATACCTATGGGTGCCTGAATATTTCCTGCCTATTGAGAGCTTTCAAAATGCCAACAGAATCATGTACAGTATAGGCATGCTTTATCTGAAAAATAACCAAATGACTGCAGACAATGAAATAACAAACAAGCCAAGAGGCGTGTTTAAGTTCTCAGAACCCCAATTCTTTATTAACCACAGCTTGCTCACAATGACATACAGGAAATAGCACTAATGAAGAGTAGAATATGCAGGCAGCAATTTCAATGGGGCAATAAACAATTTCAAAATCGCAAGTATGTTCGACACTCGGCAGCTGTTAGGCAATTCCACACTTGGCACGTGCACCCTGTCTAATGATCCCTGTAGATTTATTCAGGTTTTGTTTTTTTTGCTTATAAAGGTAACCCTCATACTGCTGAGAAAAAGGCAAGTTTCTCCTGGTAGAACAAGTGATCTTACAGTCTTCACATAGAGGTGTTGTTAAGAGCATGTGTTATGTTGTAGAAAGAAAACCTTTAATGGCAACAGACATCATTAACGTGTTCAGTATAACAGATTTCAGGGCGCTATTGCTAGGAGAATAAGAGCCATTTTTGCATATTGGGGGGGTCCCTGTGAAACATTGTTGCTTCATCTTTTTTTCTATTTCTACTGGTGTATGTGAAAGTTATTGTGTTGAAAACAAAACCCTATTTGCCTATTGGCTAAATTTCACTTAATGACCAAAGAATTCTAATGGACCTCATGGCCGAGGGTGTCTGAAGAAAGTCCTAGTTATCCAAGGTTAACCAATCAGATCTCCTGCTTTGCCTTCCCATGCAGCACTAAAGACTTTACAAAGAAATATCTGAGTGGTAGCTATACCAAGGCTCTTCATTTAGACTTTAAACATAAAGCCCAAGTGACACCTACTGTCTGTCTGCTACAAATGATATAAATTCATGGATTAGCAGTTTAGCCTACACTGGAAACCACTGTAACGTTGTACCATGACACACAAGAAAAGGAGATTTTCATCATTTTTCTGACACAAAGAATCTGTATGGACAACAACATGTAGTAACATCATTGTACTCGGGATAGAAAGACTGAATTAACAAAGTGGAAAGATTATATAATATGTGCTATGGCTCAGTGATAGCCGGCCTTCCTACCACCACCAACCTTGTGAGTACTTGTACCTAGGTTACGTTCCAAAGAAAAACAGCAGGAAATGAGATTATCAGATCAGACATGGAATGCTGGGAGGATTCGGCAAACTCGATTCAGAAGAAACAGACAACACCTAAAGCCTGGTACAGGACATGTAAGATTATGAAATAACTTGCATAATGCAATACTTGTAATTTTTTAACAAAAATGTAAGTATTTACAAAATAAGACCCATTTTTTTTTCTTTTTTTAACATGAAGCAAATCATTCTGCAAAGAGACCAGACTTTTGAAGTTTTTTTTGTTCATAATGAGTTCTTGTTGGTTTTCTTCTTTTTGTGATGTCATACATTTTCCATATCGTTATCGCATGATCCGTAAATATAGGCAAATAAGAGACTAATGGTCGTCTGTGTTCAGCCAGAAAGTTCTTCCTGGATCTCCTTGTTCCTACGGACCAAAGCAGCATGCCTCTCCTGGAAAATAACACCAATTGAGGGTAAGGTATAGAATGAGAACTTTTTTAATAATGAATCCAGATCAAACAACTATACATTGCCCAGCAATGTATATCTTTATATCTTCCGCTGAGCATTTGTAGTCATCATGTTTAAGAACAGTTGGTACAGAGCAGTTTCCAGCAGCTGTCCATCTACAAGCTTGGAGAAGGTAAAGTGGGGAAACAGGAGGCCGGGGAATGGGCTGGCTTGCTTTGTGTGTGTGTGGAATCCTGTAGATATCTCACCACATTCCTGGCCAGTGCACCCCTTATAGAACGTTTACTGAAGTGGCTGTGGATGACGCCCCTTGGGTCCAAGAAGTAAATTACACCACCTAGGATCTGTGTCCAAAACTCCTTAATTGACATTCTAGCATTTTGTCAGGGAAATTACAAAATGCTTGAAAATAAATAAAGTAGGGCTGGTAATGATAAAAATTTTCGTGTTCGATTAATCGAATTTTAAAAAATCGAATAATCGATTAATTTCGATTAATTATAACGCACATACAGATCCAACTACATTGGCCTATACACATACAGCACAGCAATGAAGTGATAAAATGAACTAGGATCACATTAATCCAGCACGTTATTAATCTCATGTGCCCCACTCAATATGGCCGCCGCTTGAGTGGGGCAACTCAGAATAATAACGTGCTGGATTAGTGTGATCCTAGTTCATTTTATTACTTCATTGCTGTGCTGCATGTGTATAGGCCAACGCCTTGGCTGGCGCTCAAGCAGAAAGTTTCTTGGGCAAACTCACCGGCCCAAGTGGCTCCGTCGGCTAACGAAGGGGGGAGTAGTCCGGTGACGTCACGGACATCGATTTCACCGGACTCCTCCCCCTTTCCCTTCGTTAGCCGTCACGGACATCAACATCACCGAACTCCTCCCCCCTTCAATTCGTTAGCCGACGGAGCCACTTGGGGAAGGGGGGAGGAGTCCGGTGACGTCAATGTCCGTGATGTCACCGGATCGCCGATGGGACTCCCGGAAGCCGGCAGAGAGGTGAGTGTTTTCATTAGCGATCAAAATTATTTTAATCGATCAAAAAGTTTAACGATTAATCGACAAATTAATCTTTAATTTCCACAGCCCTAAAATAAAGGTGTTCTGGACACAGATCCCTGGTGTGTTGGTGACATACTTTACTTCTTATGTGCTTGTGAAGACACACACAGCTTACTTGCACACACAAGCATAGCACCATAGGACTCTGCAAGGGAAAGGACCAACACTAAAATAGGATATCAGGGCTGGTTACCAGCTGATTCTGCAGGAAACTAAAACTTTTAAACATCAAAAAGCAACATTCAGTGTAAGAGATTGCAAAGATACCGATACTAGTATTACTCGTACTCGACCAAATGCTCCGATACCGGGACTTGAGGTCAGAGGGAGCTTTCCCTCTGACCGCAAGTGCCAAGAGAGCATGGCACGTAATGACCCGCCTTCCGGCTTCCTGATTGGTCAGGAAGCCAGGTTTGCCTAGCAACAAGTGATGCTGGCTTCCTAGCCAATCTGGAAGCTGGGTCATGACATGCCTCCCGGGCTTCCTGATTGGCTAGAAAGCCAACTTCACCTATTGCTGGGCAGCCTGGCTTCCTGACCAATTAGGAAGCTGGACGGCACCTCATGACTCGCTGCCCGGCTTCCTGATTGGTCAGGAAGCCAGGCAGCCCCGGCATGAGAAGCCGGTGTTCCTTTGCAAGAACACCAGCTGCACAGGTAATCAGGAAGCCAGAGTGATGGGTCATGATCCGCTGCCCGACTTCCTGATAGTCTGCGGACAGGGCACCGGTACTCGGTATTGGCAAGTCCCGGAAAAAATGTATCGGTACTAGTACTCAATACCGACAAAACGGTATCAGTGCATCAATAGTTTTGACTTTAATATTACTTTAAATCACCTTTGTGAGATAACTTTTTGTTCCTGGGTCTATACATCTCCTTTCCCCACTTTCTTTATTGGATTTTTTAAAATTAATTTTATTACTATGGAGAATGCAACAGAAGGGGCTGGAACACACAAACGTGGTTGGTAACACCCAAAACTCTGAGGGGGACAGGAAGTCCAGACATATAAGACATGTAAAAAGCAAGGAGCTGACTGATCCTCAGTCTATTTTTCTGTGTCAATAAAACAGGGACGAGCTACTATTTCTTAGAATTTCCGTAACCCTGTATATTCCTTTTCTTTACAAAAATGACACAGCTCACAGAGCAGCTAAGGGCTTTGGCAATAACTTTTTACATTTATCGCCTTGGGACTTGATAAAAAAAGTGTCTCTCACATTTTGGCAGCACTTGGTCTTACCTTTTCTTGAAGACGTTCCATAAGGGAAGCTAGGTAGGCCTCACGGTTTTCCTTAATTTGTTCCATTTTCAGTATCAGTTTTTCCTCAGCCATTTTGCTAAAATTATTGTTTTCCTCCAGTGCCTTCTGAAGAACTTCCCTTTCATGCTCTCGTTTCTCTGCTAGTTGCTTCAGGATCTGGGCTTCCTGAGACTGTTAATATAAAACAGAATTTTAATTACAGCATCACATAAATTATTGTAATCTTTACATTAAAACTCCACTTTTGTACAGAAAAAAATCTCATGCAGTTTAGATATATACTGTATATTGCAATATTTTCTTAATCAAACTATATAGAACATGTTTTGCCTGCTTTTGTATTGTAGATGTTGAGATGGGTTACATCAAGACAATTGCATATTGAAAGTGCTAAGTAGGTGGGTCTATGCATTATACTGTAATAATATGATCAGTACGAGTTTTTTTATGAAGAAACTCTACACCCCTTTCGGCATCTTTGCATCATCTTTTCCAGGCTAAAGGTGAAACTCTTCATTTGGGGGTAGACCATTGCTGGGCACATTGTTAAAATACATGGGGAGAGGTATGGGCAGTGACATCATCCCCTGGGGTAGTGCCAGCACAGTTTCACACCAGAGCTTACCTAGGGTGTAGCAGAAAGTCAGTAAAGTAGTGTGGACTGGTGACTATACTTTGCTGCGGGGTTGGAGTATTAGAAGGTACTTTCAGTTTGCCCTAATGGGCAGGTGACAGTGTCTCTATATTCATGTAAGATGAGCAAGCACACTCATCATGTCTCTGTTTAGGATGTTTTAGCAGTTGGCTATGCTGCAAAACTGTGGCAGATTCTTAACCCACTGTCTGACTTCAAGAAGTGGTTGGCTTAAGGCAGCTGTAGACATAGAAGGCAATCAGAAATAGACAGTTTGATTTCACAAGAGATAGTGATTTGTTCTGGTGTGGGACTGTGGCTGTGTAATAGAGGTATACACTGGTAGGTGCCAGTAGTTGCAGAAGACAGGGTGATCTGTTCTTCTGAGGGTCGTTGCCTGCAGAACAAAGGTATACTCTAGTGGGTGCCAGAAGTTGCACATGGGAAGTTGATCAATTCTGGTGAGGGTTAGAGGTTGCATTAGAGTGGGTCTGCTCTGATGGTGCCAGTGGTGGATGGTCAGTAGCTAAATAAAGGGGTGGGGGGGTCTGCTCTAGTAGAGTTTGTGACTACATTTTGACCACACCTTCATTGTGCTGCAGTGTGCTTTGCACTTCCCCACCTCACACCTATGCCCATATTGCCCATTTTGTCCCTGACTTACAGACAAAATACCTTTCCCCATAATCGGCTAGACTGGAGAAATGCCTTGTCCTATATGTGGGTTCCTTTAGGCCAAGGTCATAGTAAGGGGCCAACTTCCAAAGCATTATAACAATGTGCATACTAACTGTAAAGATAACCAAAGCACTAGTAAGAACTATTATACTGGTCGTTTTTAATGTTTCCATTGATCCAACAGAGTCATTATAAAAGGCACAGAGAATTAGCTTGCATTGCTTTCTAATGAAGAGACATTAGTTACCTTTCTTCTCTCCTCTGCTGCCTCCAGTTTTGCCTGAATATCTTCTAGAGAAACATCCTTCTTCTTTGGCGAGGCCAAAATTCGGGGCACCTCAGAGACGGGGGACGGGGGTTTCAGTATCAGCTCAAATGCCTGACCAGATGCACGCTTGTTAATCTGTTTCACTTCCATATCTACAGTAGAACAATTAAAATGTGGTTAGAATGATGAATACAGACTCCATTACTATTTCATTATTTGATGTATGTGCAGGAGTTATATCATCAATGGCTGCCGATGGCTAGAGAGAAGCAACATGGGATCCAATGAGTGGTGGCAGCAGGGGAAAGAGCAGCAACAGGGAGGCTGGACTTGCCATGGATGGAGGAGGGCGCATTATTAGGTAGGTATCCCTTAATAATGTGCAAGTATGCACATGCATTATGGAAGGAACCCACCCCTTACTGCTGACTTAAGTTCCACTTTAAAGCATGCTAATGTGGCCTTGGAACCAGTATTACTGTGTGTCATTTAGCATGCCTTAAGCAGTATTTAGCACAATTGCAGCTTGGTGAATCGGGGCCATTTTTTTTGACAGGAATAGCTGTGATATCAGAATTCAGACTGCAGAAGATATCGAGAACTGCAAATCCTGTCCCTGTTAAAACCAATAATATACTTGTTTTAATGGAAGCTTGTCTTAAGATAAATACATATGCTGGCAATCCTGATCTTCATCTGAAAATGCTAGTTGCCTGAATATTAATCAGGTCCTATAGCTTCAATATTTTTTTGGCCATTAATCCAGAACAAGTTTGCACAGCAGGCGTTTTGATTTGACTGGCATTTGGTATTCTAACTTAATGATCAGCTTGTGAATTTACTAGATATATTACTGTAGTATGGGCCACTTTGTGTCTTATTTATATGTCATGTCAGAGGTTCTTCGTACTTGACCCACTGTGGTATTATAAAATGTACAATACTTAACCTACAAAAAGTGGTACAACTGATGACTTGCACTGAATGTATAGAACTTAACTGGTTATGGGTGAAAAAACAATAAATGTACCTTTACTGTAATGTACTTACCATCATATGTGTACGCATTGAGATTTCGGGGCTCAGGGTTGAAACAAGAGCAGATCAGTGACAACATGGACAGCTCCTTCATTTTTTCTTTGTAGGCTAAGGAGAAAAAAATAGAAATGATGTTTCTTTAAAAATGCCAAAATTATATTATAACTTCATACAATAAAAAGATTAGTAAAACAGGCATGAGAGCAAGTGCTTTATTGGCTGTAATTCTAAAACGTATAAGCTTACAGATGGTAGCCATTGTCCAACATTATTAAAATATAGAAAAGCCACTTTACTGCCTAATATGGATTTCTGTATACTCATTGTGTAAAGTATCTATCCTGCATAACAGCTCTGGATATAGTAGGCACTCTCAGGACTTCTAAAGAAGAATAGAAGTGATTTTAAGGTAGTTTTATTACAGCAACATTTAGGCGAGTCAGAGCCCATCATTTTCAGGACAATGGGGTCAATTCACAAAGAGAAACGTTATTGGTTTCCTTCAGTTGTTAAATTACCGCCCCTTATTTAACGTTAGCAAACATGGTATTCACGAAAGCTATAATCGTTATTCAAGATGGTCGTTATGGTTTTCTACTGACTCGTTATCCAATCGTTATGCTAATGTTTTAAACGTAATAATAACGTCTATGATCGTAAAATAACGCTTGAGAGATGCATTCTGGGAGCAGAAGGGGCATTCTGGGAGCAGAAGGGGAGGAGAACAGTGCTTCTTACAGAGAAATGAATCATGGGAGATGTTAAACGGAATTTAGCTATCACCTGGGTTTCAGAAAAGTAATCCAAAATAGTGCGAGAACGGAATACACGTTTATAAATCAGAACAACATACTGATGTGTTCTTCTTCGGCTCTGGATAGTTTTAAGTTCAAATAGAGCACACCCAAATGGTTCCATCTTGCCCCAAACTACCAAACACTTTCACTACAAAACTGAAGAACTGAATTTTTGTCGCCAAAAGCTTCCTCTAACAAAGAAATACCGCCAGGGAAATGTCATAACGACACCCTGAGGGTGGTGCTTATGTAACGATTGCTTAACGATCGATATCTGGCAAAAAAATCTTTGTGAATTGCACTTCTGTACATATTTAACGATTTGACTTGTTAAAACAACGATCGAAACGTTTAATAACGATCCACACCTTAAAATATCGGTTCCGTGTAGTGAGACGTTATTTGATGATTTTTCAAAGCGTTAAATCGTTTGGTGAATTGAACTAG
>NW_017306557.1:821212-893322 GCF_000935625.1 Nanorana parkeri
GTTTCCTTCAGTTGTTAAATTACCGCCCCTTATTTAACGTTAGCAAACATGGTATTCACGAAAGCTATAATCGTTATTCAAGATGGTCGTTATGGTTTTCTACTGACTCGTTATCCAATCGTTATGCTAATGTTTTAAACGTAATAATAACGTCTATGATCGTAAAATAACGCTTGAGAGATGCATTCTGGGAGCAGAAGGGGCATTCTGGGAGCAGAAGGGGAGGAGAACAGTGCTTCTTACAGAGAAATGAATCATGGGAGATGTTAAACGGAATTTAGCTATCACCTGGGTTTCAGAAAAGTAATCCAAAATAGTGCGAGAACGGAATACACGTTTATAAATCAGAACAACATACTGATGTGTTCTTCTTCGGCTCTGGATAGTTTTAAGTTCAAATAGAGCACACCCAAATGGTTCCATCTTGCCCCAAACTACCAAACACTTTCACTACAAAACTGAAGAACTGAATTTTTGTCGCCAAAAGCTTCCTCTAACAAAGAAATACCGCCAGGGAAATGTCATAACGACACCCTGAGGGTGGTGCTTATGTAACGATTGCTTAACGATCGATATCTGGCAAAAAAATCTTTGTGAATTGCACTTCTGTACATATTTAACGATTTGACTTGTTAAAACAACGATCGAAACGTTTAATAACGATCCACACCTTAAAATATCGGTTCCGTGTAGTGAGACGTTATTTGATGATTTTTCAAAGCGTTAAATCGTTTGGTGAATTGAACTAGCTTCAATATCGTGCAAAATCGTTAAAATAACGAGCGGTATCTGGAAAAAAAGCTTTGTGAATTGACCCCAAAATGTATTATTTAAAATACTTTTGTTGGGTCTTTGTGCCTAAATGCTCTTGTTGTCCCTTAATACTGCAGTGCTGCACTGTGTGCTTCTCTGGGGACACATGAAAGGAAGATAAGTACATTGTATTGCTTATTGCCATCCGCTGTCTCATTCTAAACCTAAACTGGAATACAATACAATGCTAACTCCTTCTATTGTCTTTCTGTAGAATTTCCTGATCAGTTTAGGATGTGCTCAGTACAATTTCCCACCGGCCTCTTCCATAGATGCATTGGTGGGAATTTATCAAAACCGCAGCAGACAAAATCTGGAGCAGTTTCCCATGGCAACCACTCAGGCTTTCTCTACAATTTGTTCAGTTAAGCTTTGAAAATGGAAGACACTGACTGGTTACTATTGGCAATTGCTCGGGATTCTGTTTGCTTCAGTTTTAATACATTCCCCCCAGTATGCCTACTTTCAGAATGTGATGGAATGTCAGAAATAAATGTGGAATAAATACACACACTGAAAAAAGAAAATAAGCAAAGCCTAGGAAAAAAGAGTACACACACCCAGAGGCGTCGCCAGGCGGGTGTCACCCGGTACAGCTGCTGGATGTCACCCAGTGACACGTCATCATGCACGCGCTTGACATCATTACACATACTTAACTGTTTTCAGAGGGGGTGACACCAAAAAGACTGCCAGTCATTTTGGTGACAGCTCTTCTGATGGTGTCACCTGCTGCGGGCCGCACCCCTCATGTGACGCCACTGCACACACCTTGATGGCTTCCAATATAAATGTTTGATCCCTCACAATATGCAGCAACTGTTTAATTAAAACAAAAATACATTTTACCATAAAAAAGCAGCCGCAGCCAAGTGCCTCTACCTAGGACCAATCTCTCTGCCAACCTACCCCAAAGGAAAAATCTGGGAGAATGATGTAATCAGTCTGCTGCAGGAAAAAATAAGTATTTCCTCTATTTTCTTTCTCTTTGGCATCACTGTACTTCACTGAGTAATTTTCCCTCGCCTCTAGTTTTTACACATCAGTGCGTTTTAACTTAATACATAAGCCCCCCATTTACACCTGAGCATTTTGCCACAGGTTTTCCGAAGTGCGACAACGCTCAACATGAGGAATCATATTATTTTCAATGGTGCCCATTCACACCTGAGCTTTGTGGCACCTGTAGGTTAAAAAAGTACATGAGCTTTGGACAGAATCACCTGGTGATTCTCCATAAATCCCAATAGGAGCGTATGAAAAACCTGTGAAAAAAGCTAAAAAACGAAAGTGTTTTTTTGTGTCATTTTAAACCTAAAAACTGCCTCTTCCTCCTAGTCAGTGGCTCTACAGAAATATTCAAACCAGAAAACCACTGGAAAGCTAACAAAACATTCTTCAAAATTGCCTGAACATGCTCAGTTAAGTGTGAATGGGGATTCTGTCAGCCACAAATTATTCAATGTTTATTGTTAATGCACAATAAACATTGATTAATTTGTGGCTGATATAAACCAAACAATTAAAGTGGTCCCTCGGTTCACAAATTTAATTGGTTGCGCGATTCTGGTCGCGAAGCGATTTGGTCGTGAACGGAATGAAACTGTGATCAGATCGCGATCTCGACTAGAGGAAAATTATAGAAATGTCACCAGCACACCAATCCTTTTAAGATAGCAAAAGCTTCATTTATTGAAGTTTTTTGTCATATGACCAAACAAGCGCTTTCTGGACACCGCAGGGTCCCTTCATCAGGCTTTAGCATCGTCAATGCTAAAGCCTGATGAAGGGACCCTATGCGGTCCCGAAAGCGCTTGTTTGGTCATATGACAAAAAACTTCAATAAATGAAGCTTTTGCTATCTTAAAAGGATTGGTGTGCTGGTGACATTTCTATAATTTTACTGACATTCGCGGCGCCATCCGCGGTCACTGCGAGCACCCCCCACTACAAGGGACATATTGGTAAGGAGTGCGACAAGGATAGTACTTATTGTCTCGACTAGAGGAAGCCATGACCATGTGTCAGAGCAGGGAAGATGGCTGTGGTTGTGTTCATCACCCGAAGTGGAGTTCGCGAACGGAAGCAAAATTTTGCCGAACTTCCTGTTCGCGAACCGAATTGTTCGGGAACAGAAGCACTCGTGAACCGAGGCACCACTGTACTGTTTTAAATATGGGAAATATAGCTAACAATGTACTAGATGTCATAAGAAAAAGAGAATGCTGCACAACAGATAAAACACTAAATTAGGGGTCAGCAACCTATGGCATGCATGCCTGGGCAGGCACATAATGCAGCGAATTTATCAAAACTGCAGCAGACAAAATCTGGAGCAGCTGTGCATGGCAACCAATTAGCTTTTCTCTTTCATTCTCAAATCTTAACTGAACAAACTGAAGATAGAAGTTGATTGGTTGTTACGCACGGCTGCTTCAGATTTTGTCTGGTCCAGTTTTGATAAATTCCCCCCAATGTATTTTTAGTGGCACCTGGAAGCACTGATACCATAGGCAGTAATTGACAGCTCACTGTCAATTACAAAGCCTGTGCTGCCCTACTGCGATTGCGGACCACCCACCTCCCTGACATCACTGACATTCAGATGCTGGCCCTCCTTTCAGTACCAGCGTAGACCCGCTGATGGATGCAGACATTAATATACAACATGAAAACTACCGATAAACCCACCTATCCTTCTTCCTCCAAATGGAACTGCTGCTTCATGTGTATGCATAAAAACAAAAAGGAGTACCTTTTTTTGCTCGGGTTTTTTGTTTGTAATTTTGCCTTGCCCAACCCCTAAACCCAACTCCTAATTTTACCTAAGCTCTAAACCTCACCTTTAACATTGACCAAATCCATAAGTGTCAGTTTCTTTTGTTTACCACCAGTACACTTTAAGGTCATAATAATTTAACTTTCCCTTAGTACATAACAAACTGTGCTATTATTTCATTAACAATACCAGTCATATTATTTTTCTCTGCCTCAGCAAAATGAGAAATGACAAAATCTTGATGGATGGGTACAAATATCTTTTGCCTTTGAAATAGGAAACTCAAAATTAATAAAAAGAATATCCAGTAAATGAATACCCTACGATCTAAATATAAACCTAATGTTGGCAGAGAGCGTCAGAAGATGACTGTATACTAATGAATTCAAGTATTAATGAGCTCGGCGGTATGATCTGAACTGTTAGCTGCAGACAGATGGAGTACACACTGGTGAAGTGTTTGGCACAGCACGCCAATAGATGTTTTTTTTTAATCACCATCGATCCAAAAGTAACATTATCTTGGGCTCCATCTGTATGCCTAGCTCTTACTCCTTATATACTGACAGATTGTTTCATTACTAATTAATCCATTCTTGTCAGTCTTATATGAACAAAGCATTTTACAATATTATTAATAATATTATTATTATAGTTATTATCATACAGGATTAATATAGCACAGTGGTTCCCAACCTGTGTAGCCTCAGGACCCACATTTGTCCTTGGCCATTAAGTTGCATTGCCTTACTGCTCGTTTGGTGCAGGTGATCGAACTGTGGGAGGGAGGTGCGTTTGGGGTGCCTCCCCAATGAATGGCAGCACAATGCACCTCCCGCACCAGAACATGAGGTAGGCGCATTTGCCATTGGTCCAAACCATCCACAGAGCTCACTCCTCTAACACAGAGTAGAGGCTGTGACAGATCTTGCCTCACTAGTTAGGTTACACAAGTAGTGGGAAAGCCCACTGCTGTGTAACCTAACTACCTGTCAAAAGCCGGATTCAGCACTGCCTGTAATTAACAGGCTGCGCTCTGTCCATGACAGGTTACACAGTGGGGAGGCTTTGCCTGCTGTGTAACCTGTTACAAGCTGATCTGAATGGACAAAAAGCTGTCAGCTTCAGACTTGAAGCTGACAGCTTTTTCCTCCATAATACTAGGTGAGGCTCTGCCTCACCTGCCTCCCCTGACTGCATGTCCCTGATTGATATTTCAGTTAGTAAATTAGTGATGTGCGAGGAGACTGAATGGGTGAGCTGAAGAGTAGAGAGTCAGACTTGCATGTCATCTGAATACAGATGGTACAACAAAAATAGAACTTTGGGGTTTTTAAGAGGCACATACTATTTGGAGTTTGTAATTAATGTGGATGTGGAGGACATTGTACTATTATAAGGGGAACAAATGCAGTGAGAGATTATGTTTTCATGTTTCCACGGCTAAGATGCATTGTTTTAATCTATGGTCACAATAAATGAAAGTTTTTTTAATAAAAAGTATGTGCCTCTTGATAACCCCAATGTTCTATTTTTGTTGTATATTAATGATGATTCAGGGGGATGAGGCACATGGATCGCCTGTCTAGAGACCCTTAAAGGAAGTGTTTGTTGAGAATGCAGATGGCATTGGAAGCCATGTGAGGTTATCAACTGACCAAGTGAGGAGGTTTAGATAGAGAATGGAAGGAGCCAGAGCCCTGGAGGATCTCTATGGAAATATAAATAAAAGTGCTCAGGTCTATATAGACACTCCATAATTCTTTAGTGGAGTGTTTTATGTGTTTGGCATTTGGAGAGAGGACAAAGGTGACATACTTGCTCCATCAAACTGTATATTTAAAGTCCAACTTTAAACTCCTTTTTTTTAATAAAGTAGTTCCTCAGCAGGTGCATAAAATAAAAAAGCAGCTCCGGCTACCATAACATGTCCTCAGGCTTGTGGGTTGAATGACACTTAGCTGAGGTCCTGAGAGTGCAGGGTGTCATGGACCCTTCCCTTGATGCAGAAATCGTCCGTGATGTCATCACCTTCAGCCACTATGAAATGTTTCTGTTCTCGTGCATTTAAAAGCCAGGCAGATGTATAGAACTGTGAATATTTATTTTCGTGCATAGTACCTCTCCTTCCTAATCATGTCATAATTTCACATGCCTGAACCAGAGGAATTGTTTAGTTCCCATAATGCAAAGGCTGCTTTCCCTGCACTGCACATGCATGAGCTGTTGTATCAGTCAGCATGATGTAGGCAGAGTGTGAACAAATATTTTTGTGAAGATCCCAGATACTAAAGAGCTGCTACTTTGTATTTAAGCTTTTCTTCTACTACAAAATAAAAATGCTAAAGCAGGTTAAAAGTGCAAATCTCGGTGGTCTATGGTTAATGGTTTCATTCATTTCCAATGGAGCCTCTGCTAATGTCAGCTCCCGAGGGCACTGCCACTGCATCTTCAGACCTGGAACTAGGAAGCCATGAGACCTGCTTTTTTTTCCCACTTGTTAGGTATGTTTTCTCTACTTTCCTACCTTCTCTAATCCCTCTATGATGAAAGCAAATCTAACTTTACAGCTTAGGTCCCATTTAAAAAATTGTATTTAATATTTGCATGATCTTTATTACACAGTAATTAGTTCAGTGTGAGTTGTTCCTGATGTGGCTTATATGGATGTAATCCTTTCTAAATGTTGTCTTGTTTATTACTTGTTCCATTTATTATTTAAACATTTTTATAAAAAACTCCTAGGGAAAAAAGCAAGTCAGGTTATGCAAGGTCTAAACCGCAGAATGGGTCACTGGAGTGAGTAGTGACAGAAGGTAAAAACAAATCAATCCACATACTTATCACAGTGTGACGGAACACCTAGTGACAGCCATATGGCGCAGCACAATTGCCGCATACAACATCTCAACAACGCCAACTCTTCCATGGGATAACATTCACTGATCCTGCAATGCTACAGCTCAGATAACACCTTTGAGTCTCAAAATTTTCATACTGCAGTCAGAAGCAGCTGATGAAATATGCAAGAAAGAAATATGAACAGCTAATTTCCAAAACTCTAATTCTATGACTATAACTGCATGCACTATACTGGCCATGTACTGATTAAAGCAGAACTGCCATGTAGAACCGAGGAATTAATTATTAGCAGGGGTGAACAAAATCCGGAATTTCTTTGAACTGCAGGAACTGTGTCCTCCTAGATTTAAAGGGGAATTTTTAATGGTAATTTTGCTCTGCAGTGCTGCATGACAGAATTAAAGATTCATTTTAGCAAAGGTTTTTGCGCCAAAATTAAGCTCAGCAAAATTGTTAGCTAATCACTAATAATTATTAGTAGTACACCTGGATAACAAGCTGAACTGTAATGTGCAATTACTGTCACACATCCATTTCATTAAAAAAGCCATCTGCTACATTCACTTTCCGGTGTATGGAATACAAGATCTGTTGTACTGAATGACAATGTGATTTGAGTCAATCAACAGTAAATGGTGCATGCTGGGGAATTTTGTATGGTGACATGAAAATGATTGAAAGCAAAGAAGGCATGTGATGTATCAGTACAAGGGCTATTTAAAACACACAATCTAGCATGATAGAAAATCACATACGTTAGAAAAGATGATACACAGGAAAGAGAGAGCTATAGGGGAGAACAAAATCTTACAGGGCTATTCACAAAAGGGTGAACACTTTGGAGAAGGCAGGAGAAGTTAACAATCTAGGACAACATAGCTGAACTGAAAAGTGAGTGGAATTGGAGAATTTTTCCAAATCGGCTATTTTGGCCTAGATTGTTCACTTCTCCTGCCTGCTCCAAACTCTTCATCCTTTTCTAAATAGCTGTTAGTTATATTATGTTTGCTACAATATAGATTTTAAGAAGTTTTTTATTTTGTGAAGTAAATAAGAAATATAACATATTAGTATTTTGTATTTTAAACTAGAAGTTAAAGCTCGCAAGGTTTATTAACTCATCTGATTATTAACAAAGCCTGCTATTTTCAGACATAAATAGCTTAGGCTGCTATTTACACACACACATAAATAAGTCAAGGTAGTGGTAGCTGTGTCCAAGGTTTCAGTCAGACAAAACCAGCCTTAAGGCAAGCAGCTACTACTGTGATATCTCTGTGATATATCTTAGCTGTCTCATGGTGCTCTGTTAATCCTTTGTCCTGTATTCAATATTTATTTGTACAATAAAGATTGTATAGATAAAAAAAAAACAAGATAAAAACCATCCTACTGCGTGGAGGCATTTGGCTTGTAATTGCTATGAGTTCTATGGCTATAAGTAGATTTAAACAATCAAAATCTTTATGTGTCTAGGCCAATCTTACAGTTTTAAATGCAAGCCTTTCTGATTATGGTCATATTAGATGTATAATTTATCATCCTCACTGCATTGGCATTGTATGGAACAATGTACCGTATTTGCCGGCGTATAAGACGGGTTTTTAGACCCAAAAACATCGCCCGAAATTCGGGGGTCGTCTTATACGCCGGGTATACTGTATGTAGCGTCGACTACATACAGCATACCGCGCTGAGCCAATCACGGCAGGCTTTGTATTCATGAATACAAACTGTATGTAGCTGAAGGACGGAACCCGGAAGATGGAGGACACTGCGGGGATCGTGGACAAGTTAAGAGACTGTAATCCCGAGTGTGGCTCGGGGTTACCGCTTATGGTACTGAAAATTAACCCCGAGCCACACTCGGGAATACTGCCATGGAGGTTAGTGGGTGCATTTAAACAGTATTTTGGGCTATACTCGTCTTATACGACGAGTATAGCCCAAAACTTATATTTTAACACAAAAAGTAGGGGGGTCGTCTTATACGCCCAGTCGCCTTATACGGCGGCAAATACGGTATGTTTTAATCACTGGGTACTCAAATATTATGTGATATATGAGGCTAGCAAGAGTTGGCATGGGTAAAGGGCTTCTAAGCAGACTTTTTTTTTTTCTAAAGTGATCATACACACAAACTCCAATAATTCTTAACTGGTTCCATTTCTATAACTTTGAAAAAGAAAATGGATATGCTTCTATACAGAGCTCCATGTAGAGATTGCATTTTTGCACCTTTACATGTCCATGGCTATTTTCATCTTTAAATATCACAGATTCATTGATCTGGGCCAGGGGTAGGCAAGCTTGGCAGTACAGCTGTGGTGACACTACAAATGCCACCATGCCACTGCTTCTGGGAGTCATGCCTGTGGCTGTCAGTCTTGCAATGCCTCATAGGACTTGTACTTCCATAACAGCTGATGTGTCAAGGTTGCCTACCCCCGATTTGGAGCAGGCCAAAATAATCAATGGTGCATGTTTGGAAATGTTGTTTAGTAGCGTGAAATGTATCAGGAATAAAACACACACACACACACATATACACAAAGAGATTTTGAAGGTGGCAGGTTTAGGAGAACTACTATTTTGCATACTAGATAATTTCCCATTAGAAAAAAAGGGGGTCAACATGATCATTATTTATACTTAATGAATTCAACAGCTCATTTTAATACTGCATCAAGCTTTTTAATTAGATCTGAGTTCTTTAACAGAAAGAAATGTGCAGCAAAATATTTTTTAAAGTTCCTAAATGGCAATTAAATATGAATGATATTCTGTATTAGAAACATTAAAGGTTTATTCGATCTCTCATTACTACAATGCATTGCCCACTACTGCTGCTCTTACATCATAATTACCTGGGGAATCTATTTTAGGGCGTACACAGAGTAGAAGCTATGCAAGCAATCCCTCAGGTTAACCTAGATATGTCACTTGTGAAGCTTCATGTTTTATAAAATGTGAAGAAACGGGCTTAGCTAGAACTGCAGGATCTCATTATTTTCACAAAGCGCTCTTGGTGATAAAAACATGAATCTGATTATTAAACCAGCATCAGCCTGCAAGGAACAGACATCACTTAGGAGGCAGATCTTTGCTCTCCGCTCTGCTTTTCTAATGAACTCGCTGGCAGAGAAATAGATTAAGTTAAACACAGCCTATCAGTAAATCAAATGAAACCTGAACGTGAATTAAGCAGCAAGTAGGTGTATTCAGTGACATATAAAGTATAATGATACATGCAGTCGTTGCGCATTAACAGAAGCTGAGAGCACTTAAGGATATTTTAGGGAGGTGCGATGTCTGAATTATGTCTTGATAAGTGCTGTAAAGATGCCATTTTTGTGGTATCATATTGATAGCGACATAGAACAAAGCTTATCTAAAATTCATACGATTAGCCTCAGAGATATAAACTATAGCAGAGGAGTAACTAAGCCCCATTGGGCTCCAACCTGCCCTTTTCAGATGCTAATTGTGTTAGTAAAATTAGTTACAATAATAAATCTTAAAATCTTACTAGGGTACAGACTATAGTTTGCAGAACAAGATGATCTGCTTTATTTTGCAGTGTAATGTGACCTTTTTGCCTGTTACATTAAGAGAAGTTGTAGTCATGATTACCCCCTAGGCCAAGCGTTTGCCATCTGTGCCACCTATAGATTAGATATAAATATATATATATATATATGTATACACACTGTATATTTAATAGAGATATTTATTAAGATATACCTATAGAAATATCTTTCCATCTATGTATATAGCTTTGAAATATAATGTACTATATGGTCAAAGGTTTGTGAAAACTGTGTCATCAAACCATTATGAGCCAGTTGGACAACCCATTCTAAATCCATGGGTATTAATATGGAGTTGCACCAAACCCCTCCTTTTGCAGATATACGAGCTTATACTCTTCTGGAAAGGCTTTTCACAAGAGTTTGGAGTGTATCTGTGGGAATTTGTGCCGATTATGACTAAAGAGAATTTGTGAGGTCAGGTACTGATGTTGAAGATCTGACTCACAATCAGTGTTTCAATTTATCCCAAAAGGTGTTCAGTTTGGGTTGAAATCAGGGTTGTCTGCAGGCCACACAGATTCCTCCACACCAAACACATCAAATAATTTCTTTATAGATCTGGTTTTGTGTACAGAGGCCCAGTCATGCAAGAACAGAAAATGGCCTTCTACGAACTGTGTCTGTGTATTCTGTAGCAGTACCCTACTAGAAAGACCTAGTCACAATAGTCTGGAGAGACGACCACATTGCTTTGGCCATATAGTAGGTGTGATGGCCAGGTGTTTATAAACCTTTGCCCATATAGTGTGAATTTACAAGCCAAGAAACCAATAGATCAGCCTTTCATTTAGAATAATTATGGACAGTGGAAGGTAACAGCGGTGGGACACAGGATAAGAAAATAGAACAGCATTAGAGCAGGGGGCTACAATTATTGTAAAATGCAAGTATGAAGGAAAAGTTGAATGAACTTCGACTTGGTCTAGAGCAGGGGTCCTCAAACTTTTTAAACATGGGGCCAGTTCACTGTCCCTCAGACATTGCTGGGGGCTGAACTATAGTTTGGAAAACAGGGGGGGCGTGGCTGTGGTGCCGCGCCGCCACGACCCCTCCCGTCCCAGAAGAAAGGGGGAACGTTAGTGAGCAATTGCTGTGCATTCCAGCAGCTGCTGCTCTGGTGTAAATAAGCCCTTACTTAGAGGGTATATATAAATATTTTTAACAACTTCTTTAATAAACAAAACATTTTTTTTAATACAATTAATTTCTCTTAGCCTGGAACATATGCTAGCATGATTTCTTATTATTTTCTACAGCTCAAGTATTTGTTATTTATTACAATAATTGGGCATGTAGACTGCCCTGCCTTACCTCTCTACAGCGGCGTGCAGCTTTGGGAGAGGCAGGGAGATGACATCACTTCATATCCCAGTTCTCTTCTTATTGGCCGCCCTACAAGAGCCTGTGCTGGCGTGCACCCAAAGTTGGAGGGGTGCAGCCGCACTGGCGTTACACTGCTAAAGGAACCAGGGCATTTGGTTTGCCTCGGCATGCGCCCTGAGATGAAAGGGCGCAGCCGCGCAGGCCGAACACAGAAGCTGCCAAGCTTCCGGAACACTCTGTGTGTCTTCCCTGACACCCAGGCGGGGCCGGCAGAATGACGATCTCTCCCTGGACCCCGCGGCCGGCCGATTGATTGCTATATGTTGTGTAGGGCGGCTGGGCCTATTTTAACTGCTTGAAGACCAGGTGTTTAGACCCCCTTCCCATCCAGGCCATTTTTCAGTGTTCAGCGCTGCGGTACTTTGACTGACATTTATTCCCTCCTGCAACACTGTACTGAAATTAATTTTATACCATTTTTTGGGGACAGATAGAGCTTTCTTTTGGTGGCATTTAATCACCACTGCGGTATTTATTTTTTATTTTTTTACTATATTTCGGGAAAATTACAGAAAATTTTACATTGTGTTAGGAAACATTTATTATCACCCAATTTTTTGGTAAAACATAAAAGATGGGGTTGGGTAAATAGACACCAAACATGTCAAGCTTAAAAATTGCGCGCACTCGCAAAATCGCAAAAATACACCATACCCAGAATTGACCACAGGCGACGCTTTAAAAACTTTTATAGCTTTTCAGTTTAGTGTTATCAGTGATTGATGGCCCTAGAATTATTGTTCACACTGCGATGTTGGCGGCCATATGTAACATGTGTGGCGTAATGGGCGCAATCATCGTTTTCGCAGGTAGACCCGAACGGGCTGGGCCAAGGACCCTGGCGGGCCGGATGTCTCCCGCGGGCCGTAGTTTGAGGACCCCCTGGTATAGAGGTATATTTTTGCAATTTTTGTCTAGTATAAGTAACAGCAGGTGAACCACATGACCAATTCAATCTTTCAGCTGTAGAAGAGCAAAAGTTTAAAAGATGGATGTTATTATTACATTAAATGTAAGGCAGTATGGACCAGTATTACATATTTTACTTTATATGCAGTTATTAGACCTTAAACATAAATTTATTACATTATATAACACTTGCCACATGTCTTATTACATGATGTCAGTATGTGATTTAAAATATACATGTCTTGTTTACATTATATCCGGAGACCTGTATTTCTCTGCACCTGAGCAACACAGGTCTCCATAAGGGCATATATAAAACAATTATTCAAACCACAACAGAGCGTAGAGGTGCGGAACGGAGAGGTGCTCTTTAGTTTAGTTTCATTTTTCGGGTCCGAAATTAAATTAGTTTCGGACGAAATTCGTTTATGAAAAAAAACAAACTCTCCCATGCCTGGATTTGAACCAGCAACCTTCACAATGGCAATCCTGTACTTCAACCACTACACTATAGTCTCTGTACTTTTGGCCCAGAAGCATATGATATATATGAATGCAATATGTAGCATTTGACAGCTGAGAATGTCAAATGGGCGGAGCGAGCCGTGGCGTCATGGCTCGCTCCACCCATCTGTTGACTTTCAAACTGAATGTCATTTTTTTGCGGCTAGTTTTCGTCAGATTCAGGTGGTCGTCTGCGGCGGGACTTTTTTTATTTCGGCGGGTCAGTAAGGGGGGGGGGGTCCCTCCTAACATTCCCACCAGACCTAAAGGGTCTGGTATGAATTGGGGGGTAACCTCACGCTTTTTTTTTTCATTTTCTGCAGTCTGTAAAAAAAAAAAAATGTATTTTGCTGCAACAGAATTCGCCCAATAACGAATTTCGTTGAAGCAAAATGACATTAGGAAAAAAAAATGACATTTAGTCATTTAGGTCAAAAGGAGAATGCCAATTCAAAAGCAAAGAAAAAAAAATCTTTACCCATTACGCTCCCATGCCTGGATTTGAACCAGTGACCGTGACAATGGCAAACCTGTGCTCTAACCTCTACACTATTGCTTCTGTAATTTAGCCTTTTTGAAATGTTGTAGAAGGTAAATGTTGTAATTTGTTTTTCTAATGCCGTTTTGCTGCAACGAAATGCGTACAATAACGATTTCGGGAAATCGGGAATTTTGGATTCCTTTGCATTCGTCTTAGCTTTAATTCGGAATTCGGATGCATCTGAATCTCCTAATTTCCGAAAAGTCGTCCAAAACGAATTTCGGAACGAACCGAATCGCACAAGTCTAGAGGGTGCTACTCCAAGGGTTAAATGCCATAGCAGTCTTCAGACTGTAATGGAATGACAATATTTAAAAAGGACATGTGATTTCTACATTATCTCATTCAGCTATACAATAAAATGATCTTGCATAGTATGTGGCATTAAACACATACATACAGTATAAACTATATCCATGCACTGTATGTCTAAAACCATTTCTGGTGTTGGAAGGAGCTCTTTGTTAAGAGCCAATAAATATGCATAACTAATCCTGAAATTCAATCTTTTTGTTCATATGTTTTGCATGTCTTTAATTTAGAAAGAAAAACAACAGATTTACAGTTTATTCCAAATAGCTGTTTGGATGATTCATTTATTAGGAGAACATCTTTATTTTCACACAGACAAATGCTCCAGGCATTTAAAAAAGTACCTTATCAAATTTGCTTTAAAGAGGAAGTGATTCTATCTAAACACAGTATGCTTGTGTATCCTGTCATTTAGAACAGCATTTCTCAACCAGAATGCCGTGGCACTATGAGTGATAACTTTTTTGGGGGAAGTGGAAAGAGAGTGCTGGACCCGTGTGTTTATTCAGTTTTTATCATCCAACAGTGATTAAGTGATGTGAATATGTATAATCTGGCTATTGGATAGGCAGCTAACACTGGCCTAAGTGTCTCCACACATCCTTGACTTGACAATAAACACGGTAGATGTAGGAATTTCAAGCGCCTTACTAATTAATATAGGCCAGATACAACTTTATTCCACTAGGGACAGGGGATAATCAAGTAGAATAGCCAACGTGTTTTGGGGGTCCAAAAACATCCCCTTCACCGGGGGCTTAGAGAAATAAATCATGTGTGTGGACTACAATCCCTGCAGCTTGAAATATGTATTGCGCTGTGATGGGAAAGCCTCTGGCATCTGGCAGCTGGTTTACCAGCAACCTTTTGACTTTGTCAGGGGTGCCTTCACATTTTCACACAGTGTCATGTATTTCATGGTGCAGACGAGCCAACCACCAACGTCATGGAAATGCATGATACTAATCCAGGGCAGGCAGCATACAGGAGCTCCCCTACCATTCAGAAGAGGACAGAATCCTGCCTCTGCCCAGATCTGCTCCACCTCTGCCATGCTGCCACCACAGCCACGGCCCTACTATGGTGAAGAATATAAGGTAGGACTCTGATGTGAAGGGGGCTCCTGATTTGAAGAGGGAACTCTGATGTAAAGGAAATCCATATCAGACCCCTATGATATAGATTTTGGGAGGAACAATATGTCACTGTTTACATTGTTACATTTAAATGTTTTACATTTTAGACTGGGGTTCCTTGAGATTTTGCATTTGCCTTAAAAACGATTGAGAAATGCTGGTTTAGAATGGGACAACCCCTTATCTAGGAATTGGATGGGATAATTATGATGATGGTAATTTTACACATAGACTTGGCACCAGCTACAGTTCTGCAGATGGCAAGGCAAACTTTGCCACTTACTAATCCCCTTACATGCTCATCAACATGGATAACGAAGACTGAAGGTAGAAGGAAAGTGAAACTGATGTAGGTCTTCAGGGGTACATCACTGACTCTCTGTCATATTTTAAGAAATGGGGAGATCTGTGGCTGTTTTGAAGCTGCCAGGCTTTTAAAAATTAAGATGAGGGAATTTGAGGCAGACCGAGCACACACTGATGGGATCATATTTCTGAGCTGGCCTGTGAATGGCTTGGAAGAAATTAAAGTTAAACTCCGGGCACATATAAAAGGCACAAACGAATGCAGCTCTGTATTCATTAATATTATTTTTTGTATTTTTGTATTATTATTATTATTATTGTAATATTATGTATTATATTATAATTTTTGTAAGTATTGCATAAGTAACTAAATCTGACCTGGTATTAACCTCTTGCAGTCCAGTACAGCAAAGCTCCTACTGGGAGAGGGTGAAGCAGCACAAGATGCCAGTTAGTTGTTCTGCAGCACAAGGAGCATGCAGATAGGAGGAGGGATGAGCTCATTCATGTGTTGGTTCTCCTTTCACTGTCCAGTCACAGACTGAGGGAGGGACAAAATCTGTATGTGTTATTTAACTGCAGCAGAGAATAATCAGGTATCCTGCCCCGCCAGCCAGGGCTGTGCTATGCAGTAGAACTGTATAAATCTCAGGGCTGGATGGACATGAACATAAATCCATTAGCAGGTAAAACAGCTCCCATATATGTGTTTCATCTGTGTATTTAACTGTTGGCCTAGATTTCAGCTTTAAGTAAATGAAAAACTGTCCACACTGCTACCAATGCCTTCCCGTTAGGATTGACTATTGATCAATGGCCTATGTGAGCTGAACCCAGTTCATGAATCATTGCTGGACTTCAGTGAGGGGCATGTTTCATCCATAAATAACACAATCATAAAATAGAAGTAAACATTCATGGGCAAAATTCGAAGGATTGTATTTGTGAATCATTACTAAATGTTGAAGTGGCTTAATAAATATAAAAAGAGACAGATGGGCGCCCAACCTAGTGCAGATGATTTTTTTTATTTTAAAAGACACAAAAGTAAGAGTGCAAAAGTACTCACAATGGTAGGTCAAACAACAGCGTGTATAGAACGTTCTGAAGAAGGGGGCGTGACCCTGGAAACTTCTTCAGAACGTTCCAAAGAAGGGGGCGTGACCCCGGAAACGTGTCAACGACGCCACAATCCAGTGGCCCACAGGCTGATTGCAGTCCTGAAACTGCTATTTCTTTGAAATCATCTATACACGCTGTTGTTTGACCTACCCTTCTGTCTCTTTTTGTATTCCAGTTTTACAGTTCCCCCCGGCTGAAGTGGGGCAGCACCCCTAGTAATCCTATACACATAACACTCAACACCAGGATTTGTTCATAGCGCTTTGACTTTATTATATTGGCTTAATAAATATGCCAAGAGCTAAGTGCATTTACTAATTCTAAGTGGCAGACCAACTGGTCTTGTGATAGATTTAGAAGATTTTACTACTGCACAGAACAGAAGGTACAAATCTGTGTTGCTGACATTTGCACATGAATAGCATTCTGACCCTTCTATATATATCACAGCTAGTCAATCTGCAACCAAGAGTTGATAACATTAAATTTAATTGGAATGGGTTGCACATTATTGTTGCTATTTACTCTTCAATAATGATAAAACCCCAAAATATTAGTATTATTATTATACAGAATTTATATAGCGCCAACAGTTTGCGCAGCGCTTTGCAATATAAGGAAGACATTACAATCACAATGCAATTCAAGACAAGATGGTATGGAGGGCCCTGCCTGTGAGAGCAAAAATATCAGACTGAACCCCAGAAACTAGAGGTTACTTGATGGAACCGAGCAAAATTATTGTTGAGAACCAAGTGATGATATTGTTAAGGCGCTGCTGATAATTCTCCCAGAATCCCTAGCTTGATAAAGAGAGGGCCATCAGTACAGAATATAGACATCCCTAGATACTAATGCCAGCAAAGCAAACATAGATTTTCAAAAACCTACTAAGTTTAATTGTAACAGCCATGTTTTGTACTGTGATTTATGCACTTACATGTCCTTTTAAAAGGTCAAAAACGATTGATTTTTAGCGTTGAGAATAGAGAATCAATAATTCAATTCTGCAGGATGCAGGATTTATTTTCTCAATTTTTTTCCATGTTTAATTTATAGCTCCTGCACTTCTTCTAATATATAATTTACAAAGTGAGTCTGCTGCTTTCTACTACAAAACTGAGTTTGCTTAAATATGTTTAAAGGACCTGTAATAATAAAAAAGAATGTAAGATAAAATACTATTAACATCACAGATCCCCAACAGAGGTGACTTACTGCAGGTTGTACATTTTAAGGATAAGTAGGTAAGGCACTGAAATTGTTCACTTTCTAATGGAAATGTTAATGTATGAATATTGGAGGCATGTTTCCACATGCTTTCCTGGATTTCTTATATTTCTTTAAATTTTATCAAAGTTGAACTCCAACACCAAAAAGTGGCAACACTATGTAGTCTGAACACATTGAATACATCTGGGAAACAAAAGCAAACAGAGCGCCTCCATAGTGTAAAAGTTTATTTGATTGGTACAACACGCAACTGAAATTGTACTTACACGAAAGCCAATGATCGCAAGCTTAAAAGAAACGATAAAATATAAAATCTCCAGCAGGGGAAGTCTGAGGGGATCTCCAAATCAGCGTCCTCTGCTCCCGTGAGTTTAAAATGGTCTACGCGTTTCAGGGGCACGCCCCCTTCATCAGAACCTCATCCCCTACTTAATCATTTATGGTTATTTTACTCTACATGTATTTTATGGTCCTCAAAGTAGAAGTCATGTGACCTCTAGAATCTGCTTTTACTGTTCTCTGCATCAGGGTTTGGGGGGACTTCCTTCACCATTACATTATTGGAGCCTGTGCTTCTCATTCACTAACTCTGGTGCTTCTCATCCACAAAACACAACCTGTGCTAATGTTAAGCCTATGATAATGTGTACATGGGCTCAGCAAAACTACAGTGGGGATTAACCAGCCCCCACACTTATTAAAAACTATAAACAGAGGTAAGGGCATAATAACATTTATGCTGCTTGGAGTTCAGTTTCAATGAAAGTATGAAAAGAAGACTTAAGACAAATATATACAAATATATAAAACGTAAGATACAGTTAAAACTGCTTTTGAGACCTTAGATTGCTGCCAGTAGTGATTGCACAGGCCAACCAATAGATCTTTCCTATGAAAGGTCAGTTCTCAAACATGCATGTTCATACCAAGCATGGCCTTTCCAGGAGAAAGGTGGGGTGCCCACTTATCTCAGAGTGAATACTATACTAATTGGGTGGGAAAAGCAAGCTCAGCCAGTTATTTTATTCACCAAAATACTTGCCAAAGGAATTCCTGCAAGACTCAGGGAGGGCCTACAAACCCAGGATCATTTTCTAATACATCAGTGACAAAGCGTATTGGCTGAACATTCTCTTCTGTCTGTAGCCACTTTAGTTATCTTATGTCTTGGCAGGGCAAGTAAATGCCACAACATTAAATGCCATTCTCCACTTCCCCATTACCCCCTGTCACCAAACACCCCACCACCACAAGCAGAATAGGTTATTTAGCTGAGGACCAGTCAGTGCCACTTTGCAGACCACAGCTTGAGAACCACTGCTCTAAAAACATACTCATGTTAATATCTGTGTTTATAGGACCCTTGTTCCAGGCACATTTCAATTAATTTTCTCTGGAGTCATTTAAGATAATTAAATAATTTATATTACTAATCCCTGTAGTAATCATGAAGAAATGACAACTGTGTCATGCATACCATGATGGTAACAACCAATCAAGTATAATCAAGATTCAGTACAAAAGATTTGCAGAATTTTATAATAACTGAAAAGCAATTTCGTTTAATTAATCTATTGCCAGTAAGTAAATTATAAAGGTTGCTTATGGGTTGTATTTGATGTCTTCAAATAGATAGTTGAGCGCCTGTTATAGTAAGTAAAGGCTAATGAAATGACCCACCTAAAAACTGCAAGCTTATAAACATTTGCTGAAGAAAGTTTGTTTTCAATTCCTATTTTTAATGCACTATGGAATATGTTCAGTATATTCAGAAAGTTATGGTCAGCTAAATATCGATGTGAAAATGAATGTCTTTGTATTCTGATTATGAATACAGGTACTCTGTTCAAAATAAAATGTATCTTTTACACACATTGTTGTACAACAGAACATTATAAGGCCCCATGCATGGATCCCCTCCCGATCGGAGCAGTATATGGTGGACTTGACCTCATGTGTCTAAGCTGTGGATTAGAGTTTACAACCTCATTCATTCCATCATTAATGTTAACTTATGAAGGGATCTCTGTTGAAGCCCGTTCCTGTTTTGTCCCATTTAAAAAAAGATTTTAGTTACTTACATCTTTGTGGCCATTAAAATGACTATAGCTAGAGCTTGGAAAACCCCTTCCTTAAATTGTGAGGAGGTGAGTCACCATATCAGCAATATTTTGGTCAATGAAAAGCTCACATCAATACTCACTGATACTTATAAACAGTTTTTGGCTATATGGCTATATGGCAACCTTGGGCATAGAGTACTCCTGATTGCTCTTCCTTGCTCCATCCTCTCCCTCCCCCCTTTGTTTTATTTAGTCACAACTCCTTGTGTGTATGTCTGGTGGACATCCATGGATTTATTATGGATGGTCTGCATGGTGCTCTTGTCCTTTTTCCTCTTCCCCATCCCTTTGAAACATCATAAAGAAGTTGTATGACGTACACTAAATTCTACTCCCCCCCTCATATAAATCTTATACACAATTCAATTATTGCTTTATACCACCAACCTAAATGGATGTGGTAAAATATGCTACAACTGGAAATATAAATGCCATAGTAATCTGCCCTCACCACATTCAAAATATCTGAAACTGGAAATAATTGTCTTCTTCCAATCAGAATAAAATATAATTTTTTTAAGGCTAACTATACCAGCACACAAATCAGCTACTAGAGGACATATTGTCAAATTTGGTAAAAAAAAGAAAGAAATTAAAGTGTAAGTTACTGTATGAGCTGGTTTCCAACATATATCTTAAAAAATATTCTTTGTGACATAGCTTTATGTAAATAATGTTATCAATCTATGGAAATGTTGTAAAACTGCTGTTTTTATATCCCACAGATATCCCAGAGAGCAATGATTTTCTAAAGAGTATGTGCAGCAGTAGCCGTGTCCTTGCAGGTAGGTTATCGCTCACTGAAACCTCACATTGAGGCATGCACAGGGAGGGGAAGTAAGGCGGAGCAGATGAATCACTGCTTTGACTCATTTGCTTGGGTGTGTAATTTTCTCCCTGAGCTATTGGACTCTGTAAAGAACAATACGGTCAAAAAATTATAACAATTATTTTTAAAACTTTTATTTTTTTTGTCCTTACAATAATAAATAATTTAAATAAAGGTCCACAAACCAATACACAATAGGCTCAATTCCCAGAGATATAACAGCAGTATAAAAATCCTTATCTTCAAAAACTTGACAGCTATTTTTAGATGAGTACAGTGAGATCTGAAAATTATAGTTATATGGCTGATGGCTGAAAATAAAGATTCTTCTAAACTTCATAAATTGAGACTATTTATAGAAACATTGGTTTTAGTTAAATATTCAGGCCCACAATATAGTTTGGTAAACATGACTTTTGCTCACGAGTAATAATATTAGTAGTATTACCACAGATTTAGGATGTTTGCATTTGGATTTGAATGGAATCTAATTTAATTAAAAAATTGGCATGTTTTTATAATGGCTGACAATTTAGTAATTTCCAAATAGTTTAAGCAGCAAAAATATGCATGTATTGATGAGAGTTAAAAAAAACAAAAACATTTAATCAAAAATATTCACATATATGCAAAAATGTGCTAAATATGATTTTTATTGATTGCCAGGGGTTTATATGTAATGAGCAGGACACACTGCTGGATCCTCTTCCTCTTTTTTCTTTTCCCTATATTCTCTTCTTTTCATTATTTATATATTTCATTTTATAAACACATTTTATCTTTTTGTAGTCTTTTATATTGTGCAGAATGTTTTGCACTAAAACTACATTCTCTATGTTGGTTCGGTGATGTTATATATTCAATTAAATTTAAATGTATAAAAAAGACAATCTGGCCACTACTGATGCACCCATAGGCCACTATATCAACATCATTTAATACCGCTAATCGGGGAGATGACAGCAAATATTATATGCAAATTACTAAATATTGCATGCCTGTGTTGGTTCTGTATAATAAATTGTGCAAGACTTGGCAAAGCATTAAATATAGCAGCTATCAGTGGATGGCACAATCACAAGAACTTGAGTGGCAAGCATTTTTCAAAAAATAGCAAACACTAAGAGGGTTATTCACAAAGCTGCATTCGGCTCGGCTATTCTGCTCGCTACCCCCTTGGTACTGAGCAGAATAGAAAATCAGTGGAAAAAGGAGAAAAAAAAAAGTAGAAAAGAAAATGTTTAAAAATGTAAATAAATTATAAATTAAAAAAATAAAAGATTTCTTTAAAAAAAGGTAAGAACCTCCCCCCCCCAAAAAACAACAACAATTGGGCAGAGCTAGCAGTGACATCTAGCTATGCCCAACTGTTCCCTATTGGCCGGGACCTGCTAGAGTCTTCTAGCAGGTCCTGGCTAATGAATAACAACTGGGCGGTCAGCATGACGTCACTGTCATTGTCATTGTTTAATGACTGCTTAGTGTCCCCGGGTAACCCAGGGACGCTAATCTGTCATTGCAACTGGGTGGAGCAAGCTGTGAGATCACGGCTTGCTCCGCCCAGCTGGCAGTTGTGAGGCTTTCGGCCGCACGTTCGCCCCGCTTCGGGTGTCACTTCGGCTCAGTCGAGCCAAAGCATATGCCTTCAGCTCGGCTGAGCCGCTCAGGCAGCTTCAGGAGTTGTACGGGCTATTGTGAATAGCCCGTACAGCAGCCCTTTGGTTCTACTGAACCAAAAGGCTCTGGCGGCCGAAGCTAGCCGAAGGATCACCCGGAGCTATGGCTGATCCTTCAGCTAGCTTTCTGAATAACCCTCTAAGACTTCAGAATTCCAAAATACAGGTTTATCCCCACATTTAACTGCTTGTCTGCAGCAGTTGGAGTATGTACATCAACAAAAAATGGAATGTGTTGTGTGATCACTCATCAATGCTCGGAATGGTCCATCTGTGAACTATTATTTAGTCCTAATAAAGATGAAATATGCTATAACTAAAACAAACTTTGATCATTCAACTTTCTATTCTCATAAGCAATGACAAATTAAACAAAGTAACATAATAATGTAATAACTGGATCATGCTCGGAGAAGCAGTGGTGGAGAATACCTTGTGTTAAACAGAAGGACAGAGTGGCCAATTAGAGCATCAAGGATTATGCCTATAGGAGCCAACTACATTAATTCAGTTCCAGATTTAGAGTTGGTATCACTATCTACATAGTAGAAATAAGCAGAGCCAAGGAAGTCACGTAGTCCACAGGATGTGAATTCATAGTACAGATGAAATCAGAGCAAATTAGTCCAAATCTTGTGATTGTATGGGGAACTAAATACTTAAATACTAAATTTACTGGTTGAGATAGGCTGCAGTCAGCCTGAGCTTGGATTGATAGCTCTGCTTCATTTGTTTTCCCCTAAGCTAGCTCAGTTTTATTGTTTGCTTCTGTCTGCTGTTGGGAAGTGTCCCTGTAAACAGTGTGAGAAGATACAATAATTCAATAATCAGATGATGATAATAATTCAATACAATAAATAAGAGTATTTATGCCTCCCTAGCCAACCACTGGCAGGTTTATTTTCAGTGTTGCACCCAGAAGGAAAATATAAATATGTGAGCTGACCTTCTGGAAGCTCTCTTCCTTTCTAGGCCTTGCGTCACGAGGAGGTACTGTGTGTTAGAGGTTTGTGCCTCCCAGACCTGCTGCCTGTGGAGGACCTGAAGCAAGAAGAGAGGCATAGAAGTTTAAAGTGCCTGGATTGGAGCACCAGAGGAGTTATTCCGCTGATGAAGGTGTATAGAAAGCTGGATACACTGCAGGAAGACACTACAGGAAGTTCTGGAGGCTCCTCCAGGGGAGGGCATGTGCTACAACTACTTAGAACATGAAGAGTACAAAATGACAAAATGCTAGTTCTGGCTTAAAGGCCCTTTTCTGTATTGATTGGCCAACTATCTGAATTTCTTGGTATCTGTGCTCTGACCCCTCTCTCCAGTGGCGTAACAACCGACATAGTGACCCAGGTGGCCGCTATGGGGCCCGGACACAGGGGGGCCCGGCAAGGGCATCCCTCTGATGCCGTGTGGGCCGCCTGGGTCGCCATGGCATATCAGGGTGCTGGCTGTCACTGACACAGCTCTGCAGCGGCTGTGTCAGTGACAGCCAATAGCTGCGGCAGAAGAGGCCGGTTACACCGGTGTTTGATCGAGAGTTCAAACTCATCAGACCGCCGCAGTGAAGGAGGCGGGGCCAGCCTAAGAGCAACCCCGCCTCCTCTTACATCACTGGCCAGCGACCTAAGAGCAGGTGGGGCCAGTGATGGAAGAGAAGGCGGGCCCGTCAATAGAAGGAGGCGGGGCCCGGGGACAGAAGAGGAGGCGGGACCCGCTGACCACGGAGCCGGACATCGCTGACAGGTAAGGTGTGCAGCCCATCTGAGACCCTGCAGAGCCCACTATAGAGAGTCTATGGTGGGCTCTGCAGGGTCACTCTCAGGTGGGCTCTGCTAGTGGCATAACTAGCTATCATGGGGACCCATACAAAATTTTGCTATGGGATCCTGTGATTTCTAGTTATGCCCCTGCCTCTCTCCATACATTTGTGGTGCTGAAATTAACTCATTAATCATTCTATTGTGTCTGGCACCCAGTTTTTCCCCACCCCACAAAAGGTCAAGAATCCTGCCCTGAGGTGAAATGTCAGTTCACAAGGCTGTCTGGGGGGCCCCTAACCACCACCAGCAGTGGTGGGAAACAGGTGGAACACACTATACATATTTCTACCTCTACTATAATTTTTTCTATGGTACATTTCTTCATACCTAAAGGCAAAGCCTGCAGCATAAAGGTTTTTGCACAAACACCAACTCGTAGATATATGACCAGTACCAGATAATAATAGTACAAACCTTGCCATGAGCATTTTACCGTGTTTCCCCGAAAATAAGACACTGTCTTATATTTGTTTTGGCTCAAAAAAACACACTAGGTCTTATTTTTGGGGTAGGTGTTATTTATTTATTTTTTTAACGAACAATCCACACTTATTCATGTAGAAAAGTCTACCTGTATTCATGTACAAAAATATGGTGATCAGGGCAATCAGGGGTGCTGTACCTTTCCAAAAGAATTTGCTAACCAATCGCTGGCCAGAATGAGCGAAGCGCACTTTCACTATCTATTCCTCACAGGCGGAGTGCATTTGGTATCATTCCGACAGTGACAGGAGGCGGCACTATAGAGGAAGCATGGGCTTATGTGGCTCTGCTCCCTCTGCTGCCGCCTTGCTTCCTCCAGCGCTGGCTTCGTTGGCACCGCTGATTCTCTCCTGCCTCTCCCATGGCTCTTCAAGTGCCCCCTTATGCCACCACCGGCCCTGGGAATGGTCACAACTAGGTCTTATTTTCAGGGTAGGTCTTATATTTTAGCAATTCCCAAAAATAGTACTAGGTCTTATTTTCGGGGTAGGTCTTATTTTCCGGGAAACAGGGTATATGTAGCTCAGCATGTTCAAGAACAAAAGTAAGAATGTGTCCATGGGATTCTGTTGGTGCTAATCTGACCTCTGACTACTGAAAAAAGACAAATGGGGGAAAAAGGAACAAAGTATGCCAGCATTCGAGGCTCAGCATTGATCGCAGTCATATTCTTTACATTTTTGGGTTTCTTTTTTTTTTTTTGCTTAAAAAAAGCCAAGCAGATGGAAAAATCAGGAGCTGATTGCACAGCTCTCATACCTCCTGTTTCTATGGAAACATATATCACCCACTGAGAATTATATTATGCTTGTCAGGATAGCAATAATTGAATGTAATATATACCAAATGGGTGGATGTATCTCTTTATTAAAATTATATTATATTGGACTAAGTATATCATAATTAGATAAACTACATCTCCAGAAAGCGTTTTTTATATAACTGATAATGGGCAGATGATTCATATGTGAATGTAATTATAGCTACTGTAACATCACAAAAAAATGAAGGGTAAACTCACCAGCACTCTATGCATTGTCCACCATTTTATTGGATTTGTACAAATTATTTTTTAAGTGTAACTAAAGCCAAAACTTAATATAAAGTAAGTAATATCCAAATATACAGGGGGAATCTTCCGAAGGCAATTCTTGTCATGGAGAAAACTGTCTGAGAGGGTATTTCTTTCAATTTGAAGAGATTCCCTTTCACTTCCTGTTGTGTCTATTGGAAAGGAAATAAAGGGAAATTTCCCCTATGAGACATAGGTGACAGAAAAACCTGACCATGACCTGACCTGAATTATTCCCTACTCTATCCGAAATGAAAAGAGGTGTTGGCTTTAGCTATACTTACAATCATTTATTTGGTTCAGTTTTAAACCAGTTTTATCTAAGGTAGCAGAGGACCTTAACTACAGGCCACAGATTTCACATTTGCTGTATCAAAAGCTCCAGGATGCTTCTAACACCAATGCTGCAGCTGGTTTGAGGTGCTTTTGTCCACACAGTTGGCTTGATAGAACAAAAGTTTGCTCTTTGATTTATATCTACTACTTTGTGCTCCAGATAAACTGAAGCACTCTAATTTTAGGTAATCTAGTTCTCATATGTACCATGATATATACAATATATTTATACATATATGTGTTACAGTAGATGAGGTAATGTTAACTTAATTAATGACATATGCCCTTCAAGCTGGCATGCTAAGCTTGATGTTGGTAGTTCTTACCTTTAGAGCCAAAGAAAACTTGGAATTAATGTATTTAATCATAAGATTCTGATCTCTTACCTATTCCTAATCCTTAACATGGCCCTCTTTCTTTCTATTTTGTCTGCCACCCATTAAAGAAACAGTAAGTGGAAGCTTTTTCTTCACTTTTTGTTCTCTATATCAGCGGTCGCCAACCAGTGGTCCACAAGAAAATTTTGGTGGTCCCCAGGCCCCTCCAATGCCGTGCAGGCTGGGCCTTCATTGAAGCGGTACGGAGGCTCCGGACTGCCTCTCACTGACTCAAGCAGCGGCTGTCACAAGGAATGCGCTGCTCTCAGTGCAGTGCGGGCTCTGCAGGAGGCGGGGCATCTTGTCAGTACTCTTATGTGTGTGTGTGTGTATATATAAATATTTTTTAAAAAATTCATATTAGTGGTCCACAGGATTTAAAATGATGAATTTAGTGGTCCATGAGGTCCGAAAGGTTGGCGACCACTGCTCCTTATCCCCCATCAACCAGGAAGAAAGGAGAAATATCCCAAATGAGGGCACAGACAGTGATACAAAGTTGACAGAGGTTCTAACCCTTTCACATTCTATCCAATATTAAATAAAAAAATCTGGCTAACCTGAAATTGGGCCCTCAACTTAGCACTTCATATTAACAATTAAATTAGCAATTAAGCGAACCCTAAAATGTACCCTATCACTAAATGCTAAAACTGCCCCCTAAACCCTTAACGCACCAATGCTAACCTTTAACATAACACAATTCTAAACTCTAAATGATCATCATTATTTTAATGGACATATGACATCAGCACCCAAAGAATAATAAAGAAGCAACATTCCTGCACCGAAATCTGGCAGTGCTGAGATCTTGTTGCTGAAAACCAATACCTTTTAATGATTAGTCAATGATATAAGGTAACGATGATGCTATGCATACGGGAAATATATAGTAATGCGGGAAACCTGTAATAAAGTGTATTTCATAAGGTTTTGGTGATGTAATAGTAAAAGACAGGGATGAAGTAATATGTTTATCATGATCCTATGGCATAGATAAATGATGACTTAATGGCAAAAAATGATAATGTCATGTAACTGCATCAAGAAATGATAGTGTAATAGGGTAGTGATGATGTCATGAGGTAATGATGATGCAATATAGAGGACATAACGTAATGATGATATAGAAGTTAGAACTGCACAACTCTTGCCCTTTAACTGTGAGCATCATATTGCTATGGGATTTCGTTTTTTTAATTAATTTGTTGTCATTCCATTTAGCTAGAGGTGTCAGCTCCAAACAGAGATGTCTACCCCAAAATCCAGATCCAAATCCTGCCCTGTATTTGGCACAGATGGACCAGAGCTTTGATGTAGGGTGACCGTGAGTAGTGGCAGTGATCTGCTTTATGCAATTGATGGAAGCCTTCCCACGTGTCAGAACAATGCACAGCAATTTTCCCCACCTTGGTTCAACAGTTCACACTTCATATAGCTCAAGGGCCCAGAAGACACCATTCTGTATCCACCATAGTTCCGGAACTGCTTTTATCCCACCTTTTCCTATTCTCTATCCATCTCCATTTCCACACACTATCCATTTCACTAGTTATCATTTGTAACAACAGAGAACTACATTCTTCCTGGTTCATGGATACAAAAACACGCCAACCAACATACTTCTGGATAAAAACATGCCAACCAACATGCTTGTATTTCTTATCTTTGTGGACCATACAGGAAAATATTAAGTTACCCATGCAAACTATATTTGAAAAAGGAACTCAGATATATGACCTATATTTCTCACTATAGACATCCTCAGAATAGACATGAAAAAGAATGGAAAATTCCCCAAGACTGCTGACAGACAGCTCTTCTCCAGAGTGCCGACAGCAATAGATCTAGCTCGCTGTTCTTTATTATGGGCATAGATGTGTGAAAAAAGAATATATATTGTAATATATATATATATATATATATATAGTGTATATTCTATTACACAAGCCCTATGAGCCCACCAACTGTGAGCTGATTTCCAAAATAAAAACATTCAACAAAGGCCTTTCTTTGTAGATGATATACCAACACAAAAAATGTGGATATATAATGAATGTATACAGTATGGTTCTATAAACTTTGTTAAACTGTTATAATATTGTGCAGGATTGTTTCTGTCCATTTCAAACTAAGAGAAGACTGAGTACTTGGTTAGCCTCATAAAGGTCCAGTGCAATCGAGAATTAAGTGGTGGGCTAACTATGGTTAAAATCTCTTTTAAACCATCAGAATTGATAAAACTATAAAGGTGAAATGCTTGAGGCATTAACATTCACTCCAGAATATTTAGAGTCCATTGGTACTTCTTTAAACATTGAATCTGAATTATAAATAAACAACTAATCAAATATTTGTTTTCTATGATTCAGATTGATGGTATTTGTTGTCTATAAATAAACTATAATCATTTTATTCTCTTTCTAGAGTAAGTTCATTTTATCAGGAAAGGATTGTTTTGTGTCTGACTCTTTGCAGGCTGGGTTACCATTCTAACCACCATCACCACATATTTAAAACCCTGGCTATGAAAATGATTGACTAGGCAGGTTTTCATAATAAATGGACTGTGTCATTTTGAGTGATAGCAACTGATTAAAAGGTTGAATAGCCAGCTAATTACAGAAAGAATAAAACACTGGGCTGTCAATGTCTGTTCCTGAGATACTCAATAATCCTGCTTCATGAATTAAGATATCCATATTCCCAGAGCAGTCATTGCATTCATATTTTCCTATAAACCAAATTCGGCTGGCTGAAAAGGTGGAGCTAAGCTCAATGAATTTGAACAATGCAGATGGAAGATGGAACAAGAAAAATGGATCTGACTGATTGGCATTATGTACTGCACCTTACACAGGGCAATTCAATAAACTGGAATATGATCCTTGCAGAACAAAGGTCTTAATGTTACATTTGTAAAGCTGTTGCACCATCACACCTCCTGTAATAAAAAAAACAAAAAAAAGATCCTTCCCTGTTATAGATGAGCTCACCTCTGAGGCTCTTACTGAGATGTTGGCTCATTGGTGAGGTCACCGCTCCCAATGGTGTTGCAAAACAATGGGAAGTGAACCTCTGGGGGTACACTGAGGAATACTTACTGACTAGCTGCAATTCATAACTTATCACACATAATATGTCTTTTGCAAGCAACTGACAAAACAGATATTAAATATTTGATTTAATTGCTGTACATTTTTTAACTTTGAAATCTTACCTTTCACTTAAAGGTATTGTATATGAGGACAATGCAGGCAGGCTTATATAATGTCTACCAGTATTGCCATTATCAATATGATTATGAGCTAGTTAAACAGCTCATAAACAGAAGTCACCATAGGTGCCTAGTCATGCATGTATTTTAGAAAAAATCCTCCTGCCAGACTTTCTAAAAGTCAGTATTTGCATATGCTCAGGCAGGCCCAGAATACTGACTGTCCATTCACAGATTTGGTATAATACAAATGGACCAATGCTGGCCACACACAGCAACTTGCTGGCAATATTGTTGCAGCTATGATTGAACAATTAAAGACACAGCATTTATTGTCTGACAGCTCAGATACACAGTGCCTCTGTCGTGTTCTGTTTGGCTATTTTTGTGATTGAAAACTGCTGAAATCTGTTGAAAAGTGATTACAAATGCCTTAACATCACTGTATGTAAACCCAATATAAGTGACGATTCCAAAGGAAAACTGGTTAGTAAAACAGGTCATGTGATGAATCGGTGAAGGCTTTTAATCTTGGTGAGGTGGTAGAGTGCACGATAATGACTTTAAGTCCCATCCACAAAATGGTCGCTTTCACTGTGGGCAAAATACATCTTTCAACACATAACAGTATAGAAGGTCAGCCAAAGCTAACAAGCTAAACAAGCTACAGTAACAATCTATTATGATGATGTAAAACATTTATATTCTACAGCTAACTATAAGCAGTGGTAACATTCTGCACTTATCCTATTTTTATGGAAATATGGCATACAGAATGAAATATAATGCTGCCCTTACCAGTTTTATGGAAAAATAAAATGTGCAACAAAATGTAGTTTATTATACTATACAATACTGCCCTGCCCTTTTTATGGAACTATGTTACTACCAAACATAAAATAAATATTGTATTAATCTGCCCTACCATTTTTATGTGCATACAGTTTTGTATAATATATATATTGCTATATAATATTTCAGCTCTCTTGGTATATGTGATCCAGCAGACATAATGCTATAGAATGACTTTGCATAATGTACATCGTATGCTACAGCAATTTGCTCCATGCTGCTACAACACATGAAGAACCTTGGCCTCCTGTTACGCTTCAAAGCAAAAAGTATAGTAAATCTGGGACTATAAAAAAACTAAACAAGGAAATTGCATGATAGGCTAAACTAGGAAAATAGGGACCTAAACGTGCACAAATGGTTTTAACATTTTCTAAGTAAGTTGTTGTTTCTCTCCTGCTCACCAGGTGGCAGTAGTTCACTCTGATGTCCCTACCACTATGGAGAGGATCACACAGAAACACTCCCAAGAACAAGAAGACCCATTTTTTTCTATTTCTAATTGTTAAAAGGACTTGAAACGGATTACTACATGTTATTGGATTATTCCTTGTGTACATATAATATGAAACACTGTTTATAGTTCCATGCCTTGTAAGATAATATCAATGTACATATGGCTTGTGACTTTCGATATTAAATTAGGCTTTTCTATATTATATAAGATCATTACAGCTGATATGGTATTTATGTACCAAAACCTACAGTTGGGCCTAACTAAAACACCCATAACATAATTTATGTACATTTTAATTGCGTGCTCGCCTTTTTTCAAATAAGCTTCCTATGTTTTTTTTTCAATACATAAACTTATATAGTCTATCATGCACACTCTAATTGCCAGACACACTAAAAGAAAGGAATCACTCAGTCTAATGAGCTACTGTAATGATTTGGAACACCGTCATGAAAGCTCAAGACAAGTTTATGATTGATGAAATGCAAATCCATCTATCAAATAATGACAGGCAGAGGATTGATAAGATAGTGGAATTCTGCAGCGATCGCTCTCCCAATGACTACAAATTATCAATACTGATTACTACATTGCTGCAATAGGGAGGGGTGGCATGTTCAGCACTGCAGGGCTGGACAGACTCCCATAGCTCCACTTTGGCTCCATTTACACATACAGCTGTCATTGTGGCCTACACCCCTCCCTAGGACACCTCTGTAGGATGCCGGAGAGTCAGAATCACTTGTTAACTGGCAGGTGGGGGTTCTGACAATTCATTAGCAACAACAAGTTTCTGTCTTATTAGCATGTATGTGGTTTGCCCCTAAAAGCTGAAGTCATTAAATTGCAATGCCAACATCTTTAAATGTATATGGAAAAAATATTCTTATACAGCTATTAAGGTAACTATACATATTTGGTCTTATATTACAGTTTTAAAAAACAAATCTGTACACATCTGAATTCTGCAACATAATTCATGAAACGAACTGTTCTATAAAACATCTTCCTTTCTACTTCAGACACACAAGATGTATTCATATTTCACATATTTAATGCAAATAAATAGTATTGAAAAGAGTAACAAATGATACAAAGTGGTTTGCATACAAAATGCAGTGTGTTGAACTAACTATATTCAACATGTAGTATAAAACAGGGCATACGTGTGCCATGTTACTACAGTTTACATGCATAACAATGGTATTGTGTCAACATGTGATTAACTGAAACAGGTTGCTTTTATTGTATGAATGATGAATTGATTGTATCTGAATCTTGTCTGATACAATAGAAAGAGGGCAGCAACCACACATTACAGACTAGAAAGTGCTCTACATTGAGCTGCCTGTGAACAAGAAAGCAGGCAGATGGGTGGGGTCTGTCTGCATTGTGCTATAGTGCTGGCAATATAGAAGTGCAGGTACTGTGCATCCTTTGTATATCATTGTCTTAGCTAATATTTTATTTTGACACAATTCAGCCACTGACAAAACAGATTACACAATTACTTTAATTGAGAATAAAATTAACATACGGAATAAGGTTACACCTTAATTAATAACAACAAAATGCCATTTTAGTATCACGACAAACAAAAAAAGTCTTCCTTATCAATAGCATTATTGCTAACATATAGTAAGCTTGCCTGTATAAATGTAATCCCAATAACAATTTCAAACATTCAACTGCCTACAAAATACCTGCTAAAAGAATACTGAAAATACCTATTTAAAAATGAGGTTGCATTTTAAAATATACTAGTATAACAGTATTGCAAAATAGTATTACATTGTAAAATCAGATAGCTGAAGAAATGATAGAAGCATAGAGACAATCTTGAATCCTTACCTATTGCTGTTTTAGCCATGGCGATGTATACGGATGCTCAGAGGTTGTGAAGGCAAAGAGATCCAGCTACAGCAGTGGAGAGGGAGACAAGACTGAATAAGGCACTGAGTCAGCACTGTAGGGCTGTGCAAAAGAAAGAGCAAGAGGCAGGAGCCCATGAATAATTAGCAGTCTTAGGCTGAAGCAGATTGGTTCCACTAGTCCCCTGATATGACTCATTTGAAGCTTCAATCTCTAAGCATTAAATATTGATCTACCAATAGGGCTGAGAGATAAAATGGAATAATGCAGCAAGATATGAGAATCTTTAGGAGAATAAAACACCCCCCTTTTATTTCAGTAGTACATTCCATAGAGATGCTTTCCATAAAAATTGGGATGGAAGCTGGGTGCTACTGGCAAGTGGACCTGATGTTGAATTTCCCATAATAGCTGCTGAAATAAGGGCAGTTACAGTAAAAATGTAGATATCACTATTACAACATTGATTGTATTAAAGTACATATGCATTTCATTACTGTAATTTATATACATATACAGCCATTAAATATTATTATATTAGCCAATATATATGTATATATAGGTTCAATAAAAAAGCCACCTCACTCTATTTGTAAGGTAAATGCCAGGGTGCTAATCCACAAAATGATTCATACAAATCCAAAGTGGGTATAGAGGCACTCATGGGTCTTGCAGCTGATAGAAGACAAAGCATTAAAGCATTTCAGCACCAAGGACAGCTCTGAGCCTCCGAAGTCTGCGAGGAATCAATGAGCTTTGCCCGGAGATAAGATGACTTCTACACTACAACAGGTGCAAATAAATGCCTGGAATCATCTACAAATTAATGCATATAACATCATTATTTATACCGTATATATTCATCATACAAAAATGGCAGGGGCAGCACATACATTCCCAGCAGGAGAGCAATTTCCAGTACATTTGACAGTAGGCAGCCGCTGGTTTGGAAGGGAGTGATTAACCCTAATTGTGCTCGGATTGTGCTCTCTGGGGAAGGAGACTGCATTGTGAAATAACAGGAGCAAGCCTGGGGAGAGGACAAAGGCAGAGGCGTCTCGGTACAGTAATCCTGATGGCTGCCAGGCTCAGGACTCCGACCACACCCGACTCATGCGCAGAGCTTGCTGCCATAGACATGCTGAGATTTGTGTTACTGGAAGAATGAAAACGCAACAATATTGTACAAGATGGATGCGAGTTCTTTCATTCCTTCCTGCTGAAACGAAGATTAGTGATAGGGGGTGTCATTTGTGATCATTAAATGCACCTAATTATTATGGGAAGTGCTTTGATTTCCTCTTGTTCAGCAATGATTTATTTTAGGGGTTAACACTGACATGTCTAACAGAGGAGAGACACATAACCCTTTTTTCTCCTCTTGGGATGTGTTCTGCATTGGAGCTGGAAACTGTGAAATCTGCATTAAAGCTTTTCCTTTGTAAAATCTCTGATAGAAACAAGCTAAATGTAAAGGTATAACTGCTCAACAAAAATAAATGGATAATAGTTATTACAATGCGCTAACCATTCTCTACATGGTTGGATTTCAGAGATACAGAGGATCATAGCAATATTCAAATCTTAATTGAACAAACTGAAGAGAGAAGCTGATTGCTTGCCATGCACAGCTGCTTCAGATTTCATCTGCTTCAGTTTTGATAAATTCCCCCCACGGTATCATAAACAATTGCCATTACAATTTTTTTGCTTTCCTATTCTTATTCTTTGTTATATCTCAGTGCTTTTTATCTACTGCAGCCTCTTTTTAGCCACTTCCTGTCTAAATCAATACACTCCAACAATGGCTGCATGGCATTTATTTAGGGTGGGTTTCTTGATGGTTACAACAGTGGACCATGCCTGCATGTGTGTTGAAATGGACACTTGTCATCTCTATTGGAAGCCCATGTGAGAGGGTGACAACACAGGAGCACGGTTGGAAGACAGGGACAGAGCATTGTCATCCTATAACAGGAACTTATGGCAGGATCAAAGATATTCTTTCAAAGGAAGGCGCAGTTTTAAAAGTATTGAAAATTACTTGTGAAGTTACTTAATATGTTTGAGCTCATATGAGAATTTAGTGATTAGGTTTACATATATTTTAATAACATAGACCAGCATTTCTCAACCATTTTTCAGGCATAGCACCCTTTAAAAATATGCAAAATCTTGAGGTACTCCAGTCTTAAAGTAGTATTAGGGTCTGGGCGTTTTTTGCCTTAATGCATTCTCTGCATTAGGGTAAAAACGGCCCAGCACCTTTTTTCTACCCCAGTCCCCCCCAGTCCCCTCCACACTTACCTGTCAGCTGCGCTCGTCCCTGCCGCCGATCCCAAAGCGATCCTCCGTTTCCCGAACTTCCGGGTTGCGGGGGGAGGATACTGATGGCAGAGGAGCCATAGGCTCCTTCTGCCATCAATCAAAGAGGGAAGGGGCGTGACCTGCCACAGTGCTGTGTGTGTCAATGGACGCACACAGCCACTGCGGAAACGAGCGGGCACGAGCGCGCACAGTTGCCTCCATTAGAACGATGGTGGAACCCGGGCAGGGGGAAGGGCGCTGTGGGGAGCCACTAGAAAACGAGGAATTAGAAACTTTTAAAGAAAAAATGGGGTTCCCCTTCTCATTAGAGTCTTCCCTTCACATCAAAGCGCTCCCTTTCACATCAGAGCCCCCATTTCCCAGTAGACACCTCCTTTACATTACAAGCCCCTCTTGACATCAGATGCCCCCCCCCCATTTATAACCCCCATTTAAATTTGGTGCTCCCTTTACATTAAAAACCCCCTTCACATTAGAGCTTCCTTGTTTAACTTCAGCGTCCCTTTGACATCACAAGACCCCTTTTACACCAAGAATCTTCTCCACATCAAAAGCTCGTTTTCACATCAGAGTCTCCCCTTTCACATTAGGGTTTATCCTTTACATCAGAGCCCCCTTTCATATAAGAGCCCCCTTCACATCCAAAGCCCACCTGTACCATAGAAAGGCATGATGCCAAGGAAGCCAGAAGGTGCCACAGTGTGCTCCGGCATTCTGATTAAGAAAGCCTGACATAAGGCGTAGACATATTTCTGATAAACCCTATGATAATTGGTGTGATTGCCTGCTCACTTCACTCCCTCCCACTTATCCTTCTTGCTTTGTGAAAGCTGCCTCATCACCATTCAAGCTTGACATGTGTATAATGGAAATAATGTTAAAAGCATATGGAGGAAGCAAGGTCTAGGCGCTTTTTTTCTTGATGTAAGCCTCAGTGGCAGTGGTTACAAGGACGGTGTGAAATCAATATTCAGGGTCAAATCTTGAGCGTTCCCAAGTATGAATGTGGTCATAAACTCTCTTTCCTCTAGCCATTGTACGGGTATGATGGTGACTGGTAGCACTAGTGGTGTAAAAATCAGAGATCTGTCCATGTCACTGATAATGTCTCATCAAATCTTACAACTAAACAACAAATGACACTGCTGTAATGCTGAGAAGACAAGTAAAGGGACAAGGGAACCTAAGAGCAGATGCTCCATATGGAAACCTGACTTTGGTGTCCCAGCAATATGGCCCCTTATAGCACTGTGGTGGTCAATCTAAGACTGGCCACGCTTCCAACAGTATTTAATGCAACAAAGAGACCTTTACTTTGTTGAATATACAAGACTTTTAAAAAATGTTCATACTTTTACTTGCTGCATGCCATAGTAAACACCAAATCAGACTGCAATAGTAAGAGCCTTGGGTCACACTTGGACAAGCAGTCTAGCAACTCAAACATATAGAATTGTGTAATAGGGATTAAGTCACCAATATTTATGTCTGCCCAGTTTTGGGTCTGTGGCTGATGTTCTGTACCAGGACTACCCAAAAAGGCACCTGAAGCCAATAGATGAAAATTAATGTATTAGTATAGCCTGCACCAACCAACCAAGATAATAGAGGCTATAATTACAATGAGGTATGTGGTAAATCATACACAAATCAGTGAAACTTCTTCTTGATATTCAAACACCAGCCATGCAAAGTGAAAGATCTATTTTTTATGAGAACAGTTCCTTAATCAGTACCATAGCTGCTTCCCTTCCAAATAAAAACAAAACACTCCCATGAAAATCCCCAAATCTCCCATACTTTGCAGAACCAACTAAAGTCTTGAAGAACTCATACAAACAATATTAATTTCTTTTACCATTGGTAAGAAAAGCGTGATATTCCCATATCTGACAAAACAGCACTTGAAACATGCTATATATTTACTTATCTATGCATATCTATGCATATTTGTGTATTGCAAAAATAAAATGAATCCTCTACAGTGGAGAGTTAGGTCCTTTGCACTTTGATTGAAGTTGCCTGAGTATAGTGGAGAAAATATGGTTACTGCAATGGAACACATGAGCTCCCCACAGTATGGACCTACAGTGTGTTGAGTAGGTGGTTTAGGATGCCCACTTCCTATGGCATTAAATGGTTCAGCACCAGCCTCTCCTACCCTGCCACCCGCCTACCTGTCCTATCCTGTCCTATCCTCTATTGCCTTCCCTGAGGGCAGACTCGTCGGTAGGTATATATATCCTTACACAGCCTGAGGGGTGCAAAAGAATGAGAGGTCCAAATATGGAACGCAAAACTCCTGCTTGACATGGCCGCTTTAAGGGTCAATTTACATATTTGTGGCACATTAACGCACGTGCATTAACATGTGTTTTGTTGTGCATTCATGAGCGTTGCGTTAAAGCAGTTTATTGAAAAAAAATCGATAGCCAGCGCACCACAACGTCACGAAAATGGGACATATCACAACATTTTTAATGCGCTGCAATATGGTGAGTTGCTGTGGTGCATTACGTTAGTTTTGGGTTGAATGACCCCTTAATTTATAGAATGCTTACCATCATACTTAGTGCCTGGTTTATTATTATCCTGAATGATATGGGGCAAGGAGAGGGTAGCAATGGGTGAGCTAGATCACATAACTGTGTAGTAGCTGCCATCCCTGGTACTGCCTCCATGGGCATTCTTTGAGTTTGCACTCTCTTACAGCTGTATTATGATTAATTATTTTACTCTTGAACTCATCTGAATGGTATAAATAAAACTTGTCTCTATAATGACCATTGAATTTTGAGTGGAACTGGGAAATCTTACTTCTGGAGTCTCCATAACATTGGAAGCCAGTATTGGGCTCTATTCACCAGCAACCAAACAAAACTTCATTTTGGAATTTGCTTTTAGGCAACATCTGCTATATGGGGATTTTTCTCAACATGCACAATCCAATGGATGCCTGGTGAAAAAAAACTGTTTGAGTCTTATTAAAGTGACATTAAACTCAGGAGTTAACTCTTAAAAATACATTCAAGTAACTTAACTCTTAACAGTACTGTATCTTATTTGTGTATCACTCGGCTGTAGATCCTCAAATCACCTCTGAATTAGTGCTGACACTGTCCTTCCTTCTGGAGGGTGGCTACTTTTGTTCCCCATGGTCCCTGTGTGTGTTGTAAAGTAGTCACCACTTCAAGATCATTCCAGCATGCAATATCAATACAAATTAGTCAACTAAACGTGAGATTGTAGTCCATCACAAGAGTGAGCTTGAAGCGGTGACTACTTCACAACACACACAGGGACCAGGGGGAACAAAAGTAGCCACCCTCCAGAAGGAAGGACAGTGTCAGCACCAATTCAGAGATGATTTGAGGATCCGCAGCCGAGTGATACACAAATAAGATACACTTTTGTTAATAGTTGGGTACTTGAATGTAGTTTTACATTTAACTCCTGAGTTTAGTGTCAGTTTAATGGCTGGCTTTACATACCCTAAACCTGAATTGGAGTATTGGTGCTAATTAACATAAATTACATCATAAAAACACTAATATTACAACAGTTGGAACCGTGGACTTGCTGTAACCCCTTATCTGATACAGTTTTTAAATGATGATGATTTTGTGATGCACAGTTTATATAATGGATATTCATTGTTAATTGCATTATCTATTTTCTCCCAGTGCTCCTAGAGGATTATGAGTGGGAAGCAATTTGTCACCAGACCATACGGCTTACTAGACCTCCCCCTTTTACCGACCACTGCTACATTTACTTTTGTATATTGATTTATGCAAATTATAGGGGATGTAGCCGCATCAAATTACATGTTTTCCTGTCTGTACACTTTCTGCTGAAACAAATGGAGTGAGGGAATGGAGGAATAAAAGGCAGTTTACAGTGTTGTGTTTTGCTGATTCCATTGTATTACTAAGGAAAATAAAAAAAATCTGCAGTATACTATTGCGTAGCATTATGGGAATGCTTGACCACATGACCATCTGCATAGGTAAAGGAATTACAGTGAGAGATGTAGCTAGGAATGCTGCAATTATTCATTCAACTTACATAACAATGTAATTTCTAATCAAAGCTTTTTTCCACATATTGTTCCTGTACTGCAAATTGTTATCAGTAATAGGTCTTCTGGCAACCAAGGACTATAGAATAATATGCTTTTTATTTTACTTTAATAGAACATTTTACACAATTCACAGAGAGTATTGTGATAATTAAGATATGTACTGTATATTGTATGTCATCTGAACTCTGATGTTCCCCTTTAGCAGAGCTCATGTCACTGAATGCCCCTGCAGGTGGTCACATGATCAGCAACAGTGAGGATTAATGATGAGCACATTTTTAATGATTAATGATGAGCAGTTTTCTTGAACCCAGATTCATAGGGAATTAAGGTGATCTTTGGCAATTGGATGTCCCCTGATCTGCATACAAGTGCGCATTTTGCTTGTAGAGCATGCAGTGGATTCCCTCTCATCCGCAGTGACTGAGTTAATGGGACAAAAGCAATAAATCCAACACGCATTTCCAAGTTCCAATAATTTATTATACACAGACAGCAGCATCCTAAAGACATGCTCTGCTTACGCATTTCGGCCATGAGCAGCCTTAATCACATCTATGATTAAGGCTGCATGCGGCTGAAACATGTAAGCAGATCATGTCCTTGTTGCTGCTTGTGTACAATAAAGTATGGGGACTGGGAAATGAGTGCTGGATAAATTGCTTTTGTACTGGATTTGGGAATGAATAGTAACTCTCCATGCATTAATGCATCCCTCAGCAAATGATGGACCAGCAGTGTAGGTAGAGCAGGTATACATTTTATTCAGGCACTGAGTGAATGGGCCAGTAGGTGTTTCAGGACTTACAGTAATGATGCTGTACATGGCATTATGTGGATAATTTAACCTTTAAAGCAGATCTCAAGTTCCATTTCAGCACATTCCTGGTTGAATGACTCTTCTGGTCACCACTTTCACTGCAGTGACCCACATTTAACTGTTATATCTGTCTAATATTAGATTTACCCTATACTCTCATTTTGTGTACTTCATCTTCTGCCTACTTAGTCCACACTACTTGATGTGCAGTTTGATCACTCTCTTCTTCACTGTGCCCTCACCACTTTCTGCCACACTGTCCCTACACAATTTAATGCCTATTTTATTCAATTTCTATCAACTCAATCCAACTTCTGCTCATTCTGTCTTCACTACCTTCTGCATAATATAACTGCCCAAATCTTCCATCTTGTATCCACTTTGCGTATCATCTTTGTGCTAGTCTGTCACTTTCCTGAAATAGTTCACCCCACTCAATGTAAGACCTCTCTCAGCATTGTAAAATGCGCATCAGAGCAGTTCAGATTTTGCCTCTTTTTGGAAGAATATGCCAACTGGCAGCCTTGGGAGCCCATCTGGCAAAGAGTGGGGTGTTTGTGTATAAAATGTTTGCTTCCAGCAGCAGAAGCACTTATAACCACACCTCTATGTTGGATGTTTTCACCGGCCTTTCATGGCTTCTCCCAGGGCACATATCTTCAGGGATAGTTTTTCTGTATTTTAAACGCATTTCGAATGCAGGTCAGAAAATAGCTCTGAATAGGTCTGAAAACTATTAATAGAATAGGGCAGAGTTAAAACACCTGTACGTTTTTTTTGTTCATCTGTGTCTTGTTAGTGGGGAAACTTCCCTTCGCTTTCTGTCCTGTAGACTCAACAGGAAGTGAGAGGATATCTTTCCAATATGAGTGATGGGATATCTTAGACAGTCGTCCTGGAAAAAAAAGTGTACTCACTGGGCACTTTCCATAACATTTCTGTTCTGGGGGCAACCAGAAATTTTGGATTTACCCTCACTTTGATTCCTGGTGACATTGGTGACCAGAACAATTAGAGAGTGTGAATCTCCCAAGAAGGACACAAAGCAAAAAAAAATAACAAAACAAACAAACAACATAGTTATAAATCACATTCTAGCCTGGCAAAGGACAGACAATGAGAAATGTATATGATTGGTTCTGTGGTATGACACAGACAGTTCTATAGTTCCAATAAATGAGTTCCACTGTTTTAATAGCCTAATGAGAGGATAGGAAAAATAAAATTGGCAATTCTAGGCAAATGATGAAGTGCAGAGGCATAATTCAGACATTAAGGAAATGACATAGTATAATTTTATTCCTGCAGCAGTAATAAGAAACATGATGTATATTTATGTGACAGGGCACTTGTTGTATTAATCAACAGTATCATCTGCAAGAACTGAGCTTCCTGGTATGTCATTGTCTTCATAGACATGGTGGAACAAGAAACCTTTCACTGTTTAGTGCTAATTAGTGGTGGTGGTGGTGGGGAGGAGGGGGGTTGTAATCTGCCATGAAGTGCACTGCATTGGTTGGAACACTAATAGACCCTTGAGCTACATAATTCATTAGTGTTTTGCAATAATAGTATAAATGTGATTACTGGACAGATACACACACAAACATTTTATAACAAATTAGGTTTCTTACTTTATATATTATCACATTAAAGTTTTTTTCCTGCACAGAAATTAAACATTGTTTACATATGTCACTGTGACAAGAAATACAGAGGGGCCCAAAAAAATGTATACACACTTCAACATGAAAAATACATGCATAAAAATGTTATTCTTAGATTTATATAAACATCAAAGGGCAGCTGTAAGTCATGTTTGAATTATGCAATCACATTAGCTGCTCAAAGTGGTCACCATTAGCATCCAGACACTTTTGATTTTGGCGCACTACTGCACCATTTAGTTTAAACTGCGCTTCATCAGACCACACCATTTTCTGTGCAAAGTCCTCATCTTTATGTACCATTTGTCGATACCACTTACAGTACTCCATTCTCCGATCAGGGTCATCTTCAATCATGGCGCTCAACAGTCTCGGGATGTAAAATTTCCAATGTGCTCTCTTCAGAATACGTTGTATGCTTTATCTGCAGACTTTTGCAGTGAGCGTGTAAACTGTTACAGCACCGTATCCAAGGAAGCAGGACTTGTTGTGCGACGCCTCCCAGATCTTTGCTTGTGAACATCACACACAGTGACATCGGTTTCAAACTTATCATGAATCCGTGCGATTGTTAGTTGTGTAGGCGGTTCTGTTCCAAACTCTTGTCACCATTGTCGTTGAACTTCACACACATTCTCAAATTTACAATACCACTCCAAAATGGTCTTGCGTTGCTCGAAAGTCAAGCAAGCCTCCGCCTTTTTTTTTTTTTACTCTCTCCTGACGGTTACATGATGATATCAACAATGGTGCAACTACTGATATCTTTAGAGGAAACAAGTAACTGAGTTAATGGGACAAAAGCGATAAATCCAACACACATTTCCAAGTTCCAATAATGTATTATACACAGACAGCAGCATCCCAAGAACATGATCTTCTTACGCGTTTCGGATTCACAAGTTTTGGTTAAAACTTGTGAATCCAGCTTTAGGCGTCCACCCCACAATAGCACCCAGTTCAATGTAGCCAAGTCAGCCTGTAATGCTAGGAAATAATAGTTTGTTCATTATTCCTTTATATTTCAAATAAGAACTCAAGATCCCATCCCTAGAAAAAGCAGCCTGCAGTTTGGATGGCTCATAGATTAATTTTAAGTACAGAAATAGCACTTTTGATACTAGCACAATGCAGACACCACCATTCTTGCACCATTTATATACTCACAAGGGTGCTGTAGGCTACAGTTGCATAGCTTTGTGTTAGAACAAGGAAGCAAGATTAATTTGTGCTGTACAAGACTCAACATAATTTAGATATCCTCACTCCCCACTGAGGATTAAACATTGAGCCAGGGGACAGTTGTATCACAATATATGATTATATCTTTACTTAGGAGCACTAACATGCCTCTGTCTTACTATTGATTTTGTTTGGTGGGATTCATTTTGGCTTTCCCTAATGTATGACTCTGAATTTTACCAGCCAATATAATTTAACAGATGGTGACCCTTTATTGGCAGTGGCTGCACTAGATAAGACCATGCCGGCCATTGAAAGTGGAGTGGGGGATTTCAAATTGTTCCTTCTGCAAAAAAAAACATCTCTTTTGACCTTGCTGGTCATCAGATGAGCAAGCCATATTAATTTGCACTACACAGGGTATGAGGCATACATCATACAAGGAGGTATAAGAATTAAAAAGGTTGATAGGAATGCAACTGGTGATGTTAAGGTTGTTACTTTAGATACAAATGATGTTATAGAAGTATTAGAGTAATATTTTAAATTGGACATGTGGAAATTCATCTGCAAATAAACAAATTTAGAAAACAGGTGGATTTGAGCCCTGAAGGACTAAAAATGAGAACATGACTTTTGCCTTTCACCACAATCTACCAAAGCAAAATTCTCAAGCAGAACAAGCTGAAAGTGCAATATGTAATAGATAATCATAACTATTAAAGAAGAGCTCCAGATAGTAGTGTTTATATCTGTCGCCTCACCAAAATCCTACTGCAGTTCTAGAGAAAAGACTAGTCACTGTGTGTGGAAATACATGTTTTGGGATCCACATGCCTCTAAGACCCCATGTTGCATTTATATGTGTTTTGCCGCTTGTCAGCACAGAGAAGCCCAATCATTTCAGTGGGCTTCCCTACACTCAACAAATTCAGCAAAGAATCTCATGCAGCAGTTTGAGGTGTGAGCTTAACACATTTTTTGAATGTGTGTTTTTGCACGCTTGTCACATGGGTAAAGACATATGTTTTACTTGCCACGTTTGGGGGTGCCATTACAGAAGAACTCCAGGAATTTAAAAAACTTACCCTTGCAGTGAGGCTGCCCCCGGACTGCAAGGGTTAAGTGCTCATTTTGTTTAGAGGAATCAAGGAGATATACTCAGCTACTCCTCAGTCCTGCCAGGCTGCTATACCGCTCCCCACAGCCTCTTCTATCTCATGCTTCGGCGCTCTATGAAAACCGCTGATGTCATCATATCTAATGCAGTTCCATTGACTTGCATTAGACGTGAGGATTTTGAGGGATATTTCACAGCTGGAGTGGAGGGGAGTTCTTCTTTAAGTAATAGCGCTGCAAGCCGGTCACGTGTTTTCTGTGTTGAGTGAACGTGCATCAAAGTAAATGGGGCATAAAAGTCCCAAAATGATAAAATGTTACCAAAATCCATAATATCTGTGTAGCTCTCCTCCTTTGCATGTCAATACAGTTAATTCTGAGTCATAAAAACAGAGGTAACTTGACATCCTAGTCCTAGACAACCTAGAATCTCAACCATAAATTGGGACTATGCATACAGCATGTATAAGATCTACAGCTGCACCCAGTACTAGAGATGTTGGGATGCTGAAGTCACATATTGTGCTGGCCTTCCTTCATCCCCAGAGAGATAACTAATTATTCTGGTTGTTGGGTTGTTAAACTTTTATTTGTTTTTTATGGCTGACTTTGAATTTCTTCTATGCCAGATAATGGGGTGACTATGGCCAATGTTCCAAACTGAAAAGAAAAAGATGGGAGCTCTTTTATCCATATGTGATCTGTTTTGTTCAGGTGCATTAACTAGTTAGGCTAGAGCAGCCATTCTCAACCAGGGTGCTGTGCCTTGTGGCTTCCTCAGGGGTGCCTCGAAACCCTCCTGATGTAAAGAGGGCGTTTTTGATGTGAAGAGGGCTCCTGATGTGAAGGGGGGGGGGGGTTTCTGATGTGAAGCGAAAGGTGTAATGTAGAAGGGGCTCTGGTGTGAAAGAGCGGAACTCTGATGTGAAAGACAGAAACTCTATTGTGAAGGGGATCTCGTATTGGGAGAGGTGGGCCTCAGGTGAAAAAGGAGGGGACTCCTGGTATTAAGGTATGTCAATAGCTACAGACCTCCAAACTTCGTGTGGCCTTCAGATTAAAATTATTTTGTAAGTCTACACAAGCTTGTTTGAGATACGTCCAGAGTCCAGACATAAGTTAAAGATGGTGAAACATTTGTAATGTCATCATTCTATTTTCCATTCACAGAATTAATTTGTATCTTGGTGGAGTGTCGTCTTCCTTTCTCAGCTATAACACAATAAGCAATCTATCTCTCATCTCTCATAGACAGACTAGAGACACTTTTATTGGGCAGGAAATGGTAGCTGGGAACAAAGGAGCCATATAAAACCCTAAAGTAGTAACCTTTACCAGATGAAAAGGAGTAGAGCTTATACTAGTGACGGATCTGGAAACCTGGAAACATTTTCCCTTTATGAAGAGTGTGTGTGATCATGAGGAATGTTTGGTATAAACATTCTCACACTGGGCTGTTGTATGTGCGTACATGTTGATTATTCTTGACTACGGCATGGCTAAGCTTTCAGGAGTACCTGAGACTTTCCCTTTTTCAATACGAATCCACAGTCTGATCGATCTGCTTCACATCAAAGTAGCCAATGTTTGCATCCCTTGATTGGGAATGATGTACAGTGATCCTTCTCTGTCTTCCACATTCCACTAGAGATACAATGAAGAGAAGAAAAGCCATAAGGCTACAAATACAAAGTAAGAAGATTCTTGTTCAGCACTATGGGGGGAATAAAAACAGTAAACAGCATGGATGGAGGAATCTGCCCTGCTGGCTATTTTATTGTGACAGCTAGAGCCCGCAGCTGTCAGTATACCCAAACAGTGCAGTTGATTGGCTGCATTGACTGTTTGGCCAACCGCTCTCTCAAAAAATGTTGATTAAAATGTCAACTTTTGTTGAGCCGGGTGGTGCTTGCAACGACTCAGCAGGAAATGGCTAACATTCAACCCATGTATGGCCAGCTTGAGGAAGCGCAGGGTAATGATGGTGTGCTCAGCACAGTAACCTATAGCAACAAGAAAACATGTTAGCTGTCCCCTATAGGCTGAACTCTAACTGTTTGCTAGGGGTTATCACCCACTCAAGGATCCCAACCTGAATGAAGCAATTTCATGGGGGTGCCCTTCTCAATTTCCTATGCTGGGTTTTTGTTTTTTTCTGACTGACGGCGGCCGGCGGCTCCAATGTCAGAAAAAAACCCAAACAACAGACCAGGGAAAGATTTACTCTGCTCGATCGAGCAGAGTAAACCTTTCTGGGAGAAAGTGTTTCTCTCCCGGGCGGCTGAGAGCCGCTATCTAATAGCGGGAGACTCCCGGAGCGTCCGGGAGAGTTGTGATGTCTGCCCACTGTACATCCATGTTTCTAGGGGTTATCACCCACTGTACATATTTGTTGCTATGAGTTATCACCCACTGTACATCCCCATTGCTATGGATAATCACCCATTGTACATCCCTATTGCTAGGGGTTATCACCCACTGTACATCCTTGTTGCTATGATTTATTACCCACTGTACATCCCTTTTCCTAGTGGTTATCACCCACTGTACATCCTTGTTGCTATGAGTTATCACCCACTGTACATCCCTTTTCCTATGAGTCATCACCCACTGTACATCGCTGTTGCTATGAGTTATCACCAACTGTACATCCCTTTTGCTAGGGTTTACACTCACTGTACATCCTTGTTGCTATGGGTTATCACCCACTGTACATCCCTGTTGCTAGAGGTTATGACCCAATGTAAATCCTGGTTGCTATGTATTATTACCCACTGTAAATCCCTGTTGCTATGAGTTATCACCCACGGTACATCCCTGTTGCTAGGGATTATCACCCAATGTACATCCCTGTTGCTATGTATTATTACCTACTGTACATCCCTGTTGCTATATGTACTGCTTACAGAATGTTCAAGTCGGACCCAATTTATTTGGGCTCCCACTTTCATGGAATTGCGGCGGTCCCGCCTTTCTCTTTAGCTGGTTTCAATAAAATAGTTAAATGAAGTATATAGATATATATAGCTGTTGATATTAAACTGGACTGGACTGGAACACAGCAAGCCCCCCCCAGGGGGATAGTAGTTGTGTACAGCTATTTCATGCTTTTTCTTGTAATTAGACAAGTGGGTTATAATGGGGAATATTACACTGTAATGTTCCCTATTATAATCTATTGCTCTGATTAAATGATTACAGGTAGGCATGTGATCTATCAAAGTTTGAGACTACGTTATAATGTGTGACCAGTGACGTGGTCACACATTTTAACATAATCTCGGCCAGTTTTTCGGGGGTGGAATAGGTGAAGAATTCCAAAGCTGATCGGTCCTGAAATGTCACTTCTATCCGACTTTGTGAGTGTGGTGGAATGTGAGATCGCAGTCGGAGAGAAGTGACATTTCAGGACCAATCAGCTGTTTCAGGGCAGATCGGTTCTCCTGCACATGCGATTTGCGATGCCGATCTGCCCTGGAACAGCTGGGAAAGCGCTGGAATGCTTCACCTATTGTACCGAGGCTGCATCCCGATGACCAGACCAGCCCACCTGGGACCCTGCAGAGCCCACCATAGAGAGCCTCAGGTGGGCTATACAGGATCTATGGTGTGCTCTGCAGGGTCTTAGGTAATTCCAGCACGCTACTGCAACATCAGAGACCGTTGGGGGGGGGAGGGCGGGGGCCAGTGTGATCCGCTCCCGCGCCCCCCCCTGTCTTGGGAGGGGGGCCCAAGATAAAATCTTGCACCAGGGCCCTTTGGTTATTAGTTCGCCACTGGGCCTAATAGGCCTCACACCAACTTTGATCTGCTGGAGATAATGGGACATTCTGTGAGTAGTCGTTGCTATGGCAATGTCACTCCGGAGAAGGGAAGGCCGCAGGTCAGCACCAAACACGGGAGGAGAGGTGGGAGAAGATTATTCACAAATTAATAGTGAAAAATCTTTATATGTCTTAGGATGGCTTCCGACACAATGGAGAGCAATACATACATGAAGGGGGCTCACACATGAAATATTCTATTCAATAACATTGGATTAGATTGATTTAAAACTGATCGGACAAATTCACTATCAGCAGATTATTGTCACAGAGCTGACCACACCGGCTCATCTTTTATTCAGCCTTCATTCAGCAGATAAAGAGTTAGTTATGCAGCAAAGGCACAATGTACAAATATCCGGGCTCAGCAGTGACGCAGGCCTCCTGTATGTCACCAACAATACTTGATGCAGTTTTTGGATAGAGAGGTTTGCCCCGTGCTTGTTACAAGTATCTCACTGGGATCACTCGTACTAAACTCGTACTTGGTTGCCCGAAGCAGGGATGAATGTAGAAAAAAACTACCCACCTGCTGGCCGATCGGATCTTTTTTTTTTTTTTTTTAATATCTAAAGGAACACGACAACTAATGCAAAGCAAAAGCCCTAAAAACAAAAACCCTCTGAAGTAGAGTTTCCCTGTGCTAGCAATGCTGGAGTTAACGTTTCCCAAACATTTTTAAAGAGATCTACCAAGTGCAAAGTTGTTGCTTTGAGTACTAGTTTAATGCAAGATACTCCTTATGTTCTGCAACCACAACTTAGCTGTACAAGGATCGATAGGATTTTGACACCGCTGCTTAGGCTCACGTGCCACCAGAGGGGTCTCAGTGTGTCCTCTGGGGCACGTGTGCCCTTGTTTCGCCACCACTGCTCTATAGCATCAATCGGTAAACAAACACACATCTCTTCCTTCACCTTCCACCATATAAAAGAAATGATACTTTACACCAAGAGTCTACACATCCCACTTCAGACTCATACAGCTCAGTGATAAAGAGTGCTCTGTTTTTCTGCTGTAATACAGATTATTATTATTATTATTATTATACAGGATTTGTATAGCACATCACTTTACAATATAAGGAAGATGTTACAATTACAATACAATTCAAGACAAGATGGTAAGGAGGACCCTGCCCGTGAGAGCTTACAACCTAAAAGATGTAATATAATAGAGTACACAGGTGATCTCACTGCTCATCACATGTGAGTTATGTCTTCTAAGAGTGACATCACTTCTCTCTAAATATAGATGACATCACTACTCTCCAGATGTAGCAATAGGGGACATTTGGCACATACTTGTGTCCTTTGTGAAATACATCAGTATAATTAGAGGTGAGCGCTAAAAGTAATGGACTACGGAATTCACAGATAGAATTGAACGCACATCAAAAGACAGAGCAGTCATAATATTCTCCGTATGTTCTATTATACCACTAAAATACTGAATACAAACATGCTGCCCACAGGACAGAGGGTGTTCATTTTAGGAGAATTCCCTTCACTTCCTGCCCTATAGATGAGACAACAGGAAGTTGGAAGCTAGCGTTATCACTGGAACAAAGTGTTCGGGGAAGATTTCCCCTTCTATTCCTGTTAAGGAGGCAACTCAAAATGTTGGATTTTTGCTCACTTTGAACACCAGTATAAACCTGACAGGATCTGACCCTTCACAACTATCCAGAACTAAAAACTATTTTGGCTTTAAATATGCTTTAAATCAGTTCCCTCAAAAATGCATTATTTTTGCTGCTGGCTACTGCTCATTGCTTTGCTGAATTGCACCACAGGAGTGATTGTTTGAACAGAATAAAAGAGACTTTCCAGGCAGCATTTTTATTGAAGATTGTATTCCCAGATTGATTCACCTGCATTGTTTATAGAATGAAAAATCTGTAGTGAGGAAGTTTGAAATTGGAGATTCATTCTCCAGTTCATTTGTGGGTACTTTTTCAAATTTCAGATGAACTCCTAAGTAATACTGATAGGTGACACTGCAATTCAATTCGCAGAGGGTTCAGCAAATCCTATTGAATTGTATCGGGAGCAAATCCTGTTGTTAAATTCTGGCCATTTATTGGGCTAATGGGCAAACTACTGTCAAAAATGGGCACAGGGGGCTGGGCACTGCCATGGGGGATGTATGACAAAGCAAAACATTTAAAAAAAATACTGTAGAGTGGTAAGATGGTCTTTTTAATGCAGCTCTGAGGGTGACATAAAAAAACACCAGTCTTTTAAATGATGTATAGGGGATGCCTTTAAGCTATATGTGGTGTTATGGAACAGTACATTTTTCAGTACCATAGTCTGGCATCACATATTTTGGATGTCAAATTGATTTTCTAACTTTTACATATTGCTTGGCTTACATTTTGCTTGGCCAAACTGAGGCCCTCCAGCTGTGGTGGAACAACGTATCCCATGAGGCTTTGCAAGATTCTGACAGCCACAGACATGACTCCCAGAGAGAGATGCTTTATAGGATTTGTAGTTGCACCACAGCTGGAGGGCCGGAGTTTGGCCATCCCTGGCTTACATAAAGCCGCAGCTCTCCAAACTGGTTCATTTCCACTTACAAAAATGGCTTTTTTTGTGTCGTTTTTGCTGCTCCACCTGTTTTCTGATCAAGTAGTACTAGGCCTGAATTGACCTTAGGAAGTAGAAGCCACAACATATCTAAAATCTATAGGAAGGTGCCTTTTAACTATATAAAGATAAAGCCCTCAAGTGCATAAACACTTAGCACCTTGATTGGTCAGCAAAAAAACAGAGACTAGCCAAGTTTTTTTTGCTATAAAAATGAGGGTGCATTTTCTTAGACACATTAGCCACAAATATTTCATAAATAGTAGAATATTTCCTATGTTTGAAGGCCCTTGCAGTGCATTATAGTTACAAAGTCAAATTCCTGCAAGATTTCCCGAGACAACAAACCTTGAACAGGCAGGAGTCGCCTCGAACCCACAGTAGATCCAAATCAGAGCAAATTTTTGTTTATGACTCAAGCTGTAACCTTACAGGAAGTCTCACTGCTCCTATTTAGCACTGGCTTGTTGGGCAAGAGAATGAATAAATATCCCAGAGTGTATCTGAAAACTACACCTGAATTAGGTATCCTTGCAGATCACTGGAACATCTTGGCACTTTTGTAATGGAAGTGGTTAAGTATGATTATGACAAAATGCCTATCGCAATAGATCAATTGTAATATATATGTTATTTTGCTTTTCGCTCTCGTTTGCTTTTGTTTACCTTGCTCAAAACCTTACTCAGAAATTGGTGCTCATGCACCCCCTCCCCCTTATATCCGAAGTACGCACTAGAAATAGGAACTAAGATGACGTCTCCTCTTAAGACAACACCCAAGACGGAAGTCATAAACATCCTGGAAGGAAGTTATGCATGAATGGATCTAACCAATTATAAGCTAGAATGCTTTTTGCAATGCTACGATTAAACATACAAAACATACACGTGCAGCTGCCTATAAAAGGCTGTTAAATGGAAGAATAAAGCAGAGGTATCTTACTCTGAACAACTGGTCTCAGCGTTCCTTTCTTCTCTGAGTGTGCACTCTATAAATAATCAGGCCAGGCAGCAGATATAAGTACGGAACCTTTGATCCGATCCAAATTTGTGAGCAGGTCCAAAACACTTTATTAACCAATTGTTAAACCAATATTAATCTGTAGTGTTGCTCTGTGTTTCAGACCAGTGACATGCAGTACCTCTGGTTCTGGGTGAGGCATTCCCCAGTCACGCCCCCAGCTGTCCCGCCTGCCGAAGCCCTGCCCCCTCCGCCAAAGCCCTGCCCCAATGCGGTCCCAAGCTAGTGTGAAGGAGGAAGGGAGGAGACAGGGAGGAGCCTCCCTGTCCCTCACTTGCTCGTCACTGCTGAGGCATCGAGATCGATGGCCTCAGTGGGTTTTTTTTTCTTTTTTTGATTGGACAGCATGGACCAATGGCGCTTTGCCTCACCTGCCTTCCCTGACTGCACGTCCCTGTTTCAGGCAAGCATGTCTTTTACAGTTGGTTAAAAAAGAGGCTGAGTTTTATCCAGTTTGGATGTTGATCTTTTTTTCAAACTTTACAGTGACCAGTGAAGTAAAGTGCTCGTAGCAGCAAACAGTGGAGTGGGGCTGAACATCAAACAGGTAAGCAAGCTGTTTCTTTTTTTTTTTCTTTTTTTTTTTCAGGGGAAAGCACGAACGCAGTCCCCCACTACCACAAATGATGCAGTCAAGTTTCCCGCATTTGGGGAAATCGCAGGGGTCAGCACACCCGTGGTGCAATGGATGAGCCTTGCCCTGGGAGAACCACCTTCGTGATCATGGTATCTCCCCTGCCAGGTAAGTATATACTTAGCAAGATTTTTCTTCATTGCATTCTTATAGATCAATTGCCCAGCAAGCCAGTTTATGACCTTCCCAAATCAGAGAGACAGTTTCAAAGAGATTAGGAATATTAGCAAAAGAGATATTGCATTTGAAAGCATTATCTGAGTACCCTCTTTTGATGACAGATTTCAGAAATCACCTGTACACAAAATATATAGTGACTCCTGACAGACCAGTCGTTTGCGGTAAAGCACACATGTCATATTTGGGAACACTTGTACATGCTTGATTCTACACTTGAAGGGAATTTGTACCAGATATGAGACAGGAACATCTGATAACAGCAATATATATAGCCAATATGGGCTCATGGTTTCGCATTCATGACCATGCCATCTGTCACTTGAAATTCAGAATCCATATTCTGCAGTTTGGTGTGTATAGATAGGAAAAAAATGACCAGAGGGGATTCTCATCCAGCATTCCAGGAATGACCTTCTATGCACAGCAGAGATTACTGTGTCATCTTCTCAATTACTGAAATCTATTGCTTATGGTTATTGCAGTACTCTTATGTTCAGCTTGCGTGGGAGTCAGTGACAAGTTATGGGAAACGTGCTTTGCTTAGTCTATAGGAACATGATGTATGACACATTGCAGGAGGCTGCAAGACAGAATGTTCCATTGCATTGCCCTGCAGCGTGTCTCCTGCATAGAGAATACTTCTAAATAGATGTGCTCTACATTAAATGATGACACTGCGAAGGACCAGCATGTCTCTGGGATATGTTTAGTGATCAGAAGTCATGTTGCAGTGAATATAAGACAAGAGCTATGGGAATGGACATAATGTAACCCTTCATTAATTGAAATAGATGAAGGTTTATAAACATACAGCAGAAAAGTCAAATTACAGTGTATAATCATTTAAACTTACTAATGAGACATTGTAGATGGAAATAGAAATGTAAAGAACCATATGATGAGGCTATTTATTTCTCAGCATGCTCAGTGCTACATAACTGTTTACATCATTTGTGAGTCAGATAAAGTCAATGGTTTTTCAGCGTAGAACATCACATCATCATTTTAAAATATCTATGAGTTTTATATAGTAGACAAATATTCTGGCCAGAAAAAAATTCTGAGGTCATCTCAGTCAGAAAGGAAAAGCATTGCAGGCCCATTATTTAGAGAAAAAAGCAAATTATTGATTATTGATGGGGTATTAAAGTATACCTGCCAGATAAAACATGCTAAATTTGCTATATGAATTGAATGCAGACCCCTACACATAAATGCAAATGTCCCCCCTCCCAATCCCTCCTTTTGGCCTTAAAAGGACCCATCACAGGAATGGGTGTGTTGGAAAGCCAACAGAGGGCAGTCCTGTTCCCAAAACCTGCCAAAATCATTGGGATTTCCATTATTGGAGCACCCTCAGTTTTAGGTGACCTGGGGCATTCTTGGTGGTGTCTGAAAGTATGTGCATTTCTAGGTGCCTGTATTTTATTAATGCAGCAAAATTAGCATGTTTTTTTAGATTGTCAGGTGTATTTTAAGTGCACGTGAACACACTGCGTGCTGGCAGCTCGTTGTAATTGTCTTTTGACATATTGCGATTAACAAGCTTTAGTTTTGCACCCTTCTAACATAAAATCTTATGCTGCCAGCTCACCCTTTGTGATTATGACAATTGTACACACTTTGCTTTCTGTAATAATTCTGCAGGTATTTATGTTTTTATGTTTCATAAACTAAGAATTTCTCAAAATGGTGAACTGCAGGTAAAAAAGAGGGCAATTCTACCATTCCCTCAGACAGTTCCAGCAAAGAAGATTACAAGGACATGAAAAAAGTGAAGCCATGTAAAGAAAACATGTATATACTGCCTGTTCCCCATAAACCACAAACATTTAAATAGATTTTATCAAATTTTAACAGTTAATTAGAAACTTGTTTTATGTAAAGAGTGCGATAGCAATAGATGTGTATTAAAGATGAGCAATGTATCATTGTACTTTGACAGGCCATTGTCTAAGACAACAGGGTAAGTGACTTGCACCAAGCCTCAAATTTACAAACTGTGATAAAGTGTTCTTTTATGTTTTCCTTTATATCCACCTCAGTACATTTGTGCTTACATTTAGCAATTAAAATGTAGGGGGCATTATGTGCAGGGGATATTGCGAGGAGTCGGAAGACTCAGGATAGCTCAAAAATATAAACTCATCTCTCTGATTTGTAGTTATAGCCCATCTCTGGGCAAAGCAGAAAAATAACCCATGCAGTGGGGCTACCGGCACACTGCAAGGGTTAAGTGCTTATTTTTGTCTAGGGCACTGAAGTAAACAACTTTTATTTACTCCTGCTGGTTCCGTCTGGGCTTCTAGATTAGTCCCATAGCTTCTTCTTGGTCGAATGACCGCTGATGTCACCACATCTAATGCAGGTTGCATAAGACACAAGGACACCAGGGGAAATTCCACCAGCCAGAGCTTACAATCTAAAGTCCCCATCTCACTTACAGGGCCAATTTAGACAGAAGCCAATTAACCAGCATGTCTTGAGTGTGGGAGGAAATCCACACAACCACAGGGAGAACATGAAAACTCCTTTGCAGATAGTGACCTGGCTGGTATTTGAACCAGGGACCCCTAGTGCTGCAAGGCAGAAGTGCTAACCACTATGCCACTGTACTAAGTGAAAAGTGAAAAGTGAAAAGTGAAAAGTGAAAAGTGAAAAGTGAAAAGTGAAAAGTGATGACCTTTTGAAACTTTGGGCTTTGAAAGGTAGCCTTGAATAGACCACATGCTTTTTCCAATACTCCATACTCCATAAGCATCAGTTTTTACTAAAATACCGTATATACTCGAGTATAAGCCGTCCCGAATATAAGCCGAGGTACCTAAAAAAGACACCACTGACGCTGACTCGAGTACAAAGCCGAGGGGGGCACTTTTCAGCCAAAAAAATGGGCTGAAAATCTCGGCTTATACTCGAGTATATACGGTAATGTCATGATACAAGGTGAGGAGCTTGTACAAAAGTGACCTCATAATTCAGGGCCTCTTGTCTAAATACAGCCCTACATAAGATACATATATGTTATAGAAATCTTTTCTTCAGTAAATAAAATAAAGTTGAGATTAACTAAAGTAATTACATATCATTTGTAGTCTAAATATTGTGCTTTCCAAGCAAAAACTGGTTCCTATATTTTCTAATAGTGTTTCTAAAAGGAATGTTAATTGCTCCTGTCTTGGAGTAATATATTTGAACAATATACACACAGCATACAGGAAGTCTGTCTCAGCTGCATAACCAGACTGCTGTCATGGGTATTAATTACCCGATGAGAAAATACTGTATATGAGAACCACTATTTTATTACAATAAAATGTATATGCCTTTTAGCAGTAACAGGCAAAATAAGTATCATATGACCTATATGTCTATAGCATGATATATAAACCTGGACATAGTAAGAGAAGGCAAAGCATTTTAGAATTGTATGTAAAGGGCTTTTAGCATCAGAATAGTTGGACTTCCTGTAATTATATTTTTGAAGGTCATTTCTAGTCTTATGTGACTCTCTGGCTTTAATGTTTTGACCTGGAACAAGTATATATTCTTAAGAAAATTCATGGTTACATAATTATTCTGGGTTGCAGACTCAAAGTATTGAAGCAAGATCCAGGCAACTAGCATTGGCAGAGTAAAAGTCGGCAATGGCAGTGGTAGCATCCATCTTTCCGTCAGAAAAGGTTTCTTATTAGAGAGAGAGATCTTCATTCAACACTTTCTGCTCATTGGCTCACTTACTCTTGCCTTGTCCCCCTGCTTCATCTACTTACTTGATCCATGTTCCAATTTCCAAGTTCTTTATTTCTGGCCACTGTCTGCCTATCCCGGTTACAGAAACAAAAGCTCAAGACTTCAACATGGTACAGATCAAACACTTTAATACCTTATTAATAAACCTGAGTGACAACTAAAATGGATTTGCTCTCACTTAGCAAACCTGATTATTTCGCTGTTAACCCCTGATTTCCCGGCCGCTCACACTCACGGCAGGATAAAATAAATGGAAGGGCTGTTCAAAGCTCTTTGAATTAGCTGTGCAAATATTGAAATCTGGAAACCATGATCCATTTGCTGCTATTATAACTGGAAAAAAACCCCATAATGTCAGTTAAATAGAGCTGTTGCCTAAATCATCCAATCACACTTCACCAGACCTTGTACTAACGAATGTAATACAACATTGGATTGCCAAGGCAACACCACTGTTTTGCTTTAATTGTCAGATATGGGACCCTTTGCCTTTATTCATAAATAAAATTGCTCGGAGATGTCATGAATAATAAAAGAGTAGAGAAAAATAAAATGAAGTGCTATTGATAACTGAGCTATATTTTCCCTTTTCATAACACTTAACCTTGATGTACGATAGCACTAGAAAGCTGTCAGTCAATGTCCTTTTAATTCTTTCCACTTCTGCCTGGGTCAAGGTTATCTCTGCAATTCTCCTGTTAGCATGGTATAAGGACAGGTATTAAAATCAGAGTGATGTAGCAGTCCTGTGGTTTAAAAGCAGAGCTATTAAAAAGCATACATGAATATAAATATGTAGGTCAGCTAAGTACTGAATGTACTAGGCTGCACAGGGCCCGTTTATTGCATCGATAGGAAGCAGCAACTGACGAAACACTTCTCAGTACTGTTTATTTGCCTGTAAGTTATCTACCTTTGAAAAGTAAACATTTTATGACTAATAGCAGACATCTTGAAACAAATTTTATAACAGCTAATCAATTATTGGTTAATATGTATTCCATAAATACCTCAACAATATTACTTATCTTCAGGGTCATATATTTTCTCTTGACATGGCCAGTCCCAGTGTTGATATAAGAAATGCTGCACACACTCCTTGTATCCTAAATTGACTCTAGGTATGTAGCATTCCATACATGTGTAGGGATCTTGCCATAAGCTGGAGTGTTCCTAATCTAAATGTAGTGTTTGCAGGTAGACTGTAGTAATAATAGATATTGTATATGGAGCCACCGAGTGATGCAGCACCACACCCCCAGTACAGAGCAAAAATTGTATATAAATTCATTGGGGCTTTATAGGTGCCATAACACAGCCATTTACAACATTTATGTAAAACCAAATCTGTTTATTAATACATATGTATAAAAACTATAAAACCAAACACCAAAAATATAACATATAAAAGTATGTGTTTCATCAGTAACATATGAGTTACATGTTTTGCTCAATGTTATGCACCTCCCAGATGCACTCAACTCCACGCAAAAAAATTGTGTTTTACAATATACCAATGTCCATCAAATATGAGCAAATGACAAGTGGTCTGATCTTCATCGCATTTGGCATATATGCTTATTCAGGAAGAAATAGACCAATATTACATATGCATTGATGGTATAGAGCCCACACATATGGAGACAACTCCAATTACTGACTGAATGCCCCTACTGGGGAGCTGGATTCAAAGGCATCACTGAGACGGCCAAGAGTATACTCCAAAAATCTGGTATAGAGTGGTACACAGAACAATTGGTTCTAGGTCATGATATGAGAGGTGTCCCTTATCCATATGTCCACAACCAGCCACCTAGTATAGATGCCTCCATTCAGGGCTACACGTAGATTACCTATGACCCTGGCTCTGGCTGACTGATCTTCTGGTTCCTGACTCCAGCATTGTTTCTCTTCATCCTGCTTGCAGTGTTCCCTGACCTGGTACGGTTTACTACCTGCTGTGGCTTCTGACCACTGGCTTGTCACTGATGACGACCTGGGCTTTCTCCAATATTTTTTGCATTTTTGTATATTATTGTTTTCAATAAACTCCTTTTATATTTTAAACCTGCACTTTAAGTTTCTGCCTGGTTTCTTGGTTCCCTGTCCCCAGCATAGAGATTGTGACTATCAGGAGCATACAAACTACAGTGCAGTATAAAACGTGTGGTGGTTCCTGGAATGCTATAAACAGTGCAATGTATGGAGAATTGTGATCCAGAGCATGCAAAGTCTAGACCCCTGCTAACTTAACTTGTTCTCTGCTCAAGTGTCTCCACCATTTCTCCTTCTCCTTTGGTCTTGCTCTGCTCCAGGCCCTCCACTAGATATCCGATCACACGCTTGCTTACTTTGAGAATGCTCTGGTTCTCCACACTTTGTATTCACACAGGTTCATCTGGAGCACTATCCAATTAAGGAGAGAAGGCATCATGTATGGAAGTGCCTACATACAGATGGAACCATGTCTCCAATTTAAAATTTGTTGCAACAGTTTTATATTGTACCTGTATAAGATGCCCTTACATATGGCAGCAATGCATAGGTTTTCCTAATTGAAATCTCCATAGAATAACAAAACTGCATACAGCATCTTTTATGTGTTCTGCATAAGTGGGGTCAATCCTAGAACTGATCTATCGACTTTATAGAAAGAGCTTGATTACACCTGAAGCCGGGCAGCAGTGCAATTTGCTAAACTACTGTTAGAAAAGTCATTAGCCTGTTGTTCTCATTATGTATTATTTAGTAGCATGAAGCCAACGAATATACAATCAAAGCAGGCTACTTGTACACAGTTGGGTGCACAGCAGGAGTGGAGACACTGCAGGACCTTATCCATAACTTAGCAAGTTAATACAGAATTAAAGTAACATACTTTATTAGAATGCATTTATCCATAGCATTACTTAAAAATACCTGCACAAAAGCTTTTCATATATTATTTGGTACCATCTAGGAAGCAAAGATGAAACTGCTTTGCAGTTAATCCATGCTGTTTGTAAAAAGCGGAATAATGAAAATATATATATATATTTTATTCATAGTTTTGAAGTGAAATTGCATTTATTCAAATGTAATGTAAACACAATTGATTTTTAATATACAATGTAGACATTCAAGGAACCCTGATCATAAGTTTTTGTTTTTCCTAGCAACTCCGGATCAGGATCATAGGCTTGCACCGACTGAAGATGAGGAGGTGGGGTGTACCATAGACTCCACCTCTGATAAGGTTATTCACTAAAGTTTGAGTTCGAAGAAGGCAGGAGAAGTGAACAATCTAGGACAACATGACTGAACTGGAAAGTGAGCTGAATTGGAGATTTTTTCCAAATCAGCTATTTTGAAGTGTATTTAAAGTGTATTTAAAGTGTATTTTTAGCTTCACACTCAAGTTTGTGAAACACGCCACTATATGTATGTATGTTCAGTCCTGACATTTTCAAAAAAGTGCATTTAAAATATTTTCTGTTACAGTTATGCTATGTGAATGGGTACAGATTTAAAGTAGGCATTATCCCAATTTGGAAAATGGAAATACACTTTAAAGCACACGGGCACCTAATTCCATTGGGAGTTATATATTGCCTACCCCCGTGATGGACTACAATCTCAATACAAATTAGTAAGCTAAATGTGAGACTGTAGTCCATCACGGGAGTGAGCTCGGAGCGGTGTCTACTTTACAACACACACAGGGACCATGGGGAACAAAAGTAGCCACCCTCCAGAAGGAAGAACAGTGTCAGCACCAATTCAGAGATGATTTGAGGATCTACAGCCGAGTGATACATAAATAAGATACATTTTTGTTAATAGTTAGGGTACTTAAATGCATTTTTAAGATTTAACTCCTGAGTTTAGTGTCACTTTAAGTACGTGTACCTCTCACATATATTAGGGATGCACCGATACTGATACTAGTATCAGTACCGATACAGAGTACTTGGGCGAGTACTCACACTTGCCCAAATGCTCTGATACCTTCCCCGATACCAGAACATTTGGACAGAGGGAGATTTGCTCTGACTGTCAGTGCCACAAGGAAACATGGAGCCGGCTTCCGGGCCAATCAGGAGGATGGGTGGCGGGTAATGACCCGACTCCCGGCTTCTTGATTGGCCGGGAAGCTGGCTCCATGCTGTTTGGCGGGTTCAATGCTGATTGGCTGGAAGCCGGCTTCCCGGGCAATCAAGAAGCCGTGCGGCGTGTCATTACCCCTGCCCAGCTTCTTGATTGCCCAGGAAGCCAGCCTCACGCTAGCGGAACTACCGGTATCGATAGTCGTTATCAGTGAGTACCGAAATATAAATATCAGCACTCGTAATCGATACGGAAAAACTGGTATTGGTGCATTCCTAATATATATATATACACCCACACATCAGGTTTACTTATGTCATGCTTTAGGCAGTCTGAAAACATATTTCAAGCTCAGAATGTTATAAATACTTTTACCATATTACTGCTATTTATAATAATGCACCATCTGCTAGTTATAAAAAGACGTGTAAATTAATCATCATTATGCCTAATAAATGTAATGTCACATGTCGGACCTATTTGGAATGCTGCAGTGTTAATTGAACTTGCGCAATTATTATTTCAATGCAGCCAAACCTTTTTCCTTGTTGGATGGAGTAAGGAATGGTTAAAACTAGGGATGTCCCGATGCCACTTTTTCAGGCCAAGGAACAAGTAGAAATTACATCCCCTCATGTACCACACAGGCTAAATGTCTGGATAAGGGTAAAGTTGGAAATGGGAAACCCACACCAATTTTTCCTCTTTTTTTTCTGTTACTTCAAGGGACTACAGCGTACTGTTCTGTAACACCATGTGCAGCTTTATGGCAACCTCCAAGCTTGTTATTTCCCCCGAATTTGTGTATTTTCAACGTTGCCCAATTTTCAATGTGATGTAAATTGTTCAGGACAAACAAGGCTTTAATTATCTAGTATTGGCTTGAAAAAATAGTTTGTTCTCATTTATCCAGGTCACATATCCAGAGTATAGCTAGTAGTAGTTAGTCACATTCAACCAGACTTTTTCTGTAATTCAAATTCCTATATAAAAGTTAAACCAGTAGGGATAGGCACCACACTCCTAATTTAAATACATAGAAAACAAAGAAGTAAAAAACATGGGGCATCATGTACATCAGACACAAGTAGTTATATATAAAAAGATTAATTTTATTAATTTCAAATCAACATGATTCAAAAACATAGTTACATCTAAAATGTTGTCAACATGATACATGATATATTAAAAACAACCTACCTCCGTATGGTCCCACATATGTATATACATTATTGTCATATGTTTTCGTACTAGTCCATAAGCATAAATTTATAATTTTATTATAGTCCAATGTGGGCCCAGTCTTTGACGCGTTCTGCAACTGCATGTGCTTCATCAGGATGGTTGGAGGTAATCTAAAAAATTGTACCGAAGGCAAATCCATAAAACTCCATAACAAACATCCTAATAATAATATCAACTAAATACAAATAAAGACAAATCAAAATATACTTAATGTTCACAGAAATGACCGTATCCTTGCTCTGAAGGGCTATTTCACGATCACCAAACAGGGGAAAGAGGTAGGAGGCATCTGGGGATAACAGGACTGAAAGGTTAAAAAAGTTAATTGTAAATTCCCACAGGGATATACAATATACCTAGTATTGGTATCGGTGCCAATACCGAGTATTTGGGAGACTACTTGTACTTGCCCAAATACTCAGATACTTACCTCTGATTCTGGAACTTCTGGTCAGAGGGAGCATGGAGCTGGCTTTCTTTCCAATCAGGAAGCCGAGCAGTGGGTTATGACCTGCCTCACGGCTTCCTGATTGTTCAGAAATCCAGGCTGCCTATGAACAAATGAAGCTGGCTTCCTAGCCAATCATAACATGCTGCCTGGCTTGCTGATTGGCTAGGAAGCCAGCTCCACTTTTTGGTAGGCAGCCTGGCTTCCTAACCAATCATGAAGCCGGACAGCACCTCATGACTTGCCGCCCTGCTTCCTGATTGGTCAGGAAGCCAGACAGCCTCTGAAGCCGGCGTTCTTTTGCTAGAACACCAGCTTTACTGGCGATCTGGAAGCCGGGGGCTAGGTCATGATCCACTGCCCGACTTCCTAATAAGGCACCGGTACTCGGTACTTGGTATCCGCGAATACTGGGAAAAAATATCGGTACTCATACTCGATACTGAAAAAACTGTATCGGTGCATCCCTAATTCTGACAATAAAGAATCTGTAAACGTAATCCTACAGAAAATATCAGTACAAAGTATGGCCAATATTAGTTATTATCAATGGCTTCAGGTAACTGTACTCAAAGCCTGCGGACACTTCCCACATATCCTGCGTTGGCATCCCTATATTAATGAGCTACCTTGTTCCGTAAGGTTGAAGACATTTCATAGCTTATTCAAGCTTCTTCTTCAGTTCCTATGAGTGTCAGGAAAAAAATCTTTCTAATTTGTTACTATATATAATATTACAACTAGGGCTGCACAGATACCAAGTACAGTACTCGGTACAAGTACGAGTACATGTACCGATACTTTTGCGCTCCAAGACTAGACTAGAGAAAAATTCAAAAGTTAGGAGGCAGATATCATTTGTAAGGAGCACACAGAGCTCCCAGGATTTGTACATCTCTGTTTTAATGTATGATTTTGTTTTTATAAATATAAATAAAGGGATGCACAGATACCAGTTTTGCGAGTATGAGTACTGGTACTTGCCGAGTACTGACAAGTACGAGTACTGATACATTTTTGTTTATTGTCATGTGACAGTTTTTCTAAAACAATACAGACTAATGATTTCAGGACAGTGGTGGAGTGCCAGAGCCCGGTCCCAGCTGCAACCGCTGCAACTCTGGTAGTTCTCATGAAAATGCCAAGTATCTGCACTGGTACTCGAAAAGTATCTGTGCATCCTAATTACAACGATATGTAATTTGTCACATTTATGACAATTTATAACGAAGAGCAAATATCACTATTTTTTCTGCCACTTCCTGTCACAGTACAAGGTTCTTTTTACCTCACTCAGGGACCAATCGCTGCTTGCGTACACATGTGCATGAGTGTACTTGTCAATGCAGGTAAACTCGTTGGGGTTGATCTACTAAAGGCAAATAGGCTGTACACTTTACAAGGGAATTTTCACTTGGCTTAGTGAATGTGGTGAAAATTCACTTTTTTTTTTCTAGCACATGATTGGATGATGGAAGTCAACAGAGCTTCACCTCATTCACTAAGCTAAAGGGAAATTGTTTTGGAAAGTGAACAACTATTTGCCTTTAGATCATCCCCATTGTCTGCCTTAAGGCATAAGGTCGACATTTATACGTGCAAGAAGGTATGCACAGCTAGGAACAGGTAGAGGAATGTAACCATCCCAAAAATACATTGTCGTTCTCAAATGTAATAATTCTCCAGCCACAGCTATTATTTATAAGACTCAGAGACTATCTTTCAGGCTCATGCTTCAGCATTCACCAACTCAGATATCATCTTTCATCAACATTATTGTGTATTATGAAGAATGTGTAATTACTGAAGAAATATGAATATTATATTCTAAGATAGCTGCCAGTGCTCTGTATAAATCAAATATCTTCATATGTTTCTATAAAAGGCTGTTTGAAGAATGGAGTTTAGTATTTAAGGCTCAGCACCAAGGAAACAGATAAATAAACACATACACATATATGGGAGCTGTTTACCAGCCAAATGATTTCTATTTAAGTTCAACTAGTCCTGAGATTTGCACATCCCAGCCACACAGCACAGTCCTGTCTGGTAGAGCAGTAGACCTGATTTTTCTGTGCTTCACTTAAGTAACATTTACAGGTGTTTTCCCATCCCTAGCCTATAGGTAGACAGTTTAAGGAGAAGCAGCACACTGATGATCTCATCTCTCTTTCACTTTGCAGTCTTCTCCTCTCAGCATGTTCCTTGTTAGCACATGGGCATTGCAGCACAATTTTTCATTTTTTTTTTAAAGAAAACAATGTCTTGCACAGACGTGTTATCCTTAAGTACAGCATAATTTCCCCATAAAACATATCCTCCATCAGCATTTAGTTGAATACCCCCATTTATCCCAATAGCTGTAGCACTGGAAATGTCTACTTATACTAAATATAACTCCCCTTATCCCATAATAATCAACCATAAAGTATCTAGAGATCTGGGTAATAATATTGTTAATTCTTGGTGTTCTTTTGTCTGTCCACCTTTTGAGCAGCTCTTTTAACATGATCAAAATCACTAATTTACCAAATCATGAAAAATTAAAGGAGAACTATGGGGCTAAGGCTTTTCCCCATAGTTCTCCTTAGGGTAATGGGAGGACACAAACTAGCGTCTTCCCGTCACCCAAAGCTCAGTATACCGCGAGCTACAGCTCGCGGTATACTGAGACGACGCAGTTGAAGTGGATCCCGACAATTATGTCTGGATGCGCCCAGCTGCGTGAGTAACAGTTGGCTCTGCCTATCTAGAGGTGGAGCCAGCTGTACCCTCCCCGTCCGATCTGCCAGTCAGCGCTGGCAGATTGGAGCAGGGAGGGGGAAATCCAGCCTCTCCCCTGTCACGGCAGAGAGCTGTGACAGGATCGAGAGGTGAGCGAACGCCGGTATGTGTTCGCTCACCTCCCGATCTACTGAGCCGACCTGTGACAGTCTCATTGTCACAGGTCGGCTAGAACTATTATGTGAGTGAAAAGCACTCACCTCATAGTACTCCTTTAAGTCAGAAATCTTCCATATTTTTCCCTGGAACTTGGCAAACTAATAATCTGTGCTAAATTGAGAGTGACTCATCTTTTCAATACCCCGCTTAACGATACTCCTAATCTAGTCTAGTCTTCTTGATTTTCCTTCAATTAAGCAACATATGGCTGAAATCCATCTTAGTGGAGCCACAGACTCTTCCATTTGCAATACCTCTTTCTGGAAATATAAAACCTATTAATACTTTGAGGGCCTGTTCACATGATTTTCAGGTCTGGATCAGGTGCGGATCTGCAGATGCGGTGCTACTCATGCAGTGCGTTTTTGACGCGTTTTTGGTCCGGATGATGACAGTTCATTTTTTTTTCAAGCCGTGGGGCTGTCAGTATGCAGATTCTTCCTCTGAGGTCACTTCCGCCCTCTCGTAACATCTACTTCCCTTTATGTATGTAAAGCTGGTGATCAGACATGTATCACATGTTTGCAGGCATGTTGATGGTGCTGGCTACAGCAATCTGCAGAGAACGAGCACGCAGGAGACGTCGTTATTGGGTACACCCGATCTTGAGGCTCCGAGACTCCAAGGGTCAGTTCTATGAGGATTTGCGAGCTCACCTAGATACATTTTTTTCCTTTACTCGTATGTTCATGGAAAGGTAATGGGGATGTTCAAAATGTTTGCAGTTCATTTCTTTACCTCTACCCCAATCTGTCTGTCTATCTCCCACTCTGACTGCCTCTGACATCATAAAAAGTGGAGCAAGAATAATTTTTTTTTGCTTAGCTGCATTGCGTTCCGTTTCCGTTGCATTTTTGCCGCGTTTGTGCGTTTCCTGACCAGACAAAATGTGACATGCAGTATTTTTTCTGTCGCAACCTGAACGGATTGCGCACGTGAGAACTGAAGCCCATAAAACACATAGGGATACATTGGAAGGCATTTTTAGTGCAGGAGCGTATGGATCAGGTCAGCACAGAAAATGGACGTCGTGTGAACAGGCCCTTAAAGAAGAGCTCTATCCAATCAGTCCTTACTCTATCCAATCAGTCCCTGTATTCCTCACCTGTGGATAAAAAATGTATCTCCTCTGGGAACGGTATAATTAAAAGAGTTAGCATTGCTATGTAAAGCAACTGTCATGCCTTATAGTTAAGATCCCCTTTTGTCTTCAGTAGGTTTGACTGGGTCAGTGCTATGATAATCAGTGTTGTCTTCCAGAGATCAGTAGTTGCTTTGATATGCCAGAAACTGTACGCACAGGTGGTGCTTTTGGGAATGTCAGGGCTGTTGTTGACTCAGGAAGCTCATATTTATTCAAGACTATTCTCAGAGACAGAATACAGATGAATATTAAGCTATAACAGTTTCCATCCAATCACCATCATGAGATATGATTGTGTTATTTGGACCATTCATAGTGAGTGAATTCACGTAATGGAAAGGGGGCAACTAGAATAAAATTTGTATAGGCAGAAACCATGGATGGACTTCACAGAGACCAGAGGAAGACACTAAGCCACAATTCAAGAGAGACTGCAACCAGAAGCCATTTTCCTGAGAACGCTTGATAGCCATAAAATCCTGTTCAATATGGAATCTTGTAAACCTGCAACTCCAACCTAAGTTATTTTTTTGTGTGGGTCATCTTATAGAAACCATTGGATGTGTTAGAGAAGGGTATAGAGTATGTATGTATGTACAGTATGTATGTATGTATGTATGTACCGTATATACTCGGGTATAAGCCGACCCGAATATAAGCCGAGGTACCTAATTTTACCACAAAAAACTGGGAAAAAATATTGACTCGAGTATAACCCTAGGGTGGGAAATGAGGCAGCTACTGGTAAATGTACAAAATGAAGATAGATACCAATAAAATTACATGAATATTTATTTAACCCCTTCATGACTGAGCTAGTTTTTAGAGTATGAGTGGCCTGTATATTTTGCATTGGTTTTTTTCTGTAACAAAGTAGTTGGTGCACGGAGCATTGTTGTATAGTAAAAAAATGTTACATACTACTACTGGGTCAGTTCCCTCGGCTTTACTACAAGAATCAGACAGGGCTATAAAAGTTTGTTTAGCAAATCACACCTCCATGTATTTCAGTCTTATCTGAGACATATCCATTGATTAACAGCCTGCTATAGAACTGCAGCACAACTGACTGGCTCCTTATGCTGCTTCTCCCTCTCCTAGTGTGAGGCCTGCAGTACATTGGATTGCAAGGCTGATACCAAGTCAAATTCAGGTAATTACTCTCCTTAGATTTACAAAAATACATGTACTTATGTATTTATAAATATGGAGCTGGATTAAGTTGTGTATTTTGGCTGACCTCCGGACTCTGGAGTCTGGAGTTCAGGTTTAATTCTCACAATTAGCATAACGCAATCTTTAAACATTTTGTCTACTGTCTTGTTGTATGTAGTTGCAATTAAAATGTACATCATTTCACAACAGATTATTAAAACCCATCAATAATCTCCATATACAGGCATTGTATAATAAAACATGTGATCAATGCAAATCCACTACTGTATACTATTTCTTTAGGTGGATCAAATACCACTCTTAAATTTTCATCATTATATGAAAAGGAACAGATATTATGTAAGTAGAGGAGGGCTAGGAAACTTTCTGACTATGAAGCTTATGCGTACAGAACAGTAATTACTGAGAGATGTAACAGGAATACTAAGCATGTCATCACAATTAGCTCAAAGCATCCTGGCAAAGTCATAACTCCTGTCAACATGCATTTAGATTTATGGATACTAAGCAACAGAATAAATTGATATATAAAGAAGAAATCTGCGCTCTTGGAACCAGCTAAAAACTAACACCCCAAAGCTGCTGTGAGAACAGGAAACACCTTAAAAAATGAAAAAATGAAACACAGCGCTATTATTACTATTTAGCGCTGTGTTTCATTTTGTCAGAATACATTGATACAACTGAACTGATGGGTGTAGAGTCTGTGTTTAGAGCTGAATTCCCTACAGTGCATGAACAATGTAGTCACTGGATGCTCTTAGTGACCACAATGGATGGTTCAGTGCAGCAATCAGATAAAGTAACATGAAGTCGCCATCACTCCACAAAAGCCAATTTCACTTGTTTTTTTGTGAAAACAATGTCACATGAGTCAGAACAGCCAATGTTTTCAGATCTTACAGGATAGCATCCTCAAGGTAACATAGTGATGTCACTGTATATTCTGGAGTTCCTGTCCTTTGAATTTATAGATGGACACAGTTAAGGGTCAGTAAAAACAGAATAACCTAAAGAAATTTGATATGACATGGTGAGTGATGTGGTGAGGCCAACCTTTCCCAACAGGGGTGCTGTAACACACTGAAGTGCCCTCTGGCTACCTCAGGGCTGCTGTCAAATTTGTGTACAGCATTATGCATTTGCATGGAGTCGCTGGGCCGGCCTCCTGTAAAGGGAGCCTCTCATATGAAGGGACTGAGGACTCTGATGTAAAGGAGGTTCCTGATGTGAAGGGGGGCGTCTGATGTGAAGGGGGGACTCTAATATGAAAGGGGGGGGCTCTAATATGAAAAAGGGGGGCTCTAGTGTGAAAGGGGGGGCTCTGATGTGAAGACAGGGCTCCTGTTATGATAGGGATCTTCTGATATAAAGGAGGGCTCCTGATGTGAAGGGGATTGCTGGTATGAAGAGGATCTCCTGATCTGAAGTGGGGATCTGGATTTTAAAGTGGTACCCTGACATGAGAGGAGGACTTTGATGTGAAGAGGGGGCTTCTGATGTGAAAGTGTAACTCTGATGTGAAGGGGGAAACCCAGGTTTTTTAAATGGATTCCACCCCTAAAATCCCTACCAGACCCCTATCAAGGATAAGGGACTTGCATGGATTTTGGGGGACCACACGTCCTTTATTTACACTTATGTTTTTTTTTTAACATTTTAGACTGGGGTGCCGAAATGTGAGCCATAGGTGGAGAATTCAGCCATGCATTGACTGTATTCTATCAGAGGCAGTCACTGCTTGGGTATTTAGGCAGCCAATTGATTTTCTCATTTAACTGGACTTCGACTTTCAGATGGAAGCACTGGTACTTGCCATTTAGGTTGCAAATGATTCGTATACCACATTCATTTATTATCCACAACTAATCATTGTTGTTATTATGCAATTTAGAAAACCCAAATCTTCTAAAACATGAGTATGAGTCAGACATGTGTATTTCATGGAGGACCCTGATATTTAATTATACCATATGAAGTTTCCTTTCACAGTACAGCTCCCAAAGCATCATGGGAGCAGAGCTCTTTCCTCTTGGCAATTACATATTGGGGCAGAGGACTAACTGAACACAAATATAGTTTGCATTGTCTCCAGGACAAGATCATTCTTACAAACATGGACACCATATACAAAGTAAATGTTCTGGACCTTAACCCCTTCATGACTAGGCATTTTTTTCATATTTTATGCACTCATCATATAATCCACATTTTAAGCCTCAAAATTACTTAAAACCCCCCAAAGAATAAAATGGAGGCAGTTGCAAATTTTTATGTTGCACGATATTAGCGCAACTCCTTATCAAACCCCAAAATTTAGTGTAAAATGTACTTAAATGCCCCCAAACACAATACAATACTCATTTGTTAAAATATAAAAGATGAGGTTACAAAGAGTAAATAGATACCCAACATGCCCAGTTAAAAAATTGTGTGCGTCCGTGAAACGGCAACAAACTTCAGTACCCTAAAAAGTCCATAGATGACACTTTAAAAGCCCCCACAGGTCATCAATTTAGAGATACCCAAAGACACTGGCCCTAAAATTATTGCTCTCAATCTGCCATGCACGTGTATAGCAAGTTCGTCGTTTTCATACGTAGGCGCACCCGACGCGTGTTTACGGAGCGACGCACGTGCTTGCGGGGGACTTTAAACATCTTTTAAAATTATTTTTAGATTTATTTTATGTAATGTTCATTTTAAAAACTGTTTTCTTAAAACTTTACTTTAATTGCTATCACATAGGGGGGCTTACAAGCCCCCATGTGATAGCAGATGGTGGTGACAAGTACTCTTTAAGGTAATGCTGGCGGTCCAATAGACCCCCCAGTGTCACCTTTACACTCCAAATAAGCTATTGAAGTGCAGATCGCACTTCAAAAGCTTATAGCTGGGCTTCAGGAGCCCAGAACTGACAGCTCTGGGACCGGAAGTGAGGGGATCGACGAAGTAGGTTCATCCATCTACTCCCAGCTCCCCGCTGACACCAGAGAAGCCGGTCCTGGGGACGTAGGAGGGGCAACGGAGACGGGGAAGCATGGCGGGGGTGTCGGGCAGGTGGGAGCGACCCCTTCACCGGGCTGTAGAAGCGATCTGACGACAGCTGAGTCACCAGAATCGCTTCTATTGTAAAGCCGACAGTTGGCTTTACAAATTTAAACAGTCTGTTTAAACAGCCCCGATGCTAGCGACGTACACTGTATGTCGTTAGTCGTGAAGTCTAAATGTTTTCAAAATTCAACATTAAACCTGATATTTGGTATGGAATTTAGACATGCAGGAATGTAATTTGTCACAATATCCGGAAATCCATGCCGGATTTACCCTTTGCTCCATGGTTCTGGGCTGTCAGCCTATGGTGTTTCACAAAGCTACAGCCAATCTGCACTCCTCCCTCCTTATTCAGGACTTCCTCACTTGTTGCTCTTCGTGCGAGCAACAAGTCTCATGTCTTGTTCCGTAGCCCTTGTTTCCCTAGTGATCCCTGTGATCTTCATTCACTGTGTTAATCTTGGATCCTTGCTCCTTTGGCTTCCCTGTACCCAGCTGGTTTCCCTGTTTGGCTTAATCCCTTGCTTCATTCTCAGTGTTCCTGCTGTAGTCTGATTCCTGTGTGTACCTTAGTCATTTTCGGAAGATTTCCCATTGTTCTGTGAGTTTCTCTTCTGCCTTCTTTCCCTTACTACTTTAGTGTTTTCCCACTCCAGCCATTGTGTATCTGCTTTCTCCTACCTATTTGCTTTCTTTTTACTTTAGGCTAACGTTCTCTAGTGCTCTGTAGTTTTGTTACTTACCTTTCCAGTGTTTCCTCCACCCTGCTACGCATTTACCCCTTCACTTCTGAGCTCCACTCTTTCCTAAAGCTATGTTCTATACTTCTATTGCACACTCCCTGTGTGCATTTACCTCTCACATCTGCTCTTTGTATTGAACCTTTCTACTTGGATCACACACTCCCTGTGTGCATTTACCTCTGTGATCTGCACTTCGTATTTTACCTTCCCTGATCCTGTATCTCTTGTGTACTTTTTTTTTAACTTCTAAGTATTCCTCTAGCTACTTACCTTTCCTGTTTGTTACCATCTGCTGAGTGCTGTGCGTTTTGCACCTTTACTTGTGTGTGTCTCACTCACATTCTCTCGCTCATTGTGTGCCTCTGTTCCCATCTTCCTCCTCTTTGTTTCAAGTTCCTGTATCCAGTTCCCCAGTGCTTCAACTAGTCCTTTGCATCTGTGTGGGTGCGCTAGAGGGCCGCAACCTGGAAGGTGTCCAGCAGCCAATCATTCTCACCATTAGAGGCTCTGTCGAATACCTGGCCCTTCTTAGATTCTGTTCCTCTAGTGCAGCGGTTCTCAACCTGTGGGACGCGACCCCGTCGGAGGTCGAATGACGATTTGCCAGGGGTCGCCCGTGAGTCTCCCACCACTAGATATCGCCTCCGGGGCGCCCGGGAGAGAAACACTTTCTCCCAGAAAAAAAATCGAGCAGAGTAAACCTTTCCCTGCGATCGTTTTTTTTCTGACATCGGGGGCCGACGGCCGCCGTATGTCAGGAAAAAAAACCTCACCATAGGAATGCATAGCTAGATTCCTAATGGCTATTTTACTTTGCAATAGCCAATAGCAAACTAGTTATTGCACCCGCCCTCTGCTGCTGCCAATCAGCAGAGGGGACCTTCGGTTCTCCATCCGGTCATCTTCTAGTGATTGAAAGCAGCAGAGGGCGGGTGAAATAGCTAGTTTGCTATTGGCTATTGCAAAGTGAAATAGCCAATAGGAATCTAGGTTTGCACTCCTCTGGTGGGTTTTATTTTTTTTATTTTTTATTCTGACGGCATATCTAGACGAATGACACAGCAGACAGGTGATTTTTGCATATCAGTGCACTTATCCTAGATTAAGACCTGTTGCTCAATACTCGTCATGACTCTGCAACGCTTCTAATTATATGTTTAGGCTTTAATTCAAGATTTAATTTATGAAAATTAAAAAAAGTAATCTCATGCACACCTACAAGGGCATCTGAGATTTTTAAATACCGTATATACTCGAGTATAAGCTGAGATTTTCAGCCCATTTTTTTGGCTGAAAAGTGCCCCCCTCGGCTTATACTCGAGTCAGCGCCAGCGCGTCTTCTTACTTACCTCGCCGAGCGTCGCGTCACTGCTGCTCCGGTGTGCGGCGCTCCGAGCGGGGTCATCTGGCAGTCTCCGGGTCCTAATTTAGGTGGCCGGAGACTGCCAGATGACCCCGCTC
>NW_017306557.1:893367-971766 GCF_000935625.1 Nanorana parkeri
GAGTATATACTGCTAATACAGGGCAGACAATACATTTACAATGATACTAACATGAATGTATTAAATGATCTGTATGTAGCCCTGTACTATGGATCATTTAACCCATTCATGTTAGCAGAGGATCATTGTAAATGTATTGTTGCAGGCACTCTATATGTACATGTACTATATACTACATATAGAGTGCACTGAACAATAGATTTACAATTATCCTCTGCTAATATGAATGGGTTAAATGATCCGTAGTACATGATATGTAGCCCTGTACCCCCTTTTCCACTTACAGAGCTAGGTTATTTTTCTTTTAAATAAATATTAATGTAATTTTATTGGTATCTATCTACCATTAGCTGCCTCATTTCCCACCCTCGGCTTATAGTCGGGTCAATACTTTTTCCCATTTTTTTTTGGTAAAATTAGGTACCTTGGCTTATATTCGGGACGGCTTATACTCGAGTATATATGGTATGTATAAGGTGCAGGCAAAGTATGCATATTTTTCAGACGGGCAGACAACCATTACGAATCAAAGCATTATTATCACACACACAGTCATTGGACTTTCCATTTTTCCATTGTTCTTTTCTGTTCCATTATCTTTTCCTCCTGTTTGTTTCCCTTTTCCATTGCTTTTCCTTGTTACCTGGAATCAGGCATGAGCCAAACTGAGACCTACATTTCTCCAAAATTTAGTGGGAAATCTGTAGTTTTTGTAGGAGTGAATGGGGAAGTCAAATTTCAGTGCACCTGAAGCCAAAACTTTTTTTGGGAAAAGTGATTAGAACACATCAGGTTTTTATTTGTTGTGATTGAGTGGTATCAAATCTTGGTGAAATATTAATAATAGGGTGGTGTCAAATTTCTATTTCAGTTATTTGTTTTATCAGCCCATGGCTAACAAAGCTATGCTCTTGCTTTAAATCAAGTTTGGCATATTTTGACCTATTAAGACTATTTATCCGGACGGGGATAAATAGATCGCTGTTAACCCTCTCAACCTCTGTTAAGAACTGGGCGTGACTTCCCCCTTTCCTAGTTTTGTTCTCCTGATGAAAGGATATGGTTAGGACATTATCTTGAAGGGAGATCTCTTTTATTTTATCACATGGAACTTTAAAAATATGGTTATCATCTCCCACATTGAGACTATGATCGTCAGGTTGAATAACCGTGACGTCGGGGAACTGACTATTTCGGAAATGGATTTCTAGAGAACCAGGCCTTTCTTCCACCAGGTGGCATTGTTGCCGGGAATGGGGCATTTTAAGTTTCTCATATTTAATAGGGGTATTGACTTGTGACCACATTACTTGGTTCACACAGTCAATGATTGTGTTGAGCCTTTTCAGGAGATCTAACTGTCTGTATTCCCATTAGGGCAATGGTTCTCAACCTATGGGTCGCTGTGTGATTTCTGCTGTGCTAGGGGAGAGTCCTCCTCAGCCCTCTCCTAGCGCAGCAGTGTCAGTTCTCCCGCCACCCCGCCAGATGTCGCTGCAGCAGCCGCGTCATCCCTAAATTTTACCGTTGGGGGTCACCACAACTTGGCAAATGTTACCAAGGGGGTCCCGGCCCTAGAAAGATTGAGAACCACTGCTCTAGTACGTCCCGAAAATGCACAGACCATTAGCTCCTCTCTCTGTGACCTACATCCCAGATATCCCTCCTGTCTGTGACTCCAACCCCGGAGCTCACGTACCCAAGTGTACCGGTGCCCCGTCCGTGACATTTGACATAATTTAGCTTTCCAGCACTTTTAAAGCACCATTTAGAAATATCTGACTTGGAATTATTCAGTTATACCTCAAATACTAATGTAGTTTATTTCCAAACATTGCTGTATTTCTTTCGAGAGCACCATTTTCTTGATACTGAGTTTCTGTTAAATCGATTAATGTGAATAAATAGCTTGACTGGGAAGCAATGACATAGAATTGATTTTTTCCAATTGGCTCTAGAGCCCATTTAAGTGCTCTATTTATTTCCTGCCTATGTCGCTTATAACCCGTATCTTACATGACCTCTTTAAGACAAGCTTGATCGGCTGGTCTGTTCTGCAGATGGTGAATATGTAATTTCCCATATGAAGAGTGTCAAGTGATTAGAAAGGAAAAGCACAAAGCCAGAAAAGGTCTCTCAGAGCAACTTGTGCAGTCATGTGAACACTTTGATTAAGGAACTCTATTAAACAGCAGCCAGCGGAATGCCATTGGCATTGTGAGAACATTTCTAATTAACCACAATCCAGGGTGCGGATGTAAAGAGAATATATCTAGGACAGACCCACATAAACCTTATTTATATTGATTCATAGTAATTAACTGACGCTGAACAGTTCTAAGCCTGGTTTAAAGAGGCACCCTGGTGGATTTTCTATTTAAAGTGCAGAGGTGATTTATCATATCTGCTGAAGGGTTGTCCTTAATCAACATAAAATACACACTTATTAGGTTGTTGTGCACTTCATAAAAAAATACTGTAGATCCTGACCACCAATGGAGCTAATCTTCATCTAGACCTGACTATGGTCTCTCACTTTCTGTTGTTTCTATAACTTTTGGTAGACCCCTTTAGTCCTAAATTAACGAGCACTCCTCTGTGCTTATTAGCTCACCTTTCCTAAACCCTTTCATACAGAGCTGGAAAAAAAGCTCCTCAAATGTCAGGCATCCTGTTACATTCTGTGACAATGTCCTCAAGCCATAAGTACCTCCAATCTTTAAGTGTCAGTTATACTTTGGAGCTTGCCTCTATTCCCTACATGGATAGTCTTTTTAAGAAAAATGTAGCCACACATGCATAACTCCAGCACCCTAAAAAAAACAACTTTATTGCTCCAGATAGTCAAATAAGATCCCATATGCATCCTTCAACTCAATGCATTTCACCCAACACAAGCACTGATTCGTAGAAAGCAGAATTCTTTTGTGACTTTTTCACCACTGGGGTCTTCTCATAAAATACTGTGACCTGTCTCTTGAACCAAGTAAACAGTGGAATCATAGAGTGTAGTATAGTAGAGAGTTTATTTTAAACTTAGTTATAATTCATTATGCAAATCACAGTCACTAATACCTAAATTAACATTACAATTCTTGCTCTTCTACAAATTGTTATTGCTTTTGTAATTAGTTTATCATTTTTATAATGATTTTTTTTAGCTGTTAGCATATACTTCTACGGATCTGAGTAGTTTAAACGCTTTTGACTAATACATTAATATTTTGAAAGATTATATACCAAAATGGTGGCTCATTTTACACATAATATAAGAGAGCTCAAGAAAAGGAAGGGCAGCCGAATAGACTGTTAGGAAGTATTACTGTAAATGTCACGTTTTATTGCTGAATTTTTATGAGGCGGATTTTAATATAAATGCCAGTGCAGTCTGGCTTTGGAAAACTGACTAAAGAGATTAACTCAGCATGTCCTGTAATAATGGATAATCCTGTGCTGTTAACAATTTGGAGTCTGCTGGCTGAATTGGTGCAGATTATTTCAGAGGTGCTGGAGAGCAATTACATTCGCTGTCAAATAATAGCTTGAAAAATGCCCCAGACAAACACTAGAATTTAGCTGAAACTAACAGATGAGAGCTGCCAGAAATACACAGTTTATGTTAAAAGCCACCCAAAAGTAATATTTCAATTTTAGGAGGACAGAAGTAGGCTGAAACTCCTGCCAGTTTCCTAAATGCCTTGGAGGCCTCAATGGAGTCTTTGAAGGATCTTAGGAGCTAGCATAGCATAAATAGCAACTGCTCAGATAATTTTATATTGAATACAGGAAAGATGGACACGAGCAAGCCACACAAATACCCAAGCACACTACCCAGGTAGTCAGTAAGAAAAAAAATATTTAAACTGTTTCAGCATTTTAGGTAAAAACATAAAAAGTGCTGTGTCAAGGCACTTTTATAAAGTGAGCTTTCTAGGTCTACAATAAGAGCAGGTATCCCTTAGAGGTATCAACTTCTTCCTTAAAAGTACAACAACACAAAAGCCCAACCCAAGACTTACTCGAGGCAGCTAAAGACCCCCAGTGCATGTGTATGTACCAAATACCACAAAGTGAAACGGCAACCGCTCAAATTAATTTATTACTATATCAGGGCAATCCACTTTCCAAAAAAAAAAAAAGTTCCCCGTCACACTGTCCAACTAGTCAGTATGAAGAACCTGTTTCCACTATTTCAGCATTTCAGCTTTAAAAAAAAATTATGTTGCATATATTTGCAAATACACGTAAAGCCACACTGTCGTGTAAAAGAACGTTTGCAAAGTGTGATTCCCTAGGTCTACATTAAGGGCAGGTATGCCTAAGAGGTATCTACTTCCTTAAAAGGTACAACAACACAGAAGCCCGGACTCACTCAGGGCAACATAAGACCCCCAGTGCATGTGTATGTACCAAATCCAAAAAAACAAAAAAGGCAACCACTAAAATTCCCGTGCAAAAGTGAACAATCTAAGACCAATCTCCTTACTCCCATTCACCTCCAAACTCATAGAACGCCTTATCTACAGCCGCCTGAGCCCCCCACCTCTCTGATAACAACCTTCTCGATCCCTTACAGTCTGGCTTTCGCCCCCTACACTCCACTAAAACCGCCCTCCTAAAACTCACTAATGGCTTACTAACAGCTAAAAACAATGGCCACTACTCCCTACTCATGCTATTAGACCTTTCTACTGCTTTTGACACTGTGGACCCCCTGCTCCTCCGAAAAAAAACTTCACTCGCTTGGCCTACAAAACTCTGCTCTCTCATGGTTCTCCTCCTACCTATCTAAGCGCTCCTTTAGTGTCACCTACAAATCTATCTCCTCCCCTCCTCTTCCTCTTTCTGTAGGGGTCCCCAAGGCTCTGTCCTTGGACCCCTTCTCTTCTCTATCTACACCTTCTCCCTTGGTCAGTTAATAACCTCCCATGGCTTCCAATACCATCTCTATGCTGATGACACTCAAATATATATTTCTACTTCACAACTCTCCCCCTCAGTGTCCTTGCGTGTCACACATCTACTAACTGACATATCAGTCTGGATGTCACAACACTTCTTAAAACTCAACCTTTCAAAAACTGAGCTCATGATATTTCCTCCTGCCCGTGCACCTTCCCCCAACTTTTCACTTGAGATTGTTAACACAACTGTCCAGCCCTCCCCCCATGCCAAGGTCCTAGGTGTCCTCCTTGACTTGGACCCCACCTTTCTTCCCAACATCCAATCACTATCCAAATCCTGCCGCCTTCACCTTCATAACATCTCCAAAATACGCCCCTTCCTTACCAATTAAACCGCAAAACTACTCATCCACTCCCTTGTTATATCTTGTCTTGACTATTTCACCTAATCAACCGTTCAGTGTCTACAACCCCTCTCTGTCAATCCCTACACTGGCTTCCAATAGCCCAAAGGATCAAATTCAAAATATTCACAACGACTTACAAAGCCATCCACAACTCTGCCCCTGGCTATATTTTAAACCTTGTCTAAAAAACATCACCCTAACTGTCCCCTCCGCTCTTCAAAAGACCTTCTGCTTTCCAGCTCCCTCATCAACTCTTCCCATGCTTGCCTCCAGGATTTCACTAGAGTCTCTCCCATCCTATGAAACTCTTAACCCCAACCTGTCCAACTATCTTCCACTCTGATTGCCTTTTAGGCGATCCCTTAAGACTCATCTCTTCAGGGAAGCCTATCCCACTTCAATCTAACCACTGAACTATCACTTTCTCAAACAATTCATCCCCACACAGCTACCTCCTCATGTATCAATTGCCCCTCCCTTTTAGATTGTAAGCCCTCGCGGGCAGGGCCCCCCTTACCTTCTTGTCCTGAATTGTATTGTTATTGTAATGTCTTCCTTATATTGTAAAGCGCTGCACAAACTGTTGGCGCTATATAAATCCTGTATAATAATAATAATAATAATAACAACAGCCTATTTACCTTTAGTAAATCTACCTCAGTGACTCAACAAGTATGCAGTTTAGGAGCTCTGATTTCACCCTGCTTTTTTATGTTGCATCTTCTTTTCTGGTTTATGGATTTGGAATGTATAGTAATGAAAGGTTTAACATGACATGCACTCTCTATCTGCATGTTTTTATTGACATTTTTTTCAAAATGATAAAAGGAATCCTGTGAAGACCGAAGTACAAGAAGCAACCATTGCTGATTAGATTATAAAAGTACAGGCTATTGGGCTGTCATCTTGATCCTGACTTGACTACCTAGTGAGTCACTGACTTGAAGCAATTATACAAGATGGGCATTTAGACTTGTCAGATTTCAATAACTATGTGCTTAGTTTGGGTCAGTGACTCACTTGGTAGTGAAGCCAGGATCAAAATGACAGACCCCGAAATCATCAACAAGCTAAATAGCAACTATATATTGTGCGGTACGATCGCCAAAAATCGTGCATCCTCTATTATTTTGCGATTGCACCACACTGGAACGCAGGGCATTGCTGTACCATGTGTTCCAGAGCGGGCAATTGCACTGCAGGCCGGAGGCGTGTCTGCAGTGCCATTGACATGAATGGCACCACGTCCCACCCAGAATGCAGGGAGGCTTTGTTTTTGTGGTCCAGTGTGTTCATTTGCCCTGAATGCACTATAAAGTGTGAACTGGGGCCTTAGGGCTGGAATTGTAATTGGCATATTGAGTCACATATGCTTCACTAACAGGGGTGTTTCCTGCATCTGGACAATTTAGCACAGAAACCCCAGTGCCACTTAAGTGTGTTACTTTGAAGTTTATTCTCTCTTTGACAGTTCCCCTTAAATATAACTCAAATCTATTATATAATATTATACTGTATCTCATGTACTCCAACAAAGCATGACAGGCCCTCTTTATATTTTGGAGTGGTTCCAGAAATGTAGAATATGTATGCTATACTTGAGAAAATAGCAACTCAAGAAGGAGACATATTAATAACCTTTTTTTGTAGAACACACTTGACACACAATTGACAAGCTGACCATTCCAGATATAAGTGTTGTAGCTTTACCATGGTTGTAATGGATATGATTTTAAGTGCATGTGATAGAACTGATAGTTCCACATCACTAGATACATAATGTGAAATGTGTTTATGCTTTCCTTGCTTTTACAGTGTCATTGTCAGTAATATATAGGTATTATTGTGGAAAAGCAATGGCAAGACAATTCAGTTCACAGTTCAGTATGAATGTGCTGTATGTTATCTGAAGTACTTTCAACTCCAAGTCGACAGCTCAGTAACTTTATAAGCCTGATTAAATACATTTCTGACATGTCACAGTATACAGCAACAGTATAATAATAAAAAAAAATTACCTAATTAATTAAGAGGAACGAATAAATAATTTCTCATCCCTATTATTGTCTGAATGATTTTGATTCTAGTGATGACAGCTGATTCACAAACCATTTAACTGACCGGAAAAAAAGGCAAAACTTCCTTAGGAAGTGTAAATATTTAATTGACCTCTGACTATGGACCAATTCATCCTCAAGGTTCACAGGTGATTCTTTGGAGCTGTTATCTCTCAACACCTGTCCCCCTCCCAGAGCACCAGATATGAGAAGACTGCTGGGCCACTTCTGGGAACTGGGGTTAGGGGAAGATGAACTGCTGAGAGAATGACTTGACTTGAATGATTTCAGTGTTTCAGCTGTCAAATTTGAGGTTACATTTCTTGACGTTACTCCACATATGTAAATGCATGAATCTCCATAGCCTGGCCTCAGTTACCCTTCTCCCCCCCCAAAAAAAAGAAAACAATAAAATAAAACCATTATACTTCTGTAAATAAGCCAGGCAGAAGAAAGCGGTTGTGAAATAGATAATCTGCGCTTCTGGAGAAGAGACTAAAGTAAAAATAGAAAATAAAAATATGTATTATTAATTAAGACCAAAAGCAGCTCTAAAAGAGGATGGGAAAATCCTTTCAACGGTCAAGAAATATATATCAAAGCGCTAAAGGTATAAGTGGTATGAAACTTGGTGCAACCAGGTAATAAAGTGAAATTAGGGTTTAAGCGATCTGGCCATTATAATTGAATTATTATATATTTTTTTCTTTTGTTTTATGATCCCATGTAAGATTTCTTTCGAATTGTTCATTATTGGGTTTTAGGCCAGATCGCTTAAACCCTAATTTCACTTTATTACCTGGTTGCACCAAGTTTCATACCACTTATACCTTTAGCGCTTTGATATATATTTCTTGATAGAAGAAAGCGGTTGTCTGGAAAAGCTACTCATAAGCTTTAAAGCAAACTTCCATAAGTCTTCAAGCCACCAAATCAACTGAATCTCATATAGATTTACAACCCCATTTCCCAAAAAGTTGGGACGCTGTGTAAAATCTTCATAAAAACAAAATGCAATGATTTGCAAATCTCAAACCCATATTTTATTCACAATAGAAAACATATCAAATGTTTATAATGAGAAAATGTACCAGTTTAAGAAAAACATAAGGTAACTTTGAAATTGATGGAAATTGATGGAAACTACACAGCTCAAAAAAGTTGGGGCAGGGCCATGTTTACCATGGTGTAGCATCCCCTCTGCTGTTGTCATAGATACAGTAATGTGGTTTATCATTGTCCTGCTGAAATATATAAGGCCTTCCCTGAAAAAGATGACGTCTGGATGGGAGTATATGCTGCTCTAAAACCTGAATATATCTTTCAGCATTGATGGTGCCTTTGCAGTGCAAGCTGCCTGTTCCATACGCACTAATGCACCTCCATACCATCAGAGATGCAGGCTTTTGAACTAAGCTCCTATAACAAGCTGGAAGGTTCCTCTCTTCTTTAGTCCAGAGGACGCGGTGCCCATAGTTGCCATAAAGAATGTCACATTTTTATTTGTCTAAGCACAGAACAGTTTTCCATTTTAAATGAACTTTTGCCCAGAGAAGACGACGGTGTTTCTGGATCATATTCAGATATGGCTTCTTCTTTGCATGATAGAGCTTTAACTTGCATTTTTGGATGGCACAGCGAGCTGTATTCACAGACAGTGATTTTTTTAAGTATTCCTGAGCCCATGCAGTGATGTCCATCACAGAATCATGCCTGTTTTTAAATGCAGTTCCGTCTGAGGGTCCAAAGATCACAGGCATCTATTGAGTTTCTGCCTTGTCCCTTGTGCACAGACATTTCTCCAGATTCTCAGAATCTTTTTATGATATTATATACTGTAGATGATGATATATTTAAAGTCTTTGCATTATTCTGAAATTGTTAGAAAATTATTAGACGCAGCATTTCGCAGATTGTCGAACATCTTTACTTCTGAGACACTCTGACTCTCTAAGATGCTCTTTTTATACCCAATAACTTTACTGACCTGTTTCCAATTAACCTAATTAGTTCCAAACTGTTCTATTTTTTCCTTGTTGGTGCGACTTACTTTGCCGGCTTTTTGTTGCCCTGTCACAACTTTTTTGAGACATATTGCTGCCATCAATTTCAAAATGACCTTATTTTTTTAAATGGTGCATGTCTCAGTTTAAACATTTGATAAGTTTTCAATTTTGTATTGTGAATAAAATATGGGTTTATGAGATTTGCAAATAGTTGCATTCTGTTTTTATGTAGATTTTACACAGCGTCCCAACTTTTTTGAATCGGGGATGTAATATAAATTACCTGAGTGTGAGATTCTAGGAGATTTTAACACTGGCCCCCTGGCCATCCAGCTGTTAATATAATGGCTCATGCACACGGGTATACTTGGGAGCAAATACAGGTGTACTTATATATCGTGCATTTGTGGCACCTGGGAACCACAGCTGCCGTACTTTTTTGTTCATAGGAATGTCTAGACAGAAAACACGGTACCCAGGTGTACACCTGTAAATGCCGGTACCTGCGTTTGCATATGTACGAACGTACGTTTTTGAATGTGTCAATTCCACATTCGTAAACTTACCCCCATATGCTTGGAAACACCGGTAACAGCATTTATGAGCATATACCCGGCTACAGTGTTTACGATCTATGCATTCCTTTCAACAGAATAAAGCAGCAGCTGGGTCTACCGGTTACTGCAAATTCAGGTTTATTTTATGCTCTTTACCATATATGCTTGTGTGCATAATGGTTCAGCCTGTTTATCTATTAAAAGCTTAGTGTCATTGGACCAAAAAAGTGTACTGACTGAAGTATTTTATTCCTTGGCATTGGCACACACAACGCACTTTGAAAATGAGTTATGTCAACATCTTCTAGAACGATACTTTATTTCTAGCAGATGAAAACCCATACTATGAGATTAACTTGTTCTAATAGAATGACATTTTATGGTATTTTATTGTAAAAAGCATGATAACATTTACAAGTTATGGCTCAGGCATCAAATATGATTCAAGTGAACAAAATTATTCTGTATGTTGTTAGATTTTAGTGCCCCTAATACATTTAATACATAAACAGACCTTACCTGTCCTTGTATTGTCGCGGTGTCCTTGAATCCAGTATATTGGTGAATTAAACATGCATTCTGGGAGATATTGCTCAACAGAGTTAGGGTTACCTCATTACAGTGCAGTCTGAGATGGCGAGAACGGCTTAGATGAAGCAGCAAAGTCACAAAGTATCTCTGCTGAAACTAATTTAGGTGGAAAATGAAAGCACACTCTTAGGGGAGCAACACAATCGCGGGCACTATGCTCAAACTTTGCATAGAGAATCACCAAGGTACAACATAAAGGGCAAAATCTACCATTCATCTTTCCAGTGACCAAAGATGCATCATACGTCTTCCCCAGGTTCAAAGACCTGTGCCATCCCACATGGAACTCTTCCAATTTTCCTCCTACAAGCACCCCAGGTCCTGCTGACTTGCAGCACACCCACCAAGACTGGTCCAAGAACAGGCCAAATAGGCAAGGCCAAGAAGAGGCTATATGCGGTTTAAAACACTGACACTTTATTAGAAAAAAGTATGTGTATGTGTGTGTGTGTGTGTGTGTGTGTGTGTGTGTGTGTGTTTTATTAAGGTATCATCTGTTGGCTCTGTCTTTTTGGCCTATGCTTTAACATACCAGTTTTTGGGTTACAGGCTGACATCCAATGATTATTGGATGAATCTGTGAAAACAAAACAAAAATTACCAGAAGTATTGATAGCATGTTTTAACTATATTTTGATTGTCAGGTTCACACAAATCCTAGCAATAAGAATTGTTGAAGCATCAGAGCAGGACTTCCAAACATTAACAGACCCCTTATCGGTCTACCCACTTGCATGTATACCAGATAGGAGGAAGTCTTACAAACATAGAAACAATATGTTGTAATGGCAATTTTCTGTTGAGATTGTGAGGTGTGCTATATAAGTGATTTCCCCAAGACTAAGGCCTGCTAGCAAGCAAAAGGGAAACACCGTCTGACATCTAAATATAAACAGACATCTATGTTAGATATGTTTGCAAACATATCTACAAGTCACACACAACCTATAATATGGCTTTTATGCTAATCTTTAACCACTTGCTCACCGGGGTGTTTATAGCCCCTTCCTGTCCAGGACATTTTTCAGTATTCAGTGCTGCGGTACTTTGACATTTATTCCGTCATGCAAAGCTGTGCTGAAATAAATGTTATACAATTTTTTGGGGACAGATAGAACTTTCTTTTGGTGGTATTTAATCACCACTGGGGTTTTTATTTTTTACTATACTAAGGAAAAATTACCAAAAATTGAAAAAAAAACCTGTTCTCCCTACGTTATGTTATAAAACATTTATTATTACCCAATTTTTTGGTAAAATATAAAAGACGGGGTCACGTCGGGTAAATAGACACCAAACATGTCAAGCTTTAAAATTGCGCGCAAACGCTAAATCGCAAAAAACTACCATACCCAAAATTGACCATAGCCGACGCTTTAACCGAAGCTTTTACCGCTCATCAGTTTAGTGTTATCAGTGATTGATGACCCTAGAATTATTGCTCTCACCCCGACGTTCGCGCCGATATGTAACATGTGCGGCGCAATGGATGTAATCGTCGTTTTCGCATGTAGGCGTAATCGACGCATGTTTGCGTGTGCATGTGGGGGCAGGGGACTTTAATTTTTTTGTATTTTTTTTTTTTTTTGCTTTGATATGTGACTTAAAATTTTTTTCATTTTTTTTGTAACTTTAATTTTTTTAAACTTTTGTTTTTCACTTAACTTTATTGCTATCACATAGGGAGCAAGCAAGCTCCCTATGTGATAGCCAATTTGCAGTGACCCCTAATGTCACCTAGGGACCCCCAGAGAAGCTGATGAAGCAGAGACCTGTTTCACCAGCTTCTCTCCGGTTTCTGTACTGGAGAGTGACACTGAATGCATGCAGTGATGTAAAACACATCACTGCCTGCATTCCGAAGAGGAGGGGGAGATCAAACGGAGCTCGTGTACTGAGCTCCGTTTGATCTCCGGCCACAGAGCTGCTGTGCTTGTCCCGGGCTCACACCGGAAGCAGCGGCTGCGGCGGAGGGGGGGGTGCGCACACCCACACGCAATTACAAACGATCGGGAGTCTCTACAGACGCCTGAACGCTTGTATGTAAACAGCCATCGCTGGCTGTTTACATAGAAAGCTGATTTCCCGTTCGTGCGCGCCGCCTAGTGGCGGGCACGAGCGGGCCGGGATGGGACGTCTAAAGACGCCCACCCGCTCTCAAGAAGCCGCTGTCCGGCCGTTTAATTACAACGGCCGGACAGCAGGTGGTTAAAGGTACATTGAGCAGCCCATGCCCCACACCTGATCCCATTGCTGCTACTTTCATAAGTCTCTTATTTTTATATTAAAATTACACTGTCCACAATGCTTCTGCATGTTTGACTACAATAGGAGAAATACAATTTTAAAGATACAGAGTGAGGGATGTTAAAATGGCATGCTGAAGAAAATATTAAAAATGTATATTATGACTTTAGTGATGCTTTAAAATGTAATTATGGGCAAAAATCTAAATTTACATATACACTGCAGTATGTCATTAGCACAGCAGTTTTTGTTTTTTGGTACCCCATGTAAGATAGTTTTATTACATATTGATCCAGCCAGTAGATCCCAACCAGAAGATCCATAGGCCAAGCTGCCCAACAAAATTGGCAGGTATAGTTGGGACAAATCATATAACACTGTCAGGGGGCTTGCAACAGTAACCAATTCACATTGTTTAAACCTTATTCTAAGCTAAGTTGTGGCTTAAAACTTATCTGGAGTCAGGCATTAATTTCTTTGTCTCTTAATTTAAGTCCATTGACATAAATAATGTCCTTTTAACACTAACCAGTCCACAGGCTGTTCATTTTGCAGTTAAATGGCAGGAAGTTTAAAAATAATGGATCTAGTGCCATGAATAATTGGTAATAAAACTATGCCATGGGGGACTCAGAAAAACTAAAATATATCTGCTACTGCGAGTGACAGACTGCATCAGATAAGCCATTTTATATTTTGTCAATAATTCCACTTTAACATACATACAGGTCAATAGGTTGTAGCAGTGTCTCATCCAATATTGAACGGCTCAACTTAAAGTGTATTTCCACTTCTGCAGTAAAATTTGAGAAAACCCCCTCTGTATGTTTATTACGTGATCCCATTCACACAGCATAATGTATAAAATCATTTTTTTTACAATATGTCTTACCTTTTAGGTGTTTTGTTACAGCAGGCAACATGGATGATTCCAGGATTTTTAAGCACTTTCACAATGATCTGTCCTTATAGAAAGACTTATAGAAAGACTGAAATTTGAGGATTGTGTTTCTCTCAATAACTTCATTAACATTACAATTTGAAGCCAGGGTTGTAATCTTTTAACCCTTTGTTAGGACAGGCAGTGTTCACATCTACTTTACAAATCTTAATGAAATGAGTGACCACAGTATAGATAGAATCAACAAACTCCTCACCCCTCACAGCCCCTCCTAACATTACAAAGAAGCAAGTAGAAACCCTAACCCAAGTAAAAGCAATTTAAACTACAAGAAGCATTTTTGCATTTATTTTTCTAGCTTATGCCTTTTGAATGGGAATATGTAACAAATATAAAACAGGCGTTATCCCAGTTTGCCTGTGAAATTGGAAATACACTTCACTTTAAGGTTTCAGTGAAAGCCAGCTTGCCTGAAAATAAATTATTACCTCTGTGCTATCTCTATAGCTAACCAATGGCACTCTGGAAATCCTTCATAACGTAGTAAATGTATAGAAGAAAAACAAAGATTGCATACATATAGTAAAATAATATCAGTTTAAAAACGTATAAACTTAAAAAAACAAAACACAATTGACTCAAAACCATTATGGTTTCCATTTAAGATATGTGTCTTCTTCTCTTTTGAAACAAAACCAGAAAATGTTTTTAGATCTAATTGAAAGTTCCGAGTTGTACAAGAAGGCGCGGGTGCTTTTCTGGAATAACATCAGAAGGGTAAGTGGGAGAACAACAGTGATAAATAGCTGTGGAATGTTGATGATAAGTGTATCATTTCATTATAGGAAATCAATTTGATTTCAGTTTGATCTTTGCAGGAATATGTCATGTCCTAGATTGTAGATGGAGTGTCCCCCAAAGAAAGCGGAGGGGAGTCGTGGGCAGAAAAACTATTGCAAAAAGAAAGTAGATGGATATGGCAGTTGAATTACATGGTACGTCCGGGACTAAATCACAAACTGAGTTTTATTCAATTCCTATAAATCACAATCCAGGAAATATATACATATATACCGTATATAATATTGTAAAGTTTTGAGACATTATTACTATGTATATAGATGCTCTCAAGATATTTCTTAAGGTGCAGAGCAGTTGGTACCCTACTATGTTGTGGGTGTGGAATCCGTAATGCAATTGGATGCCAACAGGTGTCATTTAGCAGAATGATACCTGAATATTTGCAATAGAGAGACATTAGAACTAACGAAAAAGACAATACCGGCGCCTCCGGCTGCAAGACGGGCCAGTTGCAAGGTTAGTTGAAACACCCTAGAGGCAGCTCCCACCGGTCACAAAAGACCTTCGAACTGGGAAACAAAAAACAAAACAGAGCGCCTCCATAGTGTAAAGGGATATTTTATTTGTACAACACGCAACTGAAATTGTACTTACACGAAAGTCGGTAGTGAAAAGCATAAAAGAGACGATGAAATATAAAATCTCTAGCAGGGGAAGTCTGAAGGAATACGACACATCAGCGTCCTCTGCTCCCGTGAGTTGAAAAGGTCTACGCGTTTCAGGGGCTCGCCCCCTTCATCAGAACCTCTGAAACGTGTGGACCTTTTCAACTCACGGGAGCAGAGGACGCTGATGTGTCGTATTCCTTCAGACTTCCCCTGCTAGAGATTTTATATTTCATCGTCTCTTTTATGCTTTTAACCTCCGACTTTCGTGTAAGTACAATTTCAGTTGTTGCACAAATAAAATATCCCTTTACACTATGGAGGCGCTCTGTTTTGTTTTTTGTTTCCCAGACATTAGAACTGTTTGGACTGTTGAACTTTATTAAATTGATAAGTAGCATGCTGTGCAGCCCATTGAAGTAAACACAGAATAACTGGGGATATTTTTGAGCCATGCCATGCCAAGGCAGAACTCCTATACATGAGTCAAATATTCTATATAGATCTGCATGGGAAGCTTTCAGCAGATTCCTCAAACATACAGGAGGGATGTTTAGCTCATGGACACAAGGATAGTGCTCTAGCAGCTTATGGATTACAAATGTACATATACAACAAGCTGTTTTATGGCATGTTAAAAGGTTTTATCGAAAATATTCATGTGATTTGATTTACAGGATTGATACAATATTTTATGATCTATTCAGTTTCCTTTGTACCTAGGGAGACTCGCCTTTTTCAGAGTGGCAGCCACGCAGAAGCTGGTAGTTGTTCTCTACTTGCACTTAGATATCTGTTGCACTACATTAATATTCGCAGTGTTCTATGGTAGGTAACATGGTGTGGCTGTATCTCCTGAAGTCTGTTTAACAGCCACTCCCCTGCCCAGCCCTGTCTTTGATTGACAGGTGCTCCCAGCCGGAGCCTTGCTGTCACACCACAGCTGGTCCTATTCAGTAGAGATGCGGAGGTTTAATTTTAATTTATTTTATAAACAGGCATGATACAGGCATTTTCCCCATGATTCCATTCTATTCCATTCTACAGCTCCATGCTCTTCCACCCGCTATTCACAAGAGGACTTGAAAGAAAGCTATGCAGTCAGGTGAATATATGAAAAAAGGTCACAAGGACTGTTTTTTTGTGTTTTTTTTTATAAATGCTAATATGGTCACTACATAATTTGTATTTTACTACCATGTGTCTTAATAGTTCTGCATTCAATAACACTTTAAGTGCATGTTAAATGTGAAACTTGACCTGGATATTGGGAAGAGGAGTTTTTGCATCTCTTTCAATTGTGCTTATGTAACAGGATGTGGTTTAATATACTTTGGATTGGATGGGAGTGTGGCTTTTTTGTTTTCTGTGTTATATTGATGTACTTAATTTTACTTTATTATGTCTGGCAGCAATGTAATTTCATACCTCTTTATGGACAACCCATGGTATTCTAGGAATCCTTAATCTTGTATTAACTGTTTATAAGTAAAAACAAAGGTTGTATATATACATATAGTAAAATAACTGATATAAAATGAAACATCAGTTTTAAAAAAATCGTACAACTAAAAAATTAAATTAACTTAAAATCATTATCGTTTTCCTTAAAATATTTTTCTTCTACTCATCTTTAAAAATGAAATCAGAAAATGTCTTTAGATCTAATTTTAAATTCTGAGTTGTACAAGAAAGCGTGGGTGCTTTTCTGGAATAACATTATAAGGGCGAGTGGGAGAGCTACGGTGATAATTAGCTGTAAAACGCTGATGATGGGTGCATCATTTCATTATGGGAAATCAATTTGATTTCAGTGTGTTCTTTGCAGAAATATGCCATGACCTAGATTATTAATTTGTAGTCAACATTTATCATATCCTCCAGTTAAACAAATTACCCAAACAACATTTTACTTTATAGTGTAAATCAGAACAATCGGATGCCAGGACTGGAACACAACAGACCTAGCAGGGCTATTATGACTTACATCCACACACAGCCTTCTGAAAAAGGAGAGGATGAATACAATACCGTTATGCTAAAGTGAGAAGGGCAACTAAAATTAAAGTAAATTGAATTCAAAAAGTAAAGATTTGTGCCTAATTAGTGACATGAACAATCTACCCTTCGACCTAAATTCCTTCTTAAAAATAGCAGTGCACGGGAGGCGCCCGTGCGCAGGGATCTAAGATGGCCGCGTTTTAGATCTCCTCCGTGCCACCCGTGCAAACTCCCTCTGCCATCGTCTTTCCAGCGGCACCAGCAGCTCACCCCTGCCTAACCGGAGTTCGACATAGACCCCCTACACCCTTTCGCCCGATGGGGAAGACGGAGAAAGCTCAGCAGACACGCAAATCGGAGCGCGCTGTGGAGACCGCGAGGCGGCCTTCCAAAATGGTGCCCGCTCCACTCTCAACCTCGGACGCGGACAGCCGGCCCTCAGTGGTGGATGACCCGGTGTCGAATGCAGATCCATGGCCCCGCACTCCGCTTGCTCTCCGCTCCCAGGATCCAGAAGGCGACTCGCAGATGCTCTCCCGTTTCCGCGGCATTGTCCGGGAAGAAATCTCTGCGGCCACCGCCATCGAGCACAGAATTAATGATGCCACCTTAGTCTTGGACGACCATGAAAGGGAGCTGGCGGCCCTTCGGGACGAACTCGAACAGCTCAAGGACAAACAGGAGGACTCTGAAAATAGGGCCTGTCGCAGTAATGTCCGCATCCGAGGCCTCCCAGAGTCTGTTACAGACCTACACGGTTCCATGATGGCCTTCTTCCAGGAATTGGCGCCGGACCTCCCTGTGGACTGTATGGAGTTGGATCGCGTGCATCGCGCACTAGCTAAGCCGAGGCCCGATGGCCCTCCCAGGGATGTCATCCTCAAGTTCCACTACTTCCGCTCCAAGGAAAGAGTTCTACAGTCGGCCCGTGACAAAGCCCCCCTCACCGTTCAGGGCTATGATCTGCAGGTCTACTCGGACCTATCCCCATTACGTTGGTGAAACGTCGTGCCTTGAAACCATACCTGATGTGCCTGAAGTCCATGAATATTCGCTACCGCTGGGGATTCCCCTTCAAGGTCTTCTTCACATACCAAGACACCCCCTATCAAGCCTCGACGCCCACAGATCTTCGCTCCCTCTTCCAGGAATTGGGCTTCGTGATCCCATCGGAGGAACCCCCTCATCGCCTTGCTGTTCCCCACCCGGATACGCTTCCATCACCACACCGCTCTCCACCGACCTCGGAAGCGCCAAGGGCACGAAGCTCCCCCTCAACGACACCGTCCAGGATCCCCCGGCACCTGAAAGAAGACGCTCTCCAACCTGATGGTCACGGATGACTCGCACCCCCCTGCCCGACATCCCTCCATGGAGCCTCCGAAGAGACTTCGTCCCGACAGACTGCACGCAGTCCCATCCCTAGACCGGGTTTGTATGGTTTGCCCCATTTGGTGGCTGAAGTCGTTCACTGAACCTAACTATTGGATCCATTATTTTTTGGTCCTCTTACGTTTTTGATTTTTGTTTTTTTGTTTCCTTTCCGGGACTTTTAAGTTTTGACATGTGCGATGGATCTCGGGAGCCCACGTTAGGCGGTTTGCCTCCTGTGCCCTGCTACCTCCCTCCCGACATCCATCCCGCAGTTTGCTATCTACTGTGGTCTCTTTTTGCCCTAATTATACCCTGTAATTGCTGGTCACTCCCAGACATATGGTGCACCTAGGCCCCTGAAAGGATTAGGTGATGTACACTAGTTCCCTGCATTCCAGGACCCAGCTGGCAAGGCTCACCTTTATTTTACTGTTCGATTCCTCTCTGCTGTGTGACATGTTAAGCACTTATTTCCAGGTTTGCCCCACACCCCCTATGTCAATCCCATGTAATGGATCCAGGGAGCCTACGTTCGGGCAGTACCTCTCTCATACCATCCTGCCCCTCCTCCCAGTATCCATTCCATGGTGCATTCTAAGATGTTTAAGTAAGCCTTATTGTCCTAACTGCTCCAGCCATTGCTCGTCACCCCGGCACGCCTACATTACCTGAGCCTGGAGAATGCCGTAGTGACGATCACTGTCTCACACCTCACCCCCCTCCCCTCCTTGCTGTATTCACTGTATGGTGCCCATTCAACTCCTATTTAGGGAATTCCCTGCCCGGGTGGTTCCCTGCGCCTCCTTCCTGGTTCCCTGCTCCGGTAACCTCCGGCCTTGAACCCCAGTAGAGTGTACCGGCTGGTACGCTCCCTAGCACTTTCCCTTCCACCTCCATCTCCACTGCGTCTCTCTCACTTCCTCTCCTTCTCATCCCTCCCGTCCCTGCCCTCCCTCTTCCCTGGTCCCTCTTTCCTACGTGTGTCTTGTCGTCCGCCCTCCCCGCACCCACTTCCCCGATGTCCCCACCCCCCTGAAGTACAGAGTCCCTACTCGGGCCACCGGCCCCGAGCAGCACGATGCCGCTCCGCTGGCTCTCCCTGAATGTACAAGGTCTCAACTCCCCCCAGAAACGGACGAAAGCCTTTCGTTATCTCCGTAGCCGCCATATAGACATGGCCTGCTTTCAGGAAACACATTTCTCGACCTCCAGTGCCCCCAAGTATTTTGATGCTTTCTTCCCATCTGTGTACCAAGCCAATGCCTCCAACCCGAGGTGTCCTCATAGCCTTTCGTAAAACAGCGAACTTTGTCTGCACTAAGCAGATAGCAGACCCAGAAGGATGGTACCTTCTCTTCACGGGCAGGCTTAATGACACTGACCTCACAGTTCTTACCTACTATGCGCCTAACTCTAACCCAATTCCTTTTCTCACCCACCTTTGCTCATTACTTGTTGCGCATGCAAACGGTACTCTCTTCCTGTGTGGGGACTTCAACCTGATTCTCCATGCCCAACTTGATAAATACCCCCCAAGTCCCACTGCGCAACTCCTGCACAGCCAAAGCTTCCAACAATTGCTCCTCCAGCATAACCTGGTGGATGTGTGGCGAGATCACCACCCCATTGGAAGGGACTATACCTTCTATTCTAACCCCCATCGTTCCCACTCTCGTATCGATCATGCCTTTCTCCAAAGGCGCTCCCTTTCTCTAGCCTCCTCCTCCCACATCCTCCCTATACCCTGGTCGGATCATGATGCAGTGCTTGTAGTGTGCTCTTCCGTCCTAAGCACGCCCCCCTCGCCCTCCTGGTCCTTGAATGAATCGCTGTTCTCCCTATCCGATATACTCACGGACATCCGCATGCGTACCCTTGACTATTTTCAGCTCAATACTGGGTCGGTCCCCTCCGAATCGCTAGTCTGGGAAGCCTGTAAGTCGGTCATACGTGGACACCTGATCCAAATAGCTTCTAAACGTAAAAGGGATCGCAACCAGCGTATTCAGAGTCTTGAGTCGGAACTGGACCAGAGGTCTCAGGCCTTCAAGTCCAACCCTACTATCGCTATCCGTACATTGCTGGCGTCGACGCGGGCTGCGCTTGATCTCTGTCTTACAGATAGAAAACGAAGGATACTCACATTCATTTGGGGCAACTCCCGTCCCCGCAATTACCAAAAACTATTATATCGCCCCAAACTCAGTGGAGGTCTTGCAGTCCCTAATCTTCGAGCATATTATACGGCAGCCACCATTGCTCTCTTAGCTCTATTACATTCAGCATCCGAACTCCCACTATGGGCGTGTCTAGACATGGTGGACTGTCACCCCCAGCCCCTCACGTCCCTGCTGTGGCTCTCCCAAACTGACCGGCCCACCAATCTCAGCCCGATTCTTAGACACTCCCTGAAGATTTGGGACGGAGTTCGGTACTCCGGCAACCTGATGTCACCTCACCTCCCTCTACTGCCCTGGCTCAACTCTCCATTATTCCCACCTGGCGCCACCGATCCTCACTCGTTTGCATGGTGGTCCCGTAATGACCTGACCACTGTACACTTCCTCATCTCGCTCTCTGGTGTGAAATCGTTCCAGCAACTCTGCACCAATAGATCCATTCCACTCCGGGAATGGTTCAGCTATACCCAAATAAGCCATTTCATTAATTCGCTCCTGAAAAACACCTCAGCTCCCTCGAGAATGACCCTATTCGAACATTGCTGCAACTCAGACCCACACGCCCCAGGTGTCATCTCTCTGATCTACTCCTCTCTACTATCCTCCACTTCTACCACCCTTGCTCCCTATCAGCGTCAGTGGCATGAGGAATTGGGCAGAACCCTATCACTTGAGGACTGGCAGCATACCTGGTCAGCAATAGCGCGTTGCTCCCGCAACGTACTCGCACTCGAGAATTCCTACAGAGTGATGTACCGTTGGTATTACACGCCTGCCCGTCTGGTGAAATATATACCCTCCTACTCCCCACACTGCTTCCGGGCCTGTGGCGCATTGGGTACCATGATCCACATTTGGTGTACATGCCACCGGGCGGCACACCTCTGGAATTGTGTCTACGAGTTACTCAATTCTCTCTTCCAACTCACCTTGACGAAGGATCCGTGCCAGGCATTGTTACTCCAACCAATTCCACAGCTGACGCGTTACCAGAAGCACCATGTGTCCCACATTTTTGTCGCCGCCAAAATGACAATCGCCAGAGTGTGGAAAACTCCAACCCTGAGCTTTGGGGAAGTAAAAAATCGCCTGGACGATATTTTGGTGAACGAGAAACTGACAGCAGTCCTGTCCGACACACACGATCGCTTTCTACTGATCTGGCAACCTTGGATTGACTACTCGAAACCACCTTCCTTCGATCCAAACCTTCTATCCATTTAGAGGCTCTGTACTTCCCACCTCCCCCTGAACCCCTCTCCCAGTGTACCATCCTCCCCTGTCTTACTCCCCCTCTGTTCCGTCCCATACCCGGTCCTCCCCTCCTTCCCCTTTTTCGTGTCCTCTTCCTTTGCTTCCCCTGTTATTATCCCTAAACTGATTTGTGCTGCTTGACCCCTGTCTTATCGGCCCTGGATGTGTCGGGGTAGAGGGCCGTAGAACTCATTGGCCTCGACCCCACGATACCCAGGCATCGGACCTGATAAACCCTCCCCTGTGTTGCCCCACTCCATGTTAATTTGGGCCTTACCCACTGAACCTGAACTGCAATAGCTCCTTCTAACTCCCAAATTGCACTCTGGCACTTGCCTCACTGCTCCTGTTCTACGGCCTGGAGGGCTCTGCACGATGCTGTAGCTGTTTGTTTTCCGTTTAAGTGCCTTATTGCAGGGCTTGCATGCCCCACTTCTGTTCTTTTTGTAATCTTTTATGTGAAAAAACTGACAAAAACCAAATCAAATCTTTGTGAAAGAAAAATAGCAGTGCACTTCCTGATATGTAACTGAGTATATCTACAGTATGAGATTATCTAAGGCAGTGTTTATCAACCTTTTCTCAGTCACTTTACCAGTTTGCAAAATCTCAAGGCATCCCAGTCTAAAATTTAAAACATGTAAATGTAAAAATGTTAAAAAGTGTGGCCCCTCCAAAATCCATACCAGACCCTTATACCAGGTAGTCTAGTATGACAAAACCTCAAACATCTTCACATCAGAGTCTCCCCTTATATTAGAAGCCCCCCTCATATCAAAGCCATCTCCTCACACATCAGAAGCCCCCTCCTTTCACATTAGAGTCCACTTCTTTTCACATCAGAGGTCTCCCTTCACATCAGGAGCCCACTTCAAAGCAGAAGCCCTCCTTTACCATGGCAGCATGGCAGAGAGCAGGAGGCAGAGCAGGCTTGGGTGGCCGCGGTCTTGTCACTTGCCACTTTTCTGGATTAGCATATTTAGTTTCCATGGTGCTGAAGGCCAGGCTAGTAAGTAAGTTAGTGCTCATTATAGTTAATTTTTTCACAATATTACAGTTTATTGGATTTCCTCCTAAAGTAGACACAACACGGTGAAATGCATCGAGAAAGCTCCACATTGCTGCTCATTTGTGAGGACTGTATGACCATTCCATATTTGTGGCTACCCCAGTTACGCAGACCATCAAGAAATTATATGCCTTTTAGTATGCCTGAACCCCAATTGCTCAGGTTCCTTTTCCCTTATTTCTGCTTTTCCTTGTTTCTATTTGATTCATCTCAATAAAAATATAATCTTAAAAAAAATGTATATGGCAAAAGTGATTGGTTAAACCCAGAACTGTATTTTTTTCACCATTATTTTTCCTTTATACTGGCTTTTCAATATAGTAAACAAAATCATTCAGAGAGTTGATATAGGTCTAGGTAAATAATAACACTTTTGGTAATTAAATAGAATCTTCTCATAGCTATCTGTACATCAGACCAGAAAGGGACAAATGAGAAGGAAAGAGGGACAGAGGCATCTGGTTCCGAAATGAGGGACAATCCCTCCAAAAAAGGGACAGTTGGGAGGTATTTATGTCAGTAATGGGAAGAAAAATCAGCTGCAGGGAGCCCACAGGAAATATCACGCTACGATGTTAATAAAAGCCACCCATATAGCTTACCTATAGTGAGAAGGCCTATAAACCCATTCTGTAATAGTTTGCCCATTTTACAGATGCAGATCTGATATTGATAAGAACACCACAAATATACAGAATGACACTATATTTGTTCCTGCTAATAACACTAAAGAAAAAATTATCAGACGGGCCATTAGCAGGAATGATTTAATCTAATTGTTTCATTATATCAGACATTTGCTGGCCATGGGGATTAGTCTCAAACAGAAATTACATGCAAATCAAAATATGTGTAGTATCAGTTTAACTGTACAATTTCAAGTGTGGTAGGAATTTATTTGCTAATCAAAATCTAAAATGGAAAGAATACAATCTAAGTTACATAAAAGATCTATGCATAACATGCACACAAGTATGCCTGAAAGTATGCCTGCTCACTGTTCTGCTGGCTGGAGAGAAAGCTGTACCTAAGGACATGCAGTGAAAGGCTCTCCTTGCTTCTGCGTCATTCATCTTGAGGCTCTGTATTTCCTGCTCATCTCCTGCTGCTTTTTGATCATTCCCCCACCAGTTATCAGATAACTAGTCATGGGGGGAAGCGTTAAATCTATCAAGATCACACCTCTGCACAGAGACACAGTACACAATAAGGCATAGTAAATAAGTATTGGGGAAAAGTCAGCTGCAGGATCCAAACAAGCAATACTGGTGATTAGTCCTTTGTCTTTTTTGGGCACTATATCCACACTAAAGGGCCTCCTTGACCTCAAACCATTTTAATCTCCTTCTGAATTGTATTATTTAGTTAATTACTTATATCAATGTAGCAAGCCGTAATGATAACATGTCAGAACACTGCAGGCTGCTTTTAGAACGGTAGACATTGTCTGTTTTCCTCCTCTGTCTGCTACAAAACATTACAAAATAGCAGACAACACAATCAGAATGTTTTCAGTTTTTGCCAGTTGGACCAGCCTAATCTGTCACAATGAAGACATATGATAAACTAGTTACTATAATTATTAAAAATAACAGCGGTGACTGTGATAATATTTCTTGTCATGACAAAAAAAATGACTAACATCAGGGATATAAAATGTAGCTCAAAATGATATACCAACAATACTGGAGTGATCAGACAACTGCAATCAAGAAATCTGACAGATGTTTGTATTCTTGTAGCAAAACCAAAAGCATCTATCTGTGATGAAGAAACCTAGAGACACTTAAAAGAATATGAAAATGTTTAGTTTTAATAGGTCATTGTTTGAGATCATGAGACATTGGACGCAACCTTTAAACTTGCTGTTTCCATGGGTATTTTGTAACAGGTCCAGTCATGTGTATTTGGGGTATGCTGGAAAATATCTCAAGCTGCAATTGTTGATGGGCCTTCCATTAAAATGAAGGGTTTTTGTGGTGCACAAGCACAGGGGCACACAGTGACTGACTGGAAGGCCTCTTTCATGAGAATAAAAAAGAGAAGATAAAAGCAGTACTACTATTATGTCCAGATTCACCTTGGAGAATTGGTGACCAACATAGGGTCACCGAGGAGCTTTTGCCAGCCCCTTAACTATAAAAGGGGGGTACAAAACAGCCATAGTGTCTGTGAATTGAAATCTGTTGCAAGAAAAGCAAAGGGAAAGAACTGGACAGGGAGAAATTACAGTTCAGTTTGGAAACTGTACTTTAATTCTTATTGCTAGCTTTTTGGACATCCCCTTTACTGACTTCTTTTTTTAGTTCTTTCAGTTCTAGCAGCTGTCCCATCCATAGCATACATTTTTTCCTGCAAGGCTTTTTTCTTTAAAAGGATGGGATTTTGCTTCAGAGGCTGGAATTTTGGGATTTTCATTTCTTTTGGAGGTATATTGTTTTTTATTCCATGATGATATGGCCTTTATTTTAGGCTAAAACCCTTTTTTTCTGCTACAAAGCTTTATTTTAGAAGTGGGCTTTTGCCTCAGAGGTGGTACGCATGTGAGCAGGGGGCAGGAAAGGTCGTATAAAAAAAGCGAACCTGCTGTTAGGCGTCCACGGTCTAGCTGTTTATTTACTTTAATAAGGGGTTAAACATGTCTTGCTGACTAGCTTTACACTGCTGTATCTGCAGTTTCCTCATTCTTAATGAGAGCGTGATAGAAATTGGCCAGCGGCAGAACAGTTTTGCATCAGAGAGAACAGGGTCAGCCACAGTGAACTACTGGCAAATTTCTTTACCTTTTGTTCTCTATGTGTACATTATAATTCCTATATTTGTAATTGCTTGTTCTGCAAACATTTCACAAAATATTCTCTAATATATATAGATATTGATATAAATATGATCTAAAGCTCTTTCAGATTGTGATTGCCTCCTGTTATTGTGCTGTTCCAGGTTGTGTTGTGCTTACCTGCTTTAACTCACTGACCAAACAGGACTATAGACGTGTGCATCAGAAGACACGTAATTAGATTTCTTTAAATTCTGCTTGTGCATCAGCTGTCAACATCAAGGTCAGTGGCAGATGTCTTACTGACAGCATTCCTCGATGTATTGCTGAACACTTTTAGCTGGAGAGGTGTAAGCAGAATACAAAGGCTATTTCATGTATTCATGAATGTTATATTGAAGAAATCTATTCAACTACAGCTATTCAAGGACACATTGGGACTACGGTAAGAGCCCAGTCAATTGACATTGCAGATGGACAAGGCACTGCATACCAAAATCATGGGCTTTCTCTTTGCTTGGTTCTAGCTTGTCCATCATGGGCAATTCAAACTTGGTTCTGTGCTGTTCCGAAAGAGCTGATCCTGAAGGACACAGGGTGATGGGGCATATGGATGTAATAGATGCCTTCTACTAAGGACAAGGCAAATGGGCCCTAATGATGTACTAAATGCAATCTGCTGATAGCTAATGGCGCACTGGGCAGAAGCTGGAAACAGCGTGCAGATATCCAGCGACAAGTTACGCAAAATGTCTTAAACAGGAAGGGATGGGGCAAATTTAGATTGGGGGGGTGCCCAAGTTTAGTTTTGCCTAGGGATACACAAAACCAAAATAATAAGCCGTGTGGGGATGAATTGTTTGAAAAAGTGAAAGTTCAGTGGTTAAGTTGAGGCAGAATAGACTTCCCTGAAGTGATGAGTCTTTAGGGACAGACAGACAGGTAAGGGTAGGGAGTTCCAAAGGATGGGAGATACTCTAGAGGAGTCCTGGAGGTGAGCTTCTGAGGAGTTGTTGAGGGTGCTAGAGAGCAGGAGGTCTTGGGAGAAGTGGAGGGGATGGTTAGGGTGATACTTTGAGACAAGGTTTGAGATATAGCCAGGGAAGAGTTGTGGATGGCTTTGTAAATGGTTGTTAATATTTAGAATTGTATCCTTTGAGTGGTTGGAAGTCAGTGCAGGGACTGGCAGCGGGGGGTTGCAGACATTGAGTGGTTGAGTAGCTAGATGAGTCTAACAGTGGCATTCATGATAGACTGAAGGGTGTTTAATTTAAGAAAACTCAGCTATGTTATGTCTGGCTTGATGAACCTGCTAAACACCAGGAACCTATAAATAATGGCTTAGTGGTTAGCACTTCTGCCTTGGAGCACTAAGAGACCCTGGTTCAAGGACACTATCTGCAAGGAGTTTGCATGTTCTCCCTGTGCTTGCATGTGTTTCATCTGAGTACTATGGTTTCCTCCCACATTACAAAACATGCTGGAAGGTTAATTTGCTCCTGTCTAAATTGGCCCTGCATGCGTGTTAGATAGAGACCATAGATTGTAAGCTCCTTGAGGGCAGGGACTGATATGATTGTACAGTATGTGCTGTGTAAATTATTGGTGGTATAAATATCTGTAATATAAATCAATAAAGTCATAATATTTACTCTATTTTCTTTTTCGATTTATCATACAGGAATAATAATTCATAACTTCTCATTTAACAAATGCATTGAATGCTAAAAAGCAACATGAAGCGAACCAATCAAGGAACTCACTGAGCCAAATTGTCTCCAACATAGAGGGGAACCTCTTGGAAAAGAGAACTTTGCTTCCCTTGGGTATGGTATCAAACAATAAGATTTTATAAAAGTTTTAATTAGTTACGATAACAAAATAAAAAATGTTTTCTGAACTACTGCATATAGATATACTCTCATAAAAATACACGCCGGCAAATAGGTACATAAGAAATGTAGATATTTACAGTGCAGGGTCCATCAGAATTCACAGGACCCCCTACAATGTAATTTCCTGGGGCCCCATCTTGCCCATTTAAATAGAACCTGTTCTCAAAACACCATCAGAAAGTAGAAAGTATAATATCCTAGAAAATAAATTAAACTTAATTTAGTAGAGATCAAATGCCAACTGCTAAAATATCATATAAGCTTTAATATGTTAATGTAACTTTAAAAGATGGTTTAATATTTTTAAATCTGCAGCTTTTATTAAAATAATATCTCGTGTTACGACCATGAGGATTCTTGTTCAGACACTTACTGTTATGGGTTGACAAATGTTTCCTAATTGTGCTCCTGCATTGTCACTCTGTTACATTCAGCTCTGGTTGACATCACAAGTAGACATGCCTACACAGGGCAGGTGTGTTCCACGGTTGTCACTTTCAGGAAGCCGGTTCCGAGCAATGGTGAGCGGACATCGCTGGAGTACATGCATATACTGCAAATAGGAACTGGCTGAAAAAGCTGGAGAAAATCAGCAGTACTGAGATGCAGCAGGGTATAAAACATGGCAATTGCTCATACAAAGTGTGTTAGCAAACTAAATGTCATTCAGTAAGGTTTTGGATCTACTTTAAGTGATAGTTAAATCAAAAGGTTTTTAAGCTATTTCAACTGCTGATAAAATCACTTTCAATGGATGCTGCTCCTTGATGTTTAAAAGTTTTAGGAGGTTATTCACTTAGCTGCCGAAGGCAGCCGAGTGACTAGCCGAGCCGAAGTGGCTCCACACGATAAACTCCCGCCGCATAATGAAGCATCTGACAGATGCTGGCAATATAAATACAATTGGGCAGAGCTAGCGGAGACATCACCACTAGCTGCGCCCAATTGTGACTTCGCGGCCGGCTCTGCCCAGTTGTTATTGTTTAATGACAGATCAGTGTCCCCAGGTCATTTGGGGACGCTGATCTGTCATTACAACTGGACGGAGCGAGACTCTTAATGTCACTGCTAGCTCCGCCCAATTGTTTTTTAAATTTATTTTTTTTAAAAGCTTTATTTCTTTTTTAATTTTACTATTTATTTACATTTTAAAAATATATTTTTAACCTTTTTTAAAAAACTCTTTTCATTGATTTTCTATTCTGCTTGTTACCACGGAGGTACCAAGCAGAATAGCCGACCCGACTCGGCTATTCACTCGCTGCCGTCTGGCCCCTATGAGAATAGGGACAAATGGCAGCGAGTGAGTTCCCGGAGCTTTGGCTTTGGACCTTCTGCACTTCAGCTCAGCCGAACATGTAGCTGATGTACGGCTGAGCCGGAGTGAAGCCAAAGGTAGCTGATGTACGGCTGAGTCGGAGTGAATAGCCGAATGTTGTTCGGCTCTCTTCACTTCGGCTGGGTTAGTCACTCGCCTGCCTTCAGAAATTTTTTTCCCATTCATTGCTCATTATTAATTACCATTAAACTATCTGCATGGAGTTTGCATGCTTTCAGTGGGTTTCCTCCAAGTACTCCGGTTTCCTCCCACACCCCAAAGACATGCCAATATAGCTAAATTGGTTCCTGTCTAAATTGGCCATAGTATGTGTATGCATATGACATAGGGACCTTAGATCACAGGCTCCTTGAAGGCAGGGACTGATGTCAATGTGCAGTATGTAAAGTGCTGTGTAAATTGTCTGCATTATATAAATACCTATAATAAATAAATAAATAACTGACAGAAGCGCTAAGTCTTTCCTCTCTAACCAACACTTTTAAAAGCTATAGGTGGAGTTCCACTTTAAAAAGGTAGTGTAGAAGATTAAAGAATGTATCAGACCGTTTGTAGTGGCATCCTGTTTTTTCCCCATTTATTTTCACTATTTTACATGGCAAACCACAGTGAAGCTTATATACTATGGCAATATTTAGATGGGTTTTAATGAACTCACTGCACAACATGGAAAATAAATTAGAATCAGTAAAGATAAATGCACATAATAATCCAACGTGCTTACAAATATAGGACTTTAGTCTTTATTACATGTCTAGTCTATAGTTTTCCACTGCTGCTGCTGCTCTCCTGTGGTTACATACTAATATTGCTTTTATGACTTTATACCTCTTTCAGTTTATAGCTAGCATAAGCCTCAACCTATTATGATTTTAGAGTCTGTCTTATGGTTTTGGGTACCCAGGGAAAGAGGTAATTTAGCGCTACATACAAAAGCATCTGACTCTTTAGAGTTTTAACAGTTTTATCTGAGCGGTAAAGTAGTGCTTTTAGAGATTTTTACAAAGCTGGATTAAAGCATCTCATTTTTCAGATTTAAAATTTATAACACAGGAAAGATTGAGATAAGCTTAAAAGGATATATGCTCAGAATTTTTAAAGGAGACTTCTAGCTTTATTTAAAAAAAAAAAAAACCCCACCCTGCTCTCTTTGCCTGAAGCTCCCAGTGCACTTAAAAAATGGTACCTACATACATAGATACCTTTTTTTCCAATGGTCTTCTGTCCAGTCTAATGGCATCATGAGTCCTTCCTCTATTCCTCCGGTAGCAGTGTTGGTGGCTGATGCTCAGTGCTGCGCTGAAAGGACCTCATATAGTGTGTGATTGCCATGCAGCGCATTATTCCTCTGAGCCCACACCACCCTAGGGTACGGGTTCAAGACAGCCTGGGCTTCAGATAAAGTGGTTCAATAAAGCTGGCACCATGAACCCAGAAGGCGGAGGATCTCTTGTGGGGGAATTGAAGGACTGCAGAGGACAGCTCTGGATCGCAGCAAATATTTCTATAGGCCATTCTGTTTTATCATCTGGAGTTTAGCTTTAACATTTAGCTACTTAGGGACCAAGAACAATTGTAAAATGCCACTGCAGCCACATTTCTCTGCCACGGTGCAGTTGGAGAACCACTCCTGGTTTCAGCAGTGTAGCTCGTAGCACTGCTTTTTGCGTTAGAATCAATGACTGCTGTAGACAAATCTTGAATAGATCAGCTGCTGGGTTTCTAATTCTGTAACAGACTTATCTATATGAGTTCTCTGTTCCACTATGCAGCTACATTGCCTCCGCATTATGGTGATATCATTTCTGATATCCTGTAATCTCTGAGGGCCTGTCTTGGAGCAGGACACAGCTGCTTTGTACTGCCTGCAGACTTTGTCAGGTATCCTAAAATGTGGAATTAATTCCTTACTTTTCAGATTTGTGATATAAGTGAGATTTGCAGATAACTTCTTTATTGGAAAGGCTCTGCTGTGCTAAGTAATATGTAGCACATACTGGTATGTATTATCTTCCATATTACAGATCAAGATTACAATACTACCCCATCACAATGGCTTGTTCTGCTTTTCTCTCTAGAAGGACAGCACCCTTTTATTCTTGTAATTTTTAGGATTAGTTAAGGGTGTGCTGTCTCAGTCCAAATGGTAAACCCTACAACACCATCCTGTATATAAAGGTGTATGTGCAGTTCTTGACTTTGTTCACAAATGTCTGACACAGATCAACCCCTGCTGCAGTTTCTCACCTTGCTATAAAGTTATAATGCAGCAGTCTAATCACTTGGGGAGAAGAGTTTGAGGAAATGCATCTTCCTGTCTGAGGCATCATCTCAACCTAAGCAAATTCAAAAAAACTGGAGCTCAAGGACAACTCTCTAATGCTAAAAGGTACACGTTTCAAAAAAATACATTGTTGTTGCATTGTGTGTCCTCAGTAATGTATTCATGTATAAATAAGACGTCCACTTTAAAGTGACCCTGTGTCCAGATCGTGCACACTAAATTGTTTACATATTCTGAACAAGCAGTAAAATCAGTGCAAAACAAGCCCTCATCCATCTGTGCATCTCAAAGTATTGTGAAGAAACAATTTTCAAAGTTCATAACACCGACACTGGGCCCAAAAAAACTGTACATGGCACAGTGCCTTGTTTTGTTGATTAGGCACATATTGCACATTGACAGCATACACCTGCCATGCTGTCACTTTGCATGGAGAGATACAAAGAGCTATAGCAGCTCACTATATTGCTTATTCTCCTCTCACTCCCCACAATTAAGGAGTGATAGCCAGGGGAGCTAGAAGTACAGCAGCAGAGCAGCACAAAGCTTCCTACTGTGGCTCCCTCTAGTGACCTTCATCACTGTGGACCTGCCGGCCACTTTCGTGTCAAATGCTAAGAATCTAACACTTGAACAGAGACAAAAGCGGAGAGAATGGAGCATAATAATTATTTTATTGACATTTCAATTCTTTTAGGCAACTGACAAGGTTACTTATTAAGCAGTTATGATGAATGTAAATACTTCAAAATATTTTTTAACTAGAAAAGCATGAGTGCATAGAAAAGCATGAGTATTTTAGGATAATGAAACATAAGCTGATTAATATGTCAATTTAATTTATATATATTTTTTTTTATTAAAAACTGTGGAAGGGTTAGGACATGCCAATTATTTTCCCTGAGTCCCAGGATATTTAATCTTGTTTCTTTGCTCCAATGACACAACAAGTAATAACGATCTTACAGAGGTTCTAATTGTGAAAGATGTACCTTCACCTCTACCAGGGGCAGTGAAATAACCCAATAACCCTGGCAGAGGTCCATCCCTCCTTCACTCTAACCAAAAATGGGAGTCTACTAACAGTTTATAAATAAATGGCAGTACTAGAGGATCCATGTATATTGTTGTGTGCAGCTGCTGGGATAAGGAGAAAAAAGGGTTGAGAACTATTATTGAAAAGTTTGAAAGACAATATTATCTTATGCTGTTGCTGTTTCTTAAGTGTATATTGTCCTCCTGCTGTTTACTTTAAAGAGTTCTGAGAATGGCAACAAATAACAGTCTGAAAGTTTAAGTTTTAAACATAGCAGCACTCCCACAAACCCTACTGACCAGGGAAATTGAAGATGTTTTGTAACAGTTTGAGCACTGTGGAGGGTCTCTTTGAGTATTTTGTAAATAGTGTGAAAAGTGTGAAAGAAGGGCTAAGTTTTCATTTAAAATTGTAAATGGTTTAGAAAAGCAATATGTGAAAGTCCTACAGAGTCAGAGCAAGAACCGAAATAAGTAGAAATGTGTTAGAAGTAAATGTTTGAAATGCCTTTATTTTTGTGTAAACTAAGTTGGGATGTATTATGTATTTTCTTTTCCTTTTACTGCTGACTTATCATGGAATTCTTCACAACAGTCACTGAAAAGAAGAAGTGGGGGTCAGTGTGATATAAAAGCCCAACTCCAAAGACAAAATGCTTATTGATCCAACTTTGGACCTGTTTCAGGTCTTTTAACATACCGTATTTTTCTCTCCATAAGTCACACTTTTTTCCCTCCAAAAGGCGGGCAAAAATGTCTGTGCGTCTTATGGAGCGAATGTGTGAGAGCATCCCTATCGCCCAACGCCCAGGACATGCAGTTTCTGGCGCCGGGCGAGTTGTTTTTTTGTTAATTTAGCCCTGCTCCTGAAAAGCAGAGCTAAATGTATAATGTGGAGACGCTGCTCATGTATGAAAGGAGCAGCGGTGCTCCTGCCTGATCAGGACATCACAGTGCCACCTGTCTCAGCTGTCACTAACTACAGCTGTCACAGAACCCTACCCTCCCTGTGTCCTATGGTCAGGTGCGTCTTATGGAGTGCAAAATACGGTACTTCCTGTGAGGAAAAAAGCTGCAGGGAACGGAAATCACACAGCAGGAGAAGAAGAGGCAGAAGGTCTGTGACATTATGTCTGTAGCTACCCTGCCCTGAGAAGGAGTGCCGTTCTAAATTTAGAAGCTGTCAGGTTGTAGTCAATCTGATTCTGATTGATGATTTAGCTTTCTGAAGTCTTTCCTTAGCTCTGGTGGTGGTTTGCTTTTGCCTGCTGCTGAGGAGTGTACCTTGTAACCACTAATCAGAATTAGGAATTTTTGTGCCTCTCGGGCCAACCATTATGAGGTTTGTTACCAGTGGTGCATGCTGGGAGAGGGTATAAATATTCAGGAGTGACCTTGAGAAGTCAGTGTTTCCCCTGGGTCGCTGCTTGGGGAAGGGATGCTGTGGATGGTCTGATCCTCCTGAGGAGGATGGCCATGTGTTTGGATTGAGGCCTAGTGATTGAAGCCTGGGGATGGAGATGACATGGGGTAACTTCAGCTGGAGTAAGGAGCCTGAGAAGTCTGGTCCTTTACTGAAGTTTGGTAATTTCTCCTCATTCAACTGGTAACTGCAACACCTAGTATTTTACAGCCAGGAGCTAAATCCACAAACTGCCAGGTTGGCTTGAAGTCCTCTGTCTGTGATGGTTGCAAATACTTTGTTTTCTAATTTGAGTCTGCATAGGTGTCCTGTGCCCTAACTCTTTCTCCTAAAGTTGTTCAATATAGTTTGTGCAAGCAAAGAATCACCAGTGTGGAAGTCAGTTTATCGGTCACCACTGTTGGGTCGGCAAGTACCATAGACAGACTAGGAGGGCCCAATTCAACCTGCAGCTCCTTAGGGGTGAGCAAATGACCAGGCAGAAACCTCTAGGAGGATCTGAAGCATTTTTTGATGAGAAGTCATGGTGTGGGTCCCACAAAAGCTAGAGTTGGCCTTTAACAAATGAGCACCATTTACCATTGAGAAAGTAATTGGAAATGTTATAATGACACAGCCCTGCCTGGGTAAATGAGCTATAGAATATACTAATTTTTTGATGCAATTAAATACTATTGCACATAAAGGTTATTTTCCCAATTAGATATTTTCGTAACAGAACGTTACTTTTAATTTTATGTTCTAAAATCATGTTATTTATTATTATTAACGTATTTATGGCATTGATCAGTTAAATTTACCACATACACCGTAGATTTTTTAGTGTTTATGTATGCAAAAAAATCAAAAGATATTGCATTAGTTTCCTAACTGAAGGTTATTTAACCACTTCCCGGCCGGCCGTTGTAAAAAAAACGGCTGGCCAGGAGCTATCTAGATCTGAGCGGGCGTCTTTAGACGTCCGCTCAGCCACGCCCCCTGGCGCGTGGCTGAGCGGCGATGCCCGTTAATATACAAGCGATCCGCTTGCTATAGAGCAGGCGGATCGCTTGTATGAGGTCCCATGAATTGCGCCCTCCCCGGCTACCCCCCTCCCGCTGTCAAGCTGGTCCCGGGCTCCGCTGTGCCCGGTGCAAGCCCGGGACCAGCATACTGCCTCTGTCACAGGGGATTAGAGGGAGCTCGGTACACGAGCTACCTCCGGTCCCCTCTCCGCTGTCAGAATGCGGAACTGATGTATATTACATCACTTCCGCATTCTTGTGTCACTCTCCAGCTTCAGATGCTGGAGAGAAGCTGATGAAGCAGATCCAATAACCTGCTGGTAGGTTAATTAGCTCCTGTCTAAATTGGCACTAGTTAAAAGGAGAACTATGAGGTGAGTGCTTTTCACTCACCTCATAGTTCTAGCCGACCTGTGACAATGAGACTGTCACAGGTCGGCTCAGTAGATCGGGAGGTGAGCGAACACATACCGGGTTCGATCGCCTCTCGATCCTGTCACGGCTCTCAGGGGGGAGGGGCTTGATTCCCCTCTCCCCGCTCCGATCTGCCAGCACTGACTGGCAGAACGGACAGGGGAGGGGGCGGTTACAGCTGGCTCTACCTCTAGATAGGCAGAGCCAGCTGTCACTCACGCAGCTGGGTGGATCCCGTCATCTAAGTCGGGATCCGCTCCGGCTGCGGCGTCTCAGTATACCGCGAGCTACAGCTATACTGAGCCTAGGGTGACGGGAGGACGCTAGTTTGTGTCCTCCTGTTACCCTAAGGAGAACTATGGGGACAAACACTGACCCCATAGTTCTCCTTTAAGTGTATGTATGTAAATGTATTATGCATGTTACATAGATACCTTAGATTGTGAGCTCTACAAAGAACTGATGTGAATGTAGCCAAATACAAGCCAAATACTTTCTTGAATTAAAGTTATAGACTTCACAGAGAGACATAATCCTGCCCCTGTAAAAAGCATTGGTAAGACCTCATCTGTAATATGCAATTCAGTTTCGGGCACCGGTTCACAAAAATGCAGATAAGGGCAACTAAACTGATAAAAAGCATTAAGGACGTTGGCTATAAGAAAAGATTAGCTGAACTGAATTTGCTCTCTCTTGAGAAGAGGCGATTAGGGGGTATATGATCACCATATTATAGTCCGCGCCAGTTCAGTTAATTGTTTAACTACCTGCTGTCCGGCCGTTGTAATTAAACGGCCGGACAGCGGCTTCTTGAGGGCGGGTGGGCGTCTTTAGTGTAATTTTAATATAAAAATAAGAGACTTAGCAGTGCAAATTTGCAAATATATGTGGAAACCTTACCTCACTTACTGTGCAATGTGCCTCAAGAGGCCTGTACTAATCTATGAAAGTAGCAGCAATGGGATCAGGTGTGGGGCATGGGCTGCTCAATGTACCTTTAACCGCCTGCTGTCCAGCCGTTTGTAATTAAATGGCTGGAAAGAGGCTTCTTGAGAGCGGGTGGGCGTCTTTAGACGTCCCATCCCTCCCCGCTCGTGCCCGCCGCCAGGCGGCGTGCACGAATGGCAAATCAGCTTTCTATGTAAACAGCCAGTGATGGCTGTTTACATACAAGTGTTCAGGCGTCTGCAGTGACGCCCGATCGCTTGTAATTGCGTGCGGGTGTGCGGCCCCCCCTCCCCTCCGCCGCAGCCGTTGCTGGCGATCCCGGGCTCCCCTGCTCCCGGTGTGAGCCGGGAGGTCTCTGCTTCATCAGCTTCTCTGGGGGTCCCTAGGTGACATTAGGGGTCTTAAGACCCCTGATGTCTCCATAAAGAGGACCTGTTACTGCAAATTGGCTATCACATAGGGCCCTATGTGATAGCAATAAAGTTAAGTGAAAAAAAAAAGGTTTAAAAAAATTTGTTACAAAAAAAATGAAAAAATTTCAAATCACATATCAAAGCAATAAAAAATAAATTAAAGTCCCTCGCCCCCACATGCAAACATGCGTCAAGTCCGCCTATGTGCGAAAACACAGATTACATCCATTGTGCCGCACATGTTACATATCGCAGCGAACGGCGGAATGAGAGCAATAATTCTAGGGTCATCAATCACTGATAACACTAAACTGATGAGCGGTAAAAGCTTTTAAAGCATCGGCTATGGTCAATTTTGAGTATGGTAGTTTTTTGCAATTTAACGGGTGCGCGCAATTTTAAAGCTTGACATGTTTGGTGTTTATTTACCCGACGTGACCCCGTCTTTTATATTTTACCAAAAAAATTGGGTAATAATAAATGTTTTATAACATAACGTAGGGAGAACAGGTTTTTTTCCAAAATTATCGGTACTTTTTTTTATTACTGTAAAAAAAAAACCCGTAGTGGTGATTAAATACCACCAAAAGAAAGCTCTATCTGTCCCCAAAAAATTTATAAAATTCATTTCAGTACAGCATTGCATGACGGAAAATATGTCAGTCAAAGTACTGCAGCGCTGAACACTGAAAAATGGCCTGGTCAGGAAGGGGGTATAAATACCCCGGTCAGCAAGTGGTTAAAAAAGCATAGAATTGGAGGTTTTCTATTTATTCATTTCCCCCCCATTATTGGTTGAACTCGATGGACTTGTACCTTTTACAATCTAACTATGTAACTATGTATTACATAAGCAATCAGCTTAAATCTCTACTACTTAGCCCCTTCTAATCCATACATCAACAAAACTATCAGAACATCCTACACTGAGGCAGGGATCAAGACCACACCCTCCTTTTGCAAAAAAAAAAAGCATCGCTGAGATATTGGAACTGATTTGTACTGGAAAGGTCATCATAGGTTATCTGTTTGTCATTTTTAGTTTTACTCCTATCTGTTTATGTCTTCTGATCTTACAATCTACCCCTTATATTTCATGTATATTATTGATCTCCCTGCTCCTCCCTATCTGCTTTTACAATGTGGGGTCCATTCATCAAAGTCATGAAGAGAGGAGATAAGATCTAAGTGATTCTTACTCTATTTGCAACTAGAATATGCGGGCACTTTTTTTTTTTCCTTTGAAAAAAAACCAGTTACTTTGTAAAAATTGAATGCATAATATTATGTAAATGCATATTAGAAGATTATAAGTGGTTGGTAGAAGTTATAAAAGGTTTACCCTGCACCTCACTTAAGATGACAAAACAAAAACTGGAGCATGGTGATGGTGTTTAATTTTAGGGTAAGGGTTCTGTTTACGGAACTAGTACAGTTTTACATATGGATTTACCAAAACATTTTGTGTTAGAGAGGCCATGTATAGGACCATTTTATAACAGGTTTCATTAACCTTTGACAACTAATGGACAAAATTAAGGACAGTCACAATATTTAGCCACAAAAATGACTTTTTCTTCATTTTGTTTTCTTTTTCCTTTCTAAATCCTCTTTTTGCTCTTTCAATTTTTCCTTCCTTGCTTCTTCCTTTTTCTTCCCTCTCTTCCTTTTCTCTTACCTCCCTAATTCTTTCCCCACTTTCTTTTTTTCCTTCCTTCCTTTCTTTCTTCCTTCTTTCTTTTACTTCCTTCTTCCCTTCCCTTCCCTCCCCTCCTTCCTTTTCCTTCATTTCTTCTTTTCCATCTTCCTTTTTTTATTTGATTCCCCGAGTTTTCCACCTACAGTATGCTTGATAATATTTTATATTTAATACAGTGAAAATGGTGGGCAATTACAGAAACTGCGCTACACTCACTATAATGCTCAGCATACAAAGTATTAAACACACGTTGTAAATGGACATGCTAAACAAGTGATATCTAAGTTATGCAATATAAAAGACAGATATAATGATATCTGCTCACATTATACAGCTAATGATCTATGTATACACAATTAAAAAAACTATATACACTGGAATACATTCCTTAGAAAAAAAAAACAATATCTGTAGTTGCGTTGTATCTGTGTTTTGTGTAAAAGCTAAACACTTTTTTATGGTTTATTGAGTCATTTGGTCTTTCATCAGCTGGACGCTATTGATTTACCACAGATGGACCGTCTCCAGCTAGTATTACTGTAATAATATACAGTCACAACTGCTCCAAAGTGCACTTTTAACATGTTAAGACATATCAAGAGATAATTAGATGTAATTCTTTTCTTCTATGAGGCGATGTTTGATAGATTATATTTTTCATGGCAAATTAATTTTCACAGTGGTGGATTCTAATCTTCCAAATCCTTTAAAAGTTGACAGAAAAAAAAAAGAATCAGTTATTTTCTTACATAATACTTCAAGATCTTTAAGATGATCCCAGTTAAAGCAGTGCAGAGGTCAGCAATGTGATGCGCAGTGCAGAGGTCAGGGTGTGACGCACAGTACAGAGGTCAGTACACAGTACAGAGGTCAGTGGTCAGAATGTAACGCAGTACAGAGGTCACAAAGAAACTACAGGGACTTACAATTGCTTTGATCTCTTCTTCTCCTGGTGATGGTGGGGGAGCCCAAATCACTATGCCCCTCGCTTGCGGCCATATTGAGTGGGGCACTAAGAATTATAACGTGCTCGATTAGTCTGACCCAGGGGCTGACTGGGCCCGGGGGCAGGATGGCAATTTGCCCCCAAGCCTCTCTGATACCTTTGCAAACGCCCCCCACCACCGCTGTAAGCATTTAATCTCTCCCCTCTAGGCCGCTCTGCTGCTGCAGCGACCAAGAGGGGAGAGATTAAGTGCTTCTGGTGGCGGTGGGGCGTTTGCAAAGGTATCAGAGAGGCCGGGGGGACAATTGCCACCCGGCCCCGGGCCTAGTCCGCCCCTTGGTCAGACTAATCCAGCACATTATTAATATGAGTGCCCTACTCAATATGGCCACAAGCGAGGGGCATACTGAGTGGGGCAACTCAGATTAATAACGTCCAAAAGATGTGGACTGGGAGGGGGTGCTCTTTAATACTGCTCTGATCACACCGCTGAGGGATGCCTCTCTCTCCCCCCGACCGCTGCAGCTTCAGCTCCACGAAACGGGCACTCAGAGAGGTGGCTCTAATCACACCTGTCAGCGTTCCCTCTCTCTCCTTCCGACCGCTGCAGCTTCAGAGCGGCTGGAAGGAGAGAGGGAGCGATAACAAGTGTGATCAGAGCCACCTCTCTGAGTGCCCGCATAGCAGAGAGCTAGTGCCGGCTCTAGATGGGACACTATCGCCACGGCGATCGCTCGCTTCTGTTCTGTCTTCTCGGCCGCTCTGTAGCTGCAGCAGCCGAGAAAGAGAATAGAGAACAGAAGGGAATGATCACCGCAGCGGTAGTGTCCCATCCCTGGTCCCACCAGCGGCGCACCCCATCTCTGACATTCCACTCGCCCCCTGCAATTTTCACTCGCCAATTGCGAGGGGGCGAGTGGAAGTTTTGAGGCCTGTATATATATATATATATATATATATATGTATATATATATAAAACAAACACATTTTACTATAAATGCACCCTTGTGCATTTTCTAGATGGTTCAGTCCATTTCGCAGTCATTCAATGTTCTTTTTTCCTATATTTATTATTTTCCAGTCACATACAAATAGTCACCTTAAAAATATAAATAGAGCATTACCAGCTCACTGAATACTTCGGAGAGGTTTCGGAATACTTGGTTCTACTGGCTTGGCTTTGCCATGTCCTTTTGAGCACCTCACTTACTGTATAAGTGAGGTCAGGTATCCATGACTTCATGGAGGGGGAAGAAGCTCCCCCTCCATGAAGTCATGGCTTGTGGTGGTTTAAAAAAAATTATTTTCCCCCTTCTTTCTGTGCATTCTCTCCTCCTCTTTCTTTGCTTTTGCTCCCTTCGCGTATTTCTCTGTTCATAACTTTGGCCATTGGTTACATAGTTACATAGTATTTGGGGTTGAATAAAGACATACGTCCATCAAGTCCAACCCATATAGGTCCACGCATCATCTCATTCTTAGGGATACTGGTATCCCTGAATATTACGGTCCCTCAAGAAATTGTCCAAAAGTTTGTTGAACAAATCTACACTCTTGGCTGAAATCACTGCCGGTGGCAGTGAGTTCCAGACCTTAACCGCTCTTACTGTAAAGAACCCTCTTCGCCCATTGTGCTGGAATTTTTTCTCCACCACCTTTAGGTGGTGGCCTCTAGTCTTTGTAAATGAGTTAATCTCAAACAGTTTGTTGCCAATGTTGCTGTCACCATTGAACATCTTGTACATGGAAATCATATCCCCCCTTAATCTCCTTAATTCCAGCGTAAACATGTTTAAGATCCTTGTAGTTAAGGAATGCCAATGCTGTCCCTTCCATCTTATATTTTATAAATGCCATTCTCTTTGCCTTAACATGTAGTTTTACAGTTTTATTTAGCCATATAGGTTTAGTCTTTGATCTTTTGTTTTTGTTACCCAATGGTATACACTTTGAAATAACAAAATGGTTCATAGAGAAGGTGCTATATCTTGGGGTCTCTCACGATTTGCTAAAAAGTTTATCAAAAATTCTGTTCAGCATGGAGGAGCACTTTTAAGCAAGCAGTAGAGCTCAGCGGGAAGTTGTCACATTTACCAGAAGTAGTAGTAATGCTACCAAATGTGACTTCCTGGTGTATGAAAGCTTTTGCTCAGAGGACAGGCAAACACCCAATTTAATTCTCCCATTCCCCGAAAACCGAACATGCATAGTACAGATGGAGTCCTACCTTGGTCCGAACGCTGACCACATTCTTAGTGCCTATACCAAGAGATGTTCCAAGACCTGTGTTGCAGATGAGGGACACTAAATGTGGACCTCCTGGCCTCCAGATTCAACAAACTGGACAGATTTGGCCCCAGGTACACAAATCCTCTAGCTGAAGCAGTGGATGCTCTTGTGCTTTTGTGGGATTAGTATACCCTTTTACTACATCACTCTTCCCACACACGAGGGGATTGTATCACTTTTCCTACAGGTGTGTGACCAGGTAGAATTATCTCCTTTCTGTTCTGTGTCATGGGAGTTACAGAATGAAGACAGCATTTTTGTATTATGAGAAATCTTTTGTGTAAGATGCTCTTTCTACATCAGCCTAAACAGCTCCTCACATACCTGAAATCATTTTGTGATATTTTCTGAATATCAGATGTGAAGACAGTATCTATAGGTAAACAATAAGCTGGGGAAAGGAAAATAGCAGATGGGAAAGCAAAGTAAAAACAAGAGAGAGAGCAGGAGAGAGAGAGAGCGTGAGAGCGAGAGAGAGAGCGAGAGAGAGAGCATGCGAGCGAGCAAGAGAGAGAGAGCGAGAGAGAGCGAGCGAGAGAGAGAGCGAGAGAGAGCGAGAGAGAGAGCGAGAGAGAGAAAAAGAGAGAGCGAGAGAGAGAGAGAGAGAGAAACAGCTACATGAGTGTAATGCATAATTAATAACCTTCACACTAGAAGAGACGGGTTTGGGGAATTCAAGGCAATCGTTCAAGGAAGGGTTTTCTCTATACTTTTTGGCATTGAGCTTTGCTGAAATTGTTTTAAACCACAGAAGTGGAATCAATACTGAAATCTGTCTCTTTGCAGCTGGTCATCTTCGTCCATGCTCAACAATGTACTGTATGATGGTAACATTAATTCCTCATTACTGAAAAAGGCAAATTGAAAGTGCTGAAATTTGTTAAATGCTTTTTTTAAAACTACAGCCACCACCCCCTTTAAAATCTGTATTAGGAACTCCCAGATGGGATCTGTAGGGTCTAGGGATGAATGAAAATGATACATTTTGCATCACCGCAAGATTAAAAAAGGAACATTTCACCAAATGGAAAGGTAAAATTAGGGTGTTTTTGGTGGCTGTAAATGGTGCAATAGGCTTTAAAAGGCTCCTTCTAATATTTCCCTTAAAACCGATGGCTAAGTCTGTGTAAATTCACAAATATATGGGAAGGTGCCTTTGTACATTGTGGTCCCTAATCTAATCTATGTGCCCCTTCAATTATTTCCCTTAAAACAGATTTTCCATTTGCAAACATTGGGAAATATAGGGGAAAGTGCATGCGGTCCCAAATCTAATCAATAGGATCACCTGCAGATGTACACAGGACATCTGCAATGAACATTGTGAGAGAAGGCTTATGCGAAGAATACCACTCTTCACCATAGAGGTACACCATCATTCATGAAAGAGCATGGCCTCCATGTAAGCTAGCTTTCAATATATGCATTGCTGTATCTGATTTATTGACATAATCAACCAGGTTCCAGTTAGGTTCCTTCTGTTGGCTATCAGAGCTGAAGCTTTTTTGTCATTTTGTAAATCTTATAATTACCGAAAAATATGATATTGCCAAAAGTAATCAAGCAAATGTGAGTAGGAAATTAAAAATCCCCTTACCCAGCACAGATCTCATCAAACATTTTAAATGTTCACTTGCATTTAACTGCTCCAAAAAGGCTCATGTACGAACAGGGCTGGATAACCATACACATTTTGAAGGACAAAAAAAATAAATAGGCGCTGTGTGTCACTTCACAACCTCAGCATTGCAAAGCTGCCAATACTGCAAGCTCAGACACAGCACAGATTTAAAAGTAGGGCTGGCATAGACAACCCATTATTCTAGCTGTCTTGGTACCTATCAGCATATTAGTCATGCTAAGTCTAGAAGTCAAGGTGCAGTTAGCCTCCTTTTTATGCATTTTGTTTTTATTTCGCTAGAAATATAGTTAAAAATACCAAAACATTGCAATTAAATAAAAAACAAATACAATGAATGAGGAGAAACAAAAAAATGAAAATGTCCCACATTGGGGCTACGTTTCCTTTTAGAGCCAGCAGCTGACACTTTGCACAGCCCTGGCTCTTAATCCTGGAGGTCATTGACAGCTTGGATCCCTACTGATGATCAGGAACCAATCAGAATGGTTCCAATCATAGGATCACTATGTAAGCTAGGGCTATAATTGCCTAACAATAAAAAGCAATACATTATTAAAACAGTAAAATGTAATAAGACAAAAGGTTTTGGTTTTTTTAAAAACTTTTTTGTGCTTTTTTTAGTTTACAGTGAAACCAGAGCAGGGATTTTATTAAAACAGTTTACCAAATAAAAGCTATGCTTAAAAATAGAGAGCACGTAACTGACCACCAGTGTAAGCTTATATTTTTACACAGACCATCAATGTACGGGGGCTCTACTCCATTGACATCCATGTGAGGAAACACTATATAGAGCAGCCCTGGATGTCAAATACCCTAAGTATGCCACATTCTTTATTCTTTTCTTTATTCTTATGCCTCAACTTACTGTAAAAGCTAATGTACCATGAGCTGTAGGCATATTAATTACTGGCAGAAATTACACTAGGACCTACAAAAACCTATTTCAAGGCTTGCTCTATGTTTAAAAGAGTTGAGAAAGGCAGGTTTACATGCTGTAACATACACCAGTCACTGTTACCTGGCAAAGGGTACCATGTACAACCCTGAAACTTTGAATGTTACTTAATTGACCAGAGAGTATCTCATGTCCAGTCACGGCACCAACACCGTGCGTACCCATGGTTTTCATTAGTAATGAGCTATGTGTACGTGGGTTCGAGGCAGGTTTGCTGAACTGTGCCGATGTTCTGAGCACTAATCTGAACCCTATTGAGGTTAATGGTAGCCAAATTCTTAAAATCAGTTCTGGCCACTTTCAAGCTTTTGGTTAAAAAAATACACAGGTAGCTGGACACTGCACTTGAGGACATGTACCCATGCAATATAAAAAAAATAATTAAATGGGGGGCAGCTCTTTTAATAATGCTTGAAGTCAAACATTAGAAATGCAAAATTCCTTCACATAACATGCTTGGGGTGCCCTAAACCTGCCTGTGAAGTGGCCCATCTGTTCGATGTGTACAGTGGCCCATCTGTTCGATGACATTTACAAAGAAAAAAAAATTGCTGTCAAATTACATTCTGCTGAATCTTGTTGTGTGAAAAACAGCATGGGGACCTGCTAAAATCAAACAAAGGGCATGGAAAATTGGACATTGGGGGACAGATACCAATGCAAAAAACATTTAGTGCTCTTTGTATTTGTGTTTTTTTAAATTTTTTGCATATTTGATCATTACTTGTGTACGGCCTGTTTTTTTCTGTGAAAAAGTTAAAATAATAAGGCCAAATGAGGGGGATTACAGGCCTAGGATGGTTGGAAGAAGCTTCCATAACCCTCTGGAGCCATTTGAAATCTACTGATTCCCTAACAAACACCTTTTTTCCCCACCATCATGGACTATTATGCCAAAATTGGAATATTTTACAGAAATCTCAACATTTCCACTAAAAATGTGGGGAAAATTAAAACTCTAACATTTCGCTCATCCCTAATAAAAAAAAGTGGCAATATACCTAGCTATATACAAGACTCAGATAGGATGTTACATTAAATAGCCCAGGATTCAATATCAGTCTTGAATTTAAATACTATTCCCTATGTAAATGAGATTGTTATATGCTATATAATAGGAAGGCTACAACTTGTACCTTTTAGGAATATTTCACATCATTACCAGTTGAGCTATTCCTATAATTAGATTATATTACCAGTAAAACCCGACTGGGTTCTGGGTGAACAATGCAATAAACTGTGTGAAATCCAATCATTACTAGATTACCTTTACATCAGTACAATAAATTGCATATTCCAATAACTAAGATGACATCCTGGATTTTTTATAGGCTGTTGGCTATAGGCTAGTATTTTTTATAGGCTCCAGCTACTGTAAATTAGCTTATAGAACATCACATTCCAAAACTATGGACACTAATATGAAATTGCCCCCTTTCCAGTTTGTGGCTACAACAGCCTCCACTCATCTGGAAAGGCTTTCTGCAGGATTTTGGAGTGCATCTGTGATCATTTGTGTCCATTCAGCAAAAAGAACATTTGTTAGGTCAGGTTCTGATAAGGATGAGGTCAGGACTGTGTGTGGTCCATTCAAGTTTCTCCACATAAAGCACATCAAACTATGTATTTGTGGTTTGACTTTTATGAACAGGAGCACCGCGATGATGGAGCAGAAAAAAAGGCATTCCCCATAATGTTACCACATGGATAGAAATACACAAATGTCAAAAAACCTGAACTTAATAATTTGGAGGGGCATCTACATACTTTTGGCCATATAGAGAAGGATTTATGATCAGATGTCCACACACTTAAACATAACATAGTTGTTCATTTTTCAGGTAGTGTGCAGATTTTTATGTGTGGTATTTAATATTGTAATTTTGGGGTATAATTATTTATGGAATTTTTTGTTGGGTTTACATCTTCCCCCCATTATTTATATTTCATTATAATTCTTTCTTGAGACTATATAATGATGGGGGAAAATAATGGTTGCCCTGAGATGTTTAGATATAGAATCTACGCAGAGCCATGCATGTTGTTGTAAAAATATTTAAAAGCTACCAATGAATGCTATTGGTTTTATCATTTAATGGACTTTATAAATTTATAGGAAGTAAACCATTCATTATTAAGAATATGGTGTTCCTAGAAAAACAGATTACAAGAAAGAAGGCAGCTTGCAGCCTCAGGACAGCCTCATGCACTACAGCAATTTTAAAAAGAAATACACTTTTTAAATAAATGTTGAATCTCTTTTAATTTAGGTGTTATGATCATTTAGCATAATGATGAAAGATATAGGAACAATGTAAGCTATAATTTAAAACTTAGGTGGCGGGCCATTTTAGCCCAAAGTTCAAGAATAAATCTCAGTATGTTATTATCCATTATAGTTTGTAATCACTGCTGAGTTGAAGCAATCTAAAATCAATACTTTGAAAGTCAGAGAAGGAGACATAGTGTAACTGTAGTAAACAAAAGTCAGTTTGTAATGAGTTACCCCTCCTTACCTAGGTTTGAGGAATGCACTGAATAAAGCATTAGTGCATTGTTTCTCAAGAGATTTTATGGGTGGTTTTTAATTATTCATGGAAGGAGAACTATTTGGCTGTGCTGTGCAAGAAATGTTTCAGCAGCTCAGAGCATAGAAAATGAGGCAAGTTCTATGGCATAATCTGCTTTTCTGAATTCATTACTTATTCATCAACAAAAGCTATGTTGAATCTACATTCCAGTGTGTTGCCTTTACTTGATTCTTTTTCACAGTAGCTTTAACGACTAACTAGGCGTTCATTTTACATCTTGTTGAAAAGACAGGTTTCCTCTAATTAAGTCTTCCAGAGCTCAACAAAATCTCCCATTATGTGCAAAATTCCTAAAGAAGTAAATATTGTAACAGGGATCCACAATCAATAAGTAAAGCAGCTATTCCGCTTCTACATCTGATCCTGAACAGACATCTGTGCAGACATCTATGAAATAGAGAAACCATTCACCTGTGCAGAGGGATGGAAATTCTAAGACTGTACTGAGTACTGTTGCTGTGATGGCACAGAAGCATTTTTTGGTAGCTGTACAAAAAAAAGTCTGGGCTGCAGACTAAAAACAAAAGATATTTGAAATATATTATTGTATAAGGGCTCTATATGTAATGGAACAGTGCATTTTATCTCAAATATCCAGTATAGGCAAGGATATAGCATATATAAGCCTGAATGTGTGTGTGGTCTCTTAGCTGATTCTTCCCTTTTACAAATCTACACTGAATTAATATTGACACTTTTGGCAACAGTTCATTCAGTTTTTTTGTAATTATGTGTGTGTATTAAGCATGAGTAAATCTGTCTGGGTTAAGTTCACAAACAGTTTTGGAAATCGTTCTTGAATTTTTGAATTTTGATTTTCAATTCTGTCCATTTGTAGGGATAATGAGCTCGCTATTGACAAACAAAAGGCAACAGAATAATATAAGAGCAGGTAATATAAAAGCAACTATCTCTCCCTGCAAAGACTGTGTCTTCTGTTTCTATCTACTCCATGTCTCTGCCAGGTAGGGGGCTGGAACATAAGAAATAGAATTATGGACACTGGCACTTCAGATGCAGTACAAATGCGTCTATTTATTGACGAAAATGCAGCATATATCACACTTGGTGAAGCATTTTGGGGTCTCGAAGAATCCTCTTTGTCAGGCAGGACATGTGACAGGCATTCTGTCACGTCCTGCCTGAGGAAGGGGATCCTGCGAGACCCCAAAACGCTGCACCAAGTGTGATATATGCTGCATTTTTGTCAATAAATAGACGCATTTGTACTGCATCTGGAGTGCCAGTGTCCATATTTCTCTTTGTGCATGATAATGGTTGCCATCCATTGATCACCGCTGCACCCACTTAATCTATATGGAAAAAGCAGTCAGGAGTGCGATGGGTTCATGGACTGTTACTTGATGTTGGAACATAAGAAAACCCTCATGAATGGTCCTTCTAAGCTGTCTGGCCACAGTTCAGAGGTCAGGAAGTGCATCATTGGCAACTGGTTGCTATGGGTACAAATGGCAGCATTAAATAATAAGTTAGGTTTGGGTTGGATTAATGGTCAGCTCGAACCTGAAGCTCATCCCTCGTCCTAAAACTTTTGCACGGTCTTCCAGAAAGAATATTAAAAGGCAAATATGGCAATTTACATAAATGTTGCTATGAATAGAATCTTTTCATTAGGAATTGTCATAATAACTATACTCCTCTGCAGCCTCTATCACTGCTCATTTAACAGCTCTGAATATTCACTCAGCTGTATGACAGTGAGTAAATCATTTTTTATTACTGGCAAATCTGACCACTTTATGTATCTACCTCATGCATATTAAAAACCCAATTAGAAATCAAGTGTTCAGAAAGGATAAAAACATTATAATATATACAAGAGTGGGACCAGCATAAGTAGCCTTTGCTCAGGAGTCTTGGCTGCAAGTTTAACCCTTTCATGATATGTTGTTTTTGGCATTTGCACACAGAGGTGATTCTGTCAGGGTCTGTAGAATGTTAAAGAATATCTAAAGCCAATTTTGTGTTTCATTTAGGTAGAGTAGGGAAGGTTTAAAACCAGTGAAGGCCCAGTGCTGGCCCAATTATCCAGCCATTGTTTTCGCACACCAATGTTTTTAAAGCTATACTATAGATCTCTTTAACCAATTGTCTGCCTCTGGACCTTTCTCACTCTGAAATGCCCTTATTGCATATTGAAACCCAAAACTATGCACAGTATTCTACATAAGATTGGACAGATGACTGAAGACCCTCGAGAACTCTGTGCAAGGAGTTTGTGTTTTTTTAAGTTTTTTTCCCCACAATCTAAAAACATACTAGTAGGTTATTTGGCTTCTGCCTACATTTGCCCTAATGTCTATAACAGTGAAAGAGACATTAGATTGTGAGGCCCTTCAGGAGACGAGGGCTGATGAGGATAGTTGTACATACGCCGTAAAACACTGCTTAATATATTAGTGCTGTATAAATTCAAGAATTTGAATATCAGCACAATAAATAAATGGTCAAATCAAACTTGGTTCTGTATCCTTTTTGATATAACCCAGGATTTTACAAGTCTTTTCAGCAGTTGCCGGTCACTAAGAACTGCCATTTACCTGGCTGGTCACAAAACTACCCACATTTTTCTATCCACATAATTGTGAATGTATCTATATTTAATATCTTTTGCTATTTAACTAATCACTTAAATGTTTTAATGTTCCATTTGTACTTAAAATGTTGTATAGTTTAATGATAATAACAGCAAATATAATTTAATTAATCTAGTACTACTGCTTATTAATATGATTAATATTCCAGGTAACAGAGTAGTTATTCCTTTACCTGTTAATTAGAGAAATTATCTGATGTCTAATTGAAATCTATACTTGTAAAGAGAATCCCCTAAGAAAGAATGAAGTATAGATGAGTAGGTAAGAGCTTCAGACTTTTAAAGCCCTCATTGTTTAAATGTTTAAATCATAACTATCAAAGGCTCTGACTATCTAACTGGTGTAAATGGGGAGCACCACAATAAGCAGCTGATGAGACCATTTGAACAGGTAGTTAGAGGATCAATAATGTCTCCTAGCAACAAAGCTGCATGCTGAGAGATCCTGTATCCACAGGGATCAATGATTCATAGACAAAAGTTAAATAGAAGCTGTATTCTTTATTGTCTACTGTGCAAATTCACAGCGACCCCTTTTTTGTAATATAGATCTGAATTTAATCACTAAATTCTGAAAATCAATCTGAGGCACAAATCTAACCATCAGCATTTACACATCACTCTGTGTATATTTGTATTCTGAATCAGAACCGTTACATGCATACAGTTTGAAAAATAATTATACTTGGGACATGTGGGTTTCAAATTGTTTGCCACCTAATTTTGTCCTTGCTAGGGCTTTGAACCCTGGAGCCTCCTGGCCCTATATTAAGCTCTAAGTGTTCCCCTTGGCTATCTTTCCCCTTTTCTCTTTCTCCTGCTCCTTGTCTTCCCCCACTCTCTTTCTACCTCTTACTCCCGATTCTTTTCTTGTCTTCTTTTCTATTTAATTTCTATTCAGATTTCCTACAGTTGTCATAGACTTTTTGCACACCTAAATATGCAGCTTATTGGCTGCTGATCATCCATCAGTTCTGGTATGTTTAGTATTACCTGCTGCATTACTGCACTGTCACCTGACAATACGTCTTAGACAATCCTTTTTCATCTTACTATGTACTATGAAGTTTGTTTACTGTTGTTGGCACTCTTGTATTGTTAATGTTAAAAATAAATTGAATTAAAAAAAAAAAGATAACTATACTGTATAATTACCCTTTAAGTAACCCCCCAACACCCCAAAGTCTCCCCCATCCTGTTAGATCTAGGTTTTAAAGCCTATACAACCACCAATGAAAACTTTCCCATCTGGTCCCTAAAAGTGATTCTTAGTCATTCGGATGTCAACAAGTGCCCAGAGCTGTAAATGCAGTATTTTTTTCTGGTGCCTAGAAAGGACATTTATAGAATTAACACAACCAATTAGTGTCGGAGGGGTGTGCTGAGGGGGATGGAGAATATTTTATTATACTTCAGTGGACAAACCCTTATTGCCAGCTGTTCAAAGTACATTATTTCTATCTAACAAGGTTTCACAATATGACAACAAACATATTATCACATAGAATGAGAAAACTATTTGTTGGAGACCAAATAGATGCATCTTCTTTTAGGAGGTCTAATGTAACTTCTTAGCCTTCTGAACCTTGTAAGATAATACAATTTGGTTGGTTTGGGACACTTCACTTTTCTTTGTAGCTCTTCTTTGTGCACTGCCTTAATGTGATAAAAATTGATTGCATCTCTTCAAGGACCTGGGTACATGTTCTAGCTTTATTTTCATTGTAAAATGGCCATGGATATTTTGAAGACAACCCCCTCAGCGGTAGATTCCAGACTAACTCTGATAATGTGTAATAATTTACCTTTGAATACTCTTGCTGTCATAGAGGGCACATTGCCATTTGGCCCTCAACATGATAGCTGTAATGAGAGGTGCAGTAGCCCAGGCTCATATAGTTCCTCTTCTATATGTTACTAATTGTAGTAAAGGACTCACTCAAGCCACACTCTTTATAATGTAGCATAAATCACATTTCATTGTAAAAAGGCCATGGATATTGTGAAGACAACCCCTTCAGCAGTAGATTCCAGACTAACTCCGATAATGTGTAATAAATTACCATTGAATACTCTTGCTGTCATAGAGGGCACATTGCCATTTGTCCCTCACCTTGATAGCTGTAATGAGAGGTGCAGTAGCCCAGGCTCATATTAGTTCCTCTTCTATATTTTACTAATTGTAGTAAAGGGTTCACTCAAGCCACACTCTTTATAATGTAGCATAAAGCACATGTGGATGTCAATGCTTGGTCACAATCTGCCAGAAACAACACATCCACCATAAATCAAAAACAAGAATAGTTTGGTACAATTTTTAGCTTTAGATTTTATATTTTTATAGGATTTAGTGTGACTAATTTGATCCTTGATAACAATAAATAATTGTGAAATGGTCATGCTGCTAAAATGACATATAAACTTGGTGCATTCATTGATGTGAGCCAAGTAGACTAAACTGGATAAGAGAGTCCCCACGGATGGCTGTCTAAACCGCATTGACCTCAATAACAGAATGATGCCTGTTACCTTTCAGCAATGTCCTGCCTGTGACATTTCTTACACACAGATCAACCTAATACAGAGTGCAGCAATTTTGTTCTAAAGTGATGCTGAAAAGATGCAGTGCTTCTAAAGTAAAAAGTCATAAAACTTAATGACTAGGTACAATAATATGTTAACTAAACTCAAGAAACACAAACTATTTACATTTACTGCAATAAAGGAAATCTGGCTTCTAATTAGCCTCAGTTCTAGCAGTTTTCTCCATAAGGCCTTGGATGTGGTCAGTGGTGGAACCGAGGAACTACCAAGGCTCTGGCACCATGTCAGATTTTTCCCATTGGTGTAAGCAATTTCAGTTTGCTTGTCCTGCGTTTAAAAATAAAAAACAATGTTAAACGGTATACCCTGTGCATTTCTGTTTACATTTACAAAATGTATGGACTTACCCAGTCTGGGCTCAAACCTGCACAATTCATATAAATTCATGAAAAATCTTTTAGCAGTGGGTTACAACATTAATTGGATTATTCAAATCGATAATTTTTAGTATTCTGGCTATTTTATCAGTTTGGTTTTCTATATTTTGATATTGATTCTGAAACCAGTTTTGAAAACAAAAAAGAAAACAGTTTTTCAAATAATAAAAATGTGTTAAATAGTATTAGCTTAAATATTGAACTATAAATCAGTAAGCTCAGTAATGCATATTAATAATAAGCTCTTTCCCATCATGCACAGTAGATTGCTCTTGGATGGGTAATTGGGCATCATTGGGGTGATTTTATTTGGAGCTTCATGAACTGTAGTGACTTAGCAAGATGGGTATAATGAAATTAGTATATCTGGCATGTTTTATGAAACCTTTATCTCTAATTTGTCTTTCATTTATGTACAATGTTTTCTGATGATTAATTGCAATCTCTTTTTAAACTAAAATGAAAAGAAAGCTGTGATTACAGAAATATTAAAGCTGCCATTGTTTGCTTAAAGTGTACCTAAACCCAAAAACAAAAACATTTATTTATTTTGCAGCTTACCAGTCCTTAGCTGGTGTGGCTGCATTCCTTTTCTTTTTAGGATTTTTTTTGACTTTTATTTTTATCTGGTGAATAACATACTTCCTGTCCTTGAGTTGCTGTGCTCACTCCTCCACTGCATCCATTAAAAAAGCCATGGTTGTCACCCAGAGCCAAAGAGAACTGAGCCGAACAGCCTTCAGCTATTCACTTCGGCTCTGTACGGCTGATTCCAGCTTTACATTGGCTAAAATCAGCCGTACATCGGCTGCTTTTTGCTGGCTTCAGTCAGCTGAACATGCTCTGCATGTTTGGCTGAGCGGAAGTGCAGAAGCCGTTTGACTCAGCCGATCCAACATCTGGGTCGGCTGAGCTGAACCTCCAGCAGTTCACTCCCTGCTGTTCACCCCTATTCTCATAGGGGCCGAACGGCGGTGAGTGAGTAGCTGAATGCCACCGAGCGGCATTCTGCTTGGCTATTCTGCTTGCTACCTCCGAGGTAGCAAGCAGAATAAAAAAAAGTAAACAAAAGAAAGAAAAAATAAATGAATATAAAATAATTTAAATAAATGTAAAAAAAAAAAATACAAACGTTAAGAAAATAAAAAAATTTCCAACCAGACCCTTGATCCGAGCACAGGCCTGGCTGGGCAGGAAAGGGAGGGGGAAGAGCGAGCACCCCCTCCCTGCCATACCAGGCCACATGCCCTCAGCACTGGGAGGGTGCTTTTCCAGGGTCCCTCCCTGGAAAAGCACCTTGCCGCGTGCCAATGGGGACAAGGGCCTCTTCCCCACAAGCCCTGGGGCGTTGGTTGTGGGAGTCTGTGGGCAGTGAGGCTTATTTGCATCGGGTACCCCTTTAATAAAGGGGCCCCCAGATGCAGATTTCCTCCTTGTGAATGCATAAGGGGTACTTGTACCTCTACCCATTCACTTAAGAGTTAAACAAAAATTAAAATAAACACACCAGACATTTGAAAATATCCTTTAATAGAAAAAAATGCAAGGAATTTTGACAATTCCTTTATTAAAAAAACAAAAAATGTATCTAACGACACAATCCTAAGGTCAATCACGACGTCCAGTGTTGTCCACAATGATGACGACTCTGCAAAGAAAACGACGCCCGCCGACCCGAACACACGCAACAAACTCCCGCCGCAGAATGAAGAATCTGACAGATGCCAGCAAAATATAAACAATTGGGCAGAGCTAGCTCTGCCCAACTGTTTACATTTGGCCAGCACCTGCCAGAGTCTTCCCGCAGGTCCTGGACAAATGAAAACAACTAGGCGGAGCCGGCCATGTCGTCACTTAATGACAGCCCAGTGTCCTCAAACAACCTGAGGATGCTGGTCTGTCATTCAAGGAAAACACCACATCATGTCTGGCTCCACCCAATTTTTGTTATTTGGGGGGAAAACAGTCTGCTTCAGCAGAATGTTCTCCCAACTACGGCTGTGACTACTTGCTCTGCTGAGCCGTTCAACATTGCAGGAGAACCTGGATAAAATAGGGGAGTGGGCAACTATATTGCAGATGAGGTTTAATGTCGATAAATGCAAAGTAATGCACTTTGGGATTAAAAATAAGCAAATGGGTTATACAATTATGCATATGCCGCTAGGGAAGTCGGAAATGGAGAAAGATTTGGGGGTCATTGTAGACCATAAACTGAATAATAGATTACAGATCATAGTTCTCCTTTCAGATTAATTCCGTAACAAAGACTAGAGGCCACCACCTAAAATTGGTAGAAAAAAAATTCCAACACAAGGGGAGTTTTTTAGGATTAGGTTTGAGCGGTTAGGATCTGGAACTCTCTGCCACAAGCTGTGATTTCAGCAAATAGTGTGGAATCATTCAAGAAGCTTTTGGACGATTTCCTGAGAGACCGTAAAGTACAGGGGTACAGGTACTCTTAAGAACGAGATGACTCAGGGACCTATAAAAACACACACACACACACACACACACACACACACAATAGGTTGGACTTGATGGACTTATGTCTTTATTCAACCTCAAATACTATGTAACCTGCCTTCGGCTGCTACATGGGCTATTGTAAAATCTGTACGGGCTATTGTAAAATCTGTACGGGCTATTGTAAAATCTGTACGGGCTATTGTAAAGCCCTTACAGCAGCTCTTTGATTCGACTAAACCAAAGGGCTCCGGCGGGCGAAGTGAGTCGAAGGTTTAGCCGAAGCTTTGGCTTGATCCTTCAGCTCCTTCGTGAATAACCCTCTAAATGTCACTTTATTTTAAAGGTAAAAAAAAATTAAACCAAAATTATTTTATTAACATTAACCCTAGGGATCAAGCCAAATTATAACAATTTGTTTTCAACATTCAGAGAGTGAAAACTACATTCCTTGACATATAGCAACATCTTCAATAGGAAAAAATATTTACTGTTATATTCACACTATGTGAGAATAGTGCGAATTTCTATCTTCCCGATGCATTTACCTGACACTCCCTACAACAATTGTCTATGAAGATTGTTGAACCTATGTTTTCACATAACACACATTCACAAAACACATAAAAAAATAAGACTGAACAGAGTGCATAGAACACAGAACAGCTTTGGCATACTGTCAGGAACCACAGGTATTTATTTGCACTCATGTCACAGATATAAAAAAAAAAAATCACTTTTCTGTTTAATTCTAGCTTTATTAAAGTTTTAGTTTTGTTACAGAAGGAATGCCTACATTCACTGTAATACCAATTGCAAATAGGAGTAAGTTGATGGAAAGGGCTATGGTACATTTAACTCTGGATTACAGCTGAATATTAATGTGATACATATGGAAGTCTATTCCCAGATAACAGTCAAAATAAAGTACATAGGAAAAAGCACCATGCTTTAGTTAAAATGCCTGATACAAACATATCACCTAGAAGGTGACAACAGCTAGTGTAAACCAGTAGTACAGTATAGGAAATGGGGAAGGAGGTTGGTGAAGTGGAATTGGGTGGGAGATAAAGGGAGAATTGCAACAGGCATTTTATTGTTTTTTCCCCTTCCCATAATATACAGGTGAAACTCGAATAATTAGAATATCTTGCAAAAGTAATTGCAGTAAGTGCTGCAAAAGGGGCCCAAACCAAGTACTGAGTACATGCATGCTTGTACTTTTCAGAGGTCCGATATTGTTCTATGTACAATCCTTGTTTTATTGATTGCATGTAATAATCTACTTTTTTGAGGTTGTGGATTTGGGGTTCTTGGGGTTTTCATGAGCTGTAAGCCATAATCATCACAATTATGACAAATCACGGCTTGAATTATCTTGCTTTGCATGTAATGAGTCTATCTCATATATTAGTTTCACCTTTTAAGTTGCATTAGTGAAATAAATGAACTTTGCACGATATTCTAATTATTCGAGTTTCACCTGTATGTAAGTTGTAATGGATGGGGTATAGGGAGAAGGAGGTTTGAATATAGGTAAACTGGTGTGGGTTGTGGGGGGGTTATTGGGCAAAGGTTTGTAGATTTCAAGGCTCCTCAATAATAGTGTCTCACGTTTTTGTGGAGCCAATAAACAAAATTCTTTTAATTGTATATTTAACAGACCAAAAGGTAGCAAAAAAGAGAAGGCAATTATTAGGGTTTACATGCACTTTAATAAAAATGTATGTAAAATTAATTTTCATTCACCTTCATTTGTTCTATTTTTGGTTGTTTAGGATTGTAGGGTATGGAGTTCTTCTAAAAATGGCTACTGGGCTAGTATTTCCTTTGACAGTTCACCTTCTTTTTGGTATTAAAGTCTCCTCAAATTTTTTACCTTAATTATAACTTACATTTACCTTAAAACCTTAATTTTGAATGACATGTGCAACTAAACCATGGTCATTTTCTTCTATCCCACAAAGAAAAGTGTAGCACACAATAAATGATTCTCATATTGCATACATTAACCTTACAAAACAAGAACCCGAAATTGATACACTTCAGCAAAGGGTCCCCTTTATGATTTTTCCCTGTGATAACTGTTTAAACATTTGCATTAAATAAATTAGAATTTACCTCTTAAAGTAAAATTGTCTTACCCTTGTCTAACTCTCTTTACTCTCAAATTTCATTAGCATATCTGTATTTAAAATAATGTGTTTTGGCTCTTGATAATATATTTGGCTAATGTAAAAGATGCACATTTTACAGAAAAAGACCACGAGCGGAAACAGTGATGGCTGTTTACATACAAGCATTGGGGTGGCTCTAGAGCCGTCAAATCATTTATATGTTGTGCCGTTTCCTCCCCCGCCGATCCCAGGACCGTCGCGGCGGCTCTTTGCAGGGAAATCTGAGGGAGTTCTCCCTCTGAACTCCCCTCTGGTGTTGTGAATGGGGAAGTGATGTGTATTACTTCACTTCCACATTCAGCTGTCATTCTCAGGCTACAGAAGCCGGAGATAAGCTTAAAGACCCCTGATGTCTCCAAAAAGAGGACCTGTCACTGTAAATTTGATATCACATGGGCGCTTCTTAGTCCCCTATGTAAATACAATGAACTTAGGTGTAAAAATGATTTAAGTCACAAATAAAAAAAATTTAAAAGCACAAAAAATGACAAATTCTTTTTTAAAGTCCCCCGCACCCACATACAAACATGCGTCGGTGCGCCTACGTGTGAAAAAGACAACTGCCGCGCATGTTACATATCATCACGAACGTCAGAGTGCGAACAATAGTTTTAGGGCCATCAATCACTGTTATCACTAACAGGGTTATTCACAAAAGGGTGAAGAGTTTGGAGAAGGCAGGAGAAGTGAACAATCTAGGCCAAAATAGCCGATTTGGAAAAATCCTCCAATTCATTTCACTTTCCAGTTCAGCTATGTTGTCCTAGATTGTTCACTTCTCCTGCCTTCTCCAAACTCTTCACCCTTTTGTGGATAACCCTGTAAACTGATGAGTGGTAAAAGCTTTTTAAAGCATTGCCTACAGAAAATGTTGTGTGTGGTAGCTTTTTTCGACTTTGCTGGCATGCACAATTTTAAGACTACACGTGTCTGGTGTCTATTTAATTGATGTGACCCCCGTCCTTTATATTTGACCAAAAAATTGGGTAATAATAAATATTTCATAACATACCTGTTAGGATCCAGAGCGCCTCCAGGTGGTGATGGAGCTAACCCCTGCAGTTTCCATACTCACCTGCAGGGGTCTCCAGGCAGCCAGGAACTGCTAGATACCAGACCTCCACTGGGTGGTGCTGGAAACTGTAACTCCAGTGCTCACCTGCAGGTGTCTCCCAGCTGCCACCAATCATCCACCACCTGGTGCTCCCTGGGAGGTTAATTAAGCCCTCCCTGCAGTAAGGTCTGTGGCTCAGTATTGTTTCCTGTTTCCTGTTAAGCCTGAGACCCCAGTCCTGTATCTGCTTCTGTTACCGAGTCCTGTATCCTGTTTATGTTCCCTGCTTGTTGTCTGGAACCGTGACCTGCTTATGTTTCTGTGTCCTGCGTTCTGTTAGCTCCTTGTACCCTGACCTTTTGTCCCTTAGTTCCCCTGGTGTTTTGCTTTGCTCCCTGGGTTTGCTTGCCTATTACTTCTTGCATGTGGTGTTGCTTAGTTGTAGTTGGTTGCTAAGACTTGTTTCTGTTTGTATTATTCTGGTTGGCATATTAAAACGGTATATCATACATTCTGCCTTGTCCTGTGTGGTCACACGTGTTTGGTCTGCCTGTGTGGGTACCTGTGCAGGTGTAGGGTCACCTGTGCCGGTATCCGTGACAATACCATAACATAGCGAAAACTGTTTTTCGTCAAAACTTAGGGTACTTTTTTCATTATATAGTAAAAAAATAAAAACCCCAGTGGTGATTAAATACCACCAAAAGATAGTTCTATGTGTCTCCATAAAATGGTAAAAAATCCAGTTCAGTAAAGCGTTGCATGACGGAATAAATGTCAGTCAAATTACCTCAGCGCTGAATACTGAAAAATGGCCTGGCCAGGAAGGGAGAGTGGATAACACATATGTACTTACATCAGTGTTCATAATTGGTAAAATGCATAAAGACAGAAACTTTAGCGAGTGTTTCATCTTCTGTCTTTTTTATAAGCTGTACATTTAAATATATTAAACATTTCTTTTGCAATTACATTAACATGTCAAAGTTTACATAAGATTTTAGTGATTGCATTTACATATACTTTAAGTTGCTAAATTTATCCTGAATGTCAAGAGGTGGATAGAGGATGGCAAATAAGGAAAACAGTTATGATAGTATATAAAAAATGAGGCTTGTTGATCTCCCATTTACCCTAATGGCATAAGCACTGTGTATCCGAGACAATGAGTGACATTGTTGCACAAATAGAAGCATATTTATAAAGCAGTGAATGTGGCTTCCATCAAACACTCACCAAGTCATTTACTGTCATTTAAAGCGCATGCCCCTGCAAGATTCACCCACATTGAATGTTTGATGAACAATTCACTCATTTATGAATATGCCCCATAATGTATGTGTGTTCTTAATGTAAATTTCGTTTTTAACATATTTAGGACTATGTTGATCCCATAAACTTAAATATAATACAACTCTCTTAAAAAGAAGGGAACATTTAAAAACACCCTAATATCACCACACTCAAGCTTATAGGGCTTGGTTGCACCTTGCACTGGTGGGTCTAGGGCAACTGCCATTGTTGGCTCTTTGGTCATACATACTGAAAATATGAATTAGACAATTATGCTCAATTATGTATTCCTATATTGATATCTTTAAAAAAACCTCATTATTTTGGGGCAGCTGTCCATAGTAACATAATAGGCAAGGTTCAATAAAGACACAGGTCCATCCAGTCCATACAAAAAAATGGCAGCTCTGACATACTAAACCTTAAACAGGGACAGTTGTATAAGAACAGTTGGGTCCAAGTCCAAATTAAGCATTGTCCTTGAAAAGCAGGGACAGTTATCAACCATACTTCTGCTACTGATTACTGCTGGTGATGACTATATCATGCACTGTTATTGAATATACTGCATGATTGTGCTGAGCTGAAAGTAAGTGTATGTAATCTCTGGGTTGGAGTAATTCAAATGAGATTCATTTTCTATCAGTTGGAGAATGAGCCTGTAACCATTTTCATAGGAAGAAATTATCCTTATACCCATTTGGAGAAACGACACATATTTAAATGGCTTTGGAATTTCCTACAATACCAGGTGATGTGCTATGGAAGAACACTCACATAAACATCCCAATGTGCCTGCTTAGCAATTCCTTGCATTACTAAGCATTTCAACTAATGTTTGTGAATATCATTAAGGGTTAATTCCTCACAGTTATAGCTTACTTGTCAGCACTGCACGGTTAAAGGATATCATTAGACAGCGGCATTAATCAGTTAATTGGCTCTCTCAAAAACTATTAGCATGGAATAAGTGTTACATTAGGAACATGTTAGGAATACATAAATGGTAGATGTAATGTGTCATTCCCTTCAGCTGGAGAAAACTGGAGCATGCAGCTTGACAAGGCACAATTTTCCAGTGCAATGAAAGGAGATTGTAACTGCTTCTATTTCTCATTCGTGGAAAAACATCCTCAAGATCTTATTAAACAATAAACAGCATATATTAGCTAAGACATCTTACTACTGGATTAGATAGATAGATAACTGTAGATAGATAGATAGATAGATAGACTCCCTGGATCTCTGGATGAGGGACTGTTGTGGTGCATTTTATAGCACATGTATGCCAGATCTCCGCTATAGAGTGGATTACTGCTGGACTCAGAGGGTGTGAGGCTCCTGGGCAGAGGCTAATATTAACTTCCAGACTGCGTGGTCTAGATCAGAATTGCTCAACCTTTTTTCAGTCATGGCTCCCTTTAAAAGAATGCAAATTCTTGCGGCACCCCAGTCTAAAAAGTAAAAACCGTAAATGGAAAAAGGACAAGTGGTCCTTCCAAAAACCATAACAACCCTTATACGAGATATGGTTCTGGTATGGATTTTGAGGGGGAGCCCCAAGCAAAAAAACACACACACAAAAAAATGGGATTCCTCCCTTCACATCAGAGTCCCTTTAACATTACAGCCTCTCTTTTACATCAGAAGCCCCCCTTCACATTAGAGTCCCCCTCCCCTTTCAGGAGCCAGGAGCCTTCTTTACATCAGAGACTTTGACTGAATGACTTTTGACTTTGTGTGACAATTTCAAGACACCCCGGAAAAGGCCAGAAGGCACAACAAGGTGGGTCTAGATCAATGGTAGGCAACATCGGCACTGCCAGCTGTGGTGAAGCTACAAATCCCATCATGCTTCTACCCTGGGAGTCCTGATTGTGGCTGTTATTCTTGCAATGACTCATGAGACAAGTGGAGTGCCAAGGTTACCGACTCTTGAGATAGATAGATAGATAGATAGATAGATAGATAGATAGATAGATAGATAGATAGATAGATAGATGATAGATAGATCTGATTGGAAATTGATTTTTAAACTATTCAAATTTAAAATTGTTTATATTAAATATTTATAATAATTTCTCAAAATCTTCTATATACTAGCTTAATTTTTGAATCAGGCTGACAGGAAGAGTGCCTGAAATGGAGCTTATATCAGCCATGGGTGGCACAGAAGTTGATTTACAAAGGCAAATAGCATGTTCACTTTGCAAGGGAACTTTTTTTTAGCTCAATGTGGTAAAAATTCACTTTGTGAAGAGAATTAAAAAACACTTTTTGCTTGAACGTGATTGACTGATGGAAGTCAGCAGAGCTTAACCTCATTCACTAATTCCCTTGCAAAGTGAACAGCCTATTTGTCTTTAGCAAATCAGCTAAGTATTTAGTTGATTTACTAAAGGCAACTCTATAAGTATTTAATTGACAGAGGTTTGAATAGTCAATTGTTCACAGATAAGCACACGTCAGAGAAATATTAGCATGCACTTCCTATTATTATATTATTATTACTATACAGGATTTATATAGCACCAACAGTTTGCGCAGCGCTTTACAATATAAGGAAGACATTACAATCACAATACAATTCGAAACAAGATGGTAAGAAGGGCCCTGCCCCTGAGGGCTTACAATCTAAATGGGAGGGAGAAGTGATGCATGAGGAGGTAGCTGTGTGGGGATAATTTGTTTGAAAACATGATGGCTCACGCATAGGCAAAACCAGGTATATGGAAAGGACCTTAAAAGATTTAGGAACTGGCTTTGCTGAAAAAATACAGATAAATGACAAACACTGTAATTACTTGAAACGTTTTTATTTTTATGCTGACCGGATGACAGGCTACTGTGAATAGACTTTATTTCCCAAAAGGTGACCAGTGTGGACACAGGCTTTGCAGCTGTCTGCGCACCTAGAATGACATAACAACATGGTCAAGCTGTAATATAATATCACACAGGAAAACAAATCAGGAATAAATATGAAGTGCTAGACTCCTGACACCATGAAAAGTGATATTCCCCCATCTCACATCTGCATAACCATTTTCTCTTTCCACAAGCAGGTTATTTGCACATGTCAGCGTCTCATCCTAACATGTCACTAAATTGTATAAAATGACATAAAACCCATCTCATTGGAAATACTTTGCATTCCATTTTTCTCAAGGTCATATGATATCAATTAATCTTCCTACAAGAAACAGATGTTGCTTCCTAGCTGTGGTCTTTCCCATCAGGTTCCCCTTACTGTGCAGATATTTCCTTTCATATTTGCTGCCACTGTTAAGCTGTGAGCCATTAGTACAGTATAAACCTGCAACATCTCCAACAAGCAAATGGCTGAGTGCAGTGGTAACATTCATCAGAGCAAATGCAATACAAATTAGAGCAATATGGAAACGATGAATATTATACAAGCTATTGCCAATATTTTTTAATTGTTAACATATATGTTACAACACAAACCAAAGGTTCTTAGCATTCTCTGAAATATATATGTACCATATATGTCATTTGATAAGACATTTTTTTAATTCAAATGTACACATTTATGAGGTTGTGAAAGTAGACTGCATTAAAGTGACTCTAAACTCAGGGGTTAAATCTTAAAAATGCATTTGATTACCTTATCTATTAACAAAAATGTAACTTATTTGTGTATCACTTGGCTGTAGATCCTCAAATCATCTCTGGATTTGTTGCTGACACTGTCTTTCCTTCTGGAGGGGGGGCTACTTTTGTTCCCCATGGTCCCTGTGTGTGTTGTAAAAGTAGCCACTGATTCAAGTTTGCTCCTAGCCTTTCTAAAGCTCTAACGTTCACTCTCTGAATGACACATGAGTGCTGGGCTCTTTACAATTTTGGTCTACTCAGTTCAGCCTATGCCTGGATAAAGGGACTGCTGCATTGTTTTTTTTAACAAGACATGCAGGCAAATTCCTATCATGGTGAAACCAAAATCACCCTGCTCATCTTTTTTTGGCTATAGTATCTCTACACGCAAAATATTCTTGTTAGTTACATTTCATTTAAAAGAGAACCTTATAAATCGATGTACAGCACTTCAGTGGACTGGATTTGTCAAACTTAAAGCAGAACTCTATGCAAATAGCTAAATATGATCGCTATTTTACATGTCAAAGGTATTTGTATTTCTGTCTATATAATCCGAATATTTAAACATCTCTGCCACAAAGTACAGTCCAGGCTGACTGGGCATGGGACTTGATCTTTCTCTGCTGCACTTTACAAAAGAACTCCGGGCAAAATTTTTATTAACCCTTGTAGTTGGGGCTATTCATCCGCTGCAAGGGTTAACTGCTCATTTTGTTCTAGTGAGGAAAATAACAAAGTTATACTCACGTGGTCCCCGGGGCCGGCTGACCTCACATCCTATACACAGGGTTTTATATTTTTTACTATCTAAAGGAAAAATAGACCAAAATCTTTGAAAAAAACAAACATTCAACTCAGTTCACAGCCATTAATAGGCACAATGGCTGTATGATGGTTCTTTATTTAGTGCTCTTTATAAATAGATCTGAGTACGTAACCATCAACCACATGCATGTACAACAGTACAAAAGTAGTTAGTGTGTAAATGTAAGAAGCCAGCTAAATAGACAGTAGAAATACATTCATGTGTACTGTGTTACTGCGCCAAAAGTGTAGAATTATGTTTAGTTAGTTTTCTAATCCATACATTCCTGGCGAAAACCTTTCTACGCTACAATCAATGCAAGCTTGCTCAAGCTCTTGACCGGATCATGAAGGAACAGCAGTTTACTGATGAGGTCATGCCTGTGCTCTTACTTCCAATCTGCATGATCATCTGTTAGATATACAGAGCTTTGCAATGTATAAATACCTGATTCAAGGGTTATACTGGTTAGGAGTGCAGTGGGATATTCACGGGACCTGATGACAAGCCTAGACACAGGTGAAACTTAAAAAATTGATCCAAAAAATAGACCTAACAACATCCAGCAATCAGCGGCAGGACACAAAATGATTTACCTTTAGGCAGAAGATTTCATTTTATTCTAGTTGCTGGCCTGGAAGAGAGACAGAGAGAGATAGACAGAGAGGGAGGGGGAGAGAGAAAGCAGTTAGAACTGTGGTCCAGAAAGAAGGGCTTAAATGACAACAGACACTCAACTGGATTACGGGGCAGCGGTCTATGCCCCTTGTCAATACTAATTTAATTACATATTATGAGAATATGTTATAGTTACATATTCATGCACCACTGATGCACATGAACATATTCTTATAGTAGGCAACTAAATTATTATTGAAAAAGGGCAAAGATTAAAATGGGGTTCCCAAATCTGCTTAAATTTGAACCCACAAAGGTTTCCTTCTCTTGATTTTGATATCTGTGTGTGTAAATACATCCATTTGCCCAGCAAAGAAGGTATTCTGGTGACATTTGGAAATCCATTGTTATCGGACACACACTTAGAACTACTGTACAAGGAAGTATTATAGAGGAGAGTAGGAAGAAGTGGATTGGAGAACATGGTAAGCTTACCTAAATAGATATTCTGGGTAAAGCTGTTGAATGGCATTCTGCATCTCTTTCCAGAACAAAAGAAGAAACAGGTTCAATAATATTGCTCCTCTCTTGCAGCATGAGACCCAAATATCTTTCTTTTGTAAAATTAATGTTTCAGATTATATTTAGTCTAGGTTTTAAATAATGAATGAGCTCCCATCCATTGACAAAAATTAAACAAGACCATATGAAGTAACTATTTTATTGCTTTCAATTTCGGTGTTGCTAGGAAATTTGAAATGATTATTATAAAAAAAAAAATCTATATCACCCAGCTGTATGTAAATTGCTACTTTGCGCATTTTAAATATTTTAAAATTGCTCTTTTTTTTTCAAGTATCCAAAGAAAGTACACAATATAGTCCTGCCAGTCAGCAATAGAGTATCTCTCAGCTCATAATCTTTTCAAATATATGTGGAAACAAACAAAATATATATTTTAGCATTACATTCATTGAGAGCATGCTTTTCTGGATGTTTCCCCATAACTGGAAGAAAGGAGTACTGAGGAATTTTATATTGTACTGTTCCTTTAATAAAGTACCCCGTCTAGTGTGTACCACCCATCTGCTTTTTAATTTACCCAGCAGCGGCCATTTTCTTTACACATACAAAGAAATTACATGTAGATATTCCAAGATCAAAGGGAAGAAAGACTTGTTCAAAACTAATTTTGCAGATAGCATCACTGAAATTACAAATAACGTATCAGAGATAAATGTTTAAAATTAGTAGAATTATTGGCTTCAATTCTCTCTGAATGATGTATCATTTGCATTTCTGGGGGGAAAATAGGTTTCGTTTAATATATTATAGCCATATAAGAGCTAAAACTGCTACACAAGCCTTTTAGAAATTGAATCTTAGTAAAAAAAAATACCCTGCCAGTTTATTGTGCACCAAACCCCAATTTTCTATAACCACTAAAAAAAAAAAAAAAAAAAATTTCTTGCAACCACAGTACCCAGTTGGTATAAAGAATTTTCCAGAATATTAATCCCCCTGCTCATCTTTTCCAGAAGGCTGCATAGACCATGAGTTGAAATGAACAAAAATCAGTTATTTTAGTGACATTTGCCATTTTCTAAAAATGAAGTTGATGGGGATGGTAAAATTAATGTTTTTTAAAGGTGTAGGCCACGTGTAGGTGTAGGAGATGTGATCACCACATCGTGCTGCCATGGTGATGATTGGTGGCTTTGTTAATTAACAAAAGTATTAATAAACTAAAGTGTTTCAGTGACATGGTTGTGTTTATCAACAGAGCCATGTCCCACAGAGTCTCACGGCAAGCAAGTACTCCTAGTTTAAAAGGGTAACCTTTTTAGCCAATTTTGCCCAGCGGTGCAGCATGGAGAAATTAGAGGCTGATGTCTATGGATTTTGGTCTGCAGAAGGTAAAAGTTAAAATAAGCAACTTTGCTGCAAAATTAAGATGCGTCAAATCCACCACTCAATCCTAGTCTTAAAAACAAGTTACAAGCAGCCTTTTGTTTGGAATACAACATCTCCTGAGCAGGCCTTTACTCAGGAACTCTAAAACTGAAATTAATGTGTGGTGGACATGTAAGGGCCCAGCAAAAATGTTTTTGACAAGTGACTCTGAGAAGCAAAGAAGGGGGAGTAAGTGAATTAGGTTTTTCAGTGAAGACATTCACCCCATCAGAGGGAACCAGTTGTGCTGCTGTGCTTATGTACTAACTAACAAGGAATATAAGTTACTTGCTCAACAGACAAATGGATGAACTCATCGGTGTGCTGCTTATCTTTTCATTGTCCACTCACAGGTTAAGGGAGAAACAAAACCTGTAAGTGTTACTTAACTGAAACGAAGAAAGATCAGTTCTCCTTCCCTGCCATGCAGAACTGTGTTGTGTGTTGTGTAGTGTTGTGTGAATCTCAGGATAGGATGCAGGTAAATAGCCCCCCCAAGTATGTAGTTATTTTTTACTGGAGTTCAGCTCCAATGAAAGCTGCAAATGTAAAAAGTTTAAACAAGTATAACCCCCATCACCTTCTGTGATGTGGCTACTAGACATTTAGTGATAGCCAGGGCTGTAGACAGCCTGGCAGGACTTGTAGTGGCAATTATCTGGTTAATCCCAGGTGTCTAGCCTTGCCTGTACCTCCCTGGGCGGAGTGTGACTCTGTCATATTGTGCGACAGCCAATCACAGGCACTGTAGTGTATGTACAGTAAATCAGCCAATCACTGAGTTTCTCTCTCAGCCAGTGGTGCATGCTGGGATAGGGTACATATACTGGTGGGACTTGTCCTGTGCCCGGACTTGCCGGGACCAGCCATGGATTAGGTCTGGGTCCTGTTCAGCCTACCCCCCAGTCTAGCCCTGAGGCCTGGGGGTGGGCATGGGCTGGGGTGAGGGAAGAGGTTTCCATGAGGCCTCCAACATGGAGGAGGCCTGTGAGACAGAGAGGAAGAGAACCGGGACCAGTGCAGGCTCTTGAAGTACCCTGGAACTAAGTGGACTTCAGAGCATGGTCGGTGTCTTTCCTGATTGAGGATCTGCATCCATCCTGTCTGTCTGTTATATCAGTGGCTGTCTGCTGTCTACCAAGTGGATTTGCACTGCTACATCTACCAAGTCTGGTGAGTCTGTAGCTTCTGCTGGTTACCCCTGGACACCTAGAACCCCTGTACCCTCTCTCCCCAGTGAAGATGTTCAATAAATCGTTTACTTAACATTTTACTACTGGAGTGGACATCAGTTTATGGGCACAAGAAGAACAGCGGTTCGTACTATTGGGTGGGCAGCTGAAGATCATACCCTAGACAGACGAGAAATGGACCAGCGACTCCTACGGCGGTAGCGCTACACAAGACTTTTATGTAACGTAAAAATGTTACGTTACGTTGTTAAAGCTTATATGACATTTTTGTGGGATTACATCTAATTTAACTTGCACATGCAGAAAGCAGAGTTCTTTATGATAAGAAATGTGAAAAGGTGAAATACTGTATGCTTAAACACACAGAAACTTCAGGTTAACTAAAAAAACAGCACTTAGCAAAAAATAAATAAACAAACAAATAAGTAAAACTATTCTCATTTATACATCATAAATATATATTACATATATCTGTGCAAATATATGTAAAACATTTGCAAAATACATAATGTATAGTGCAAATCAATCTTCCAATGGCATTGAATCAGTTTATGGATGAATAACAATATTAGGACATTAGATCTTTTGAGGAAGAAGAATTATGATTTTATAGAAAGGGGAATAAAGGATTTAGAGAAAAATAACATTTAGTAAGTTGACAGCCAGATCAGGGAAGAGGAATAGTCCTACTTAATAAAGTGTGCTATAAAAGTGAAATGAATAGATTAATGTCTGACAAGGAGACATACAAGGTTTTAAAAGGAGATGTCAGAGTTAAATTTGTAAAAAGGAAGTAAACAATTTAGTGAAAGAAGGTAGAATAGAAGAGAATTTAAAGGAAAGTAAATACCTACGAGTAGCTACAGGGACCTCTACAATATATAAGAGGACAAAGAAAAACCTCTTGGGGTACCTATAGTTAGTGCAATAGGTTACCTAACTGTCAGACTGGCAGAGAATAGAGATTTTTATGTCCAACCAGAGGTGGCTACTATACAATACTTCTTAAGGTATAGCCAACATTTAAATCACCATTTTAAATGTGTTCTGTATGATGAGAATGATATCTTCATGGCCAGGGCTTTAAAAATGCACTCGTCCTCTCGTCTGTGACGAGAGGACGCTAGTGCCGGACGAGTAGCTTCCCGGCTGGCCGTTGTAATTAAACGGCCGGCCGGGAGCTTTACATTCATTATATTTACTTTGTATTATCAACAGCCGGGAGCTTCTGGGATCGCTGTTGGGGGAGGTCAGCACGGCCGAAGAAAAGTGTGACCAGCCGCGGCTCTCTCACGCCGCCAGCAGCAAACAGAGGAGCAGGAGAGCTGTCGCCGGCCAGGGGACTGCATTACCCAGCAGTCTGCCTGGCGCAGCAAGGGAGGCGTGGCCGTGAGGAGACTGAAGGGGGTCCCGAGGTCCAGACACATGAGGTGTGAGGTGGCTCCATGGCAGGAATCAGGACGGGATACGACACAGCCCGACAGAGATCCTGCAGGTACTGTGCTGTGTGTCACTGTACTGTCAGTATATCACTCCCATTCTTCATCACTGTATGATACAGTAAAGAAGTGATGGAAAAGAAGGGGAGTGATATACTGATAGCAGTATCTGTGACTGTGTGTGACGCCTGTGTACCCTCCTGCCTCCATAGTACTCCAAACTAAAAAAAATGATTAACCCTTGCACAGCGCGTGCTGGTTACGATTTAAACCGGTGCACGCTGTCACTTGTCTGGCACTGACGCGACGAGAGGACAAGTTATTTTTCAAGCCCTGTAAATTATAGTAAAAATTATGTGGGGATGCTCAACGGGGACAATATGGACTCCATACTGTCCCCATTGAGCATCCCCCCCACATACTTTTTTTACTATAATTTACAGGGCTTGAAAAATAACTTGTTCTCTCGTCACGTCAGTGCCAGACAAGTGACAGCGTGCGCCGGTCTAAATAGTAATCAGCGAGCGCTGTGCAAAGGTTAAAACATTTTTTTTTCTCTGTAGTTCTTTAAAGCACCTATTTATTGCAGTAAAAATGCTCTTCCAGCCCTTGCACTGCAGCGCCTTGTGCTATCAGAGCTTAGTAACAGCCACAACACTCAGCATCATCACACAGACTTAGATTGAGGAGCATGGGAGAGGGGGCATATCTGGCCATCCCAGTTACATTACCGAGAGCAATGGACAGGGCTTGAAAAATCCGCTCGTCCTCTCGTCTGTGACGGGAGGACTACGGAGCCCGACGAGTAGCTTCCCGCCCGGCCGTTGAAATTAAATAGAGACGCCCGACCGCTTGTATAGGAGCAGCTGTCACTGACTTGCCGGTCCCGAGATCCGCTGTTCTCGGTGCGGCCCGGGACCGGCACGGCTGGTCTGCGACAGGAGATCAAAAGGGACATCGGTACACGATCTCCCTTTGATCTCCTCTCTAGCCCCCTATGTGATAGCAATAAAGTTGTGTAAAAAAAAATACATAAAATTAAAGCATAAAAAAAAAGCACAACATTTTTTTTAAGCCCCCCACATACACACGCAAACATGCGTCGGGTGCGCCTATCAGCGAAAGCGACGATTGCGCCTATTGTGCCGCACATGTTACATATCACGCGAACGTCGGAGTGAGCAATAATTTTAGGGCCATTAATCACACTAAACTGATAAATAATAAAAGTGTTTAAAGCGTCACCTATGGCCAATTTTCAGTGTAATTTTTTGCGATTTTGCAGGCGCACGCAATTTTAAGACTTGACATGTTTGGTGTCTATTTACCCAACGTGACCCCGCCTTTTATATTTTACCACAAATATGGGTAAGAATAAATGTTTTATAACATAAAGTAGGAAACACTTTTTTCCCCAAAAAAATTCACTGTACTGTTTTCATTATATAGTAAAAAATAATATTTACCTCCCAGAGAAAGCTCTGTGTGTCCCTAAAAATTTTAAACATTTTAACATATATTGCAAGGCTATAGTCCGGTCATGCTGACTGGTGAGAAACCCTAAAATTTTTCAAGCCCTGTTCATGGCAGTGGATGTCAATTTCCTATACACTAACATTAAACATCAAGATGGGATTGATGCTGTTAGATGGATTTTGGAAACACAATCTGATTTGGAGTTGGAGTTGAAGCAAATAAAGTACATACAGTAGTAAAATGTCTAGAAAGTGCAATGACAAAAATTTGTTGTACGGTAACCAATATTGTTTACAAACCAAGGAGGTAGAAGTGGGGGCTAAACGTGCCCCCAGTGTAATGAAGATTTTAATGGCAATATGAGGGGAGGAGTATTATTTTATAGGGAAATGGCCAGGTTTAAAATTATGAAAATGTTTTATTGATGGTTTCTTTTTTTTAATATGGGAGGGAACATCAGAAATAGATATAGAATTACTGTGGTCCTAATGTGAATATGTATAAAGTAACATTTTCTGATAAATGGAGTAACAAAAGTATTTATTTAGATTTAGGATGAAAAAAAACAGAAACCTATTTCAAAAGTACTGATTGGAACAGTTACATTCATACTTCTAGTTGCCATCATCCGACATGGAGATCAAGTAGTTCCAAAAAGACAGCCTACAAGGATGAGACGGAATTGCGATTAATTGGACAAATTTAGGGGTATAAAATTTTAGCTGCTATAATTCAAAAAAGGTTTGAACAGAAAGGATATTATGCAGAAAAACTAGATAAGAAACATATACAGTATAAATCTTTCTCAGGTCCGCTCCTCTGCTCAATGGGCGGATGCAATAGCCTGCCTGCTATTGGCTATTGCAGTTTAAAATAGCCAATAGAAGTCTGGCTGTTACTCCCGCCCACTGTCCGCTCTTTCCATTCACTTTCCGGCTGCGCAATCTATCCTGCAGATGATGGGGGCCACGGGGGGAATGGGTAAAGGGTGGGGCGGTGTTGGGGGCTCCGTGGGGGGTTGCTGAAGAGTTACTATTAACTCTCAAGCATCCAGAAACTTAATTTATCTGGTATCTACCAGTGACGTGCCTTCTGTGCTGGGTGATGCATCCCCTATCCCACCGAAGCTCCGCCCCATCCTGCAGAAGCTTTGCCCCCAGCTTGGTAACTAAGCTGCGTGGGGAGGAGGAGGGGGAGGAGATAGGGAGGAGCATTGAGATCGATGTCCTCACTGTTTTTTCTATTGGTCAGCTTGGACTAATGGCGCTTTGCCATTGAACCAAGCCATCCACAGGGCTCATACCTCTAACACAGGGTAGAGGCTGTGACAGCCCTTGCCTCACCAAGTTAGGTTACACAAGCAGTGGGGAAGCCCGCTGGTGTGTAACCTAACTACCTGTCAAAAGCCGGATGCAGTGCTGCCTGTAATTAACAGTCAGCGCTCCATCTATGACAGGTTACACAGTGGGGAGGCTTTCCTTCTGTGTAACCTGTAACACGCCACTCTGAACGGAGAAAAAGCTGTCAGCTTCAGACTTGAAGCTGACACCTTTTTCTGCATAATACTTGGTGAGGCTCTGCCTCCCCTGACCGCACGTCCCTGGCATCTACAAATCCCCATGTGTGCCAGATAACTGGGAATTTACTGTAATATTGTAAATATTTTATTATATCATTTCATGTGACGACACAGAAGAAATTACACTTTGCTACAATGCAAAGTAGTGAGTGTACAGCTTGTATATCAGTGTACATTTGCTGTCCCTTAAAAATAACTCAACACACAGCCATTAATGTCTAAACCGCTGGCAACAAAAGTGAGTACACCACTAAGTGTACCACCACCAATATCCAAATTGGGCCTGAAGGGTCAATATTTTGTGTTGCCACCATTATTTTCCAGCACTGCCTTAACCCTCTTGGGCATGGAGTTCACCAGAGCTTCACAGGTTGCCACTGGATTTCTCTTCCACTCCTCCATGACAACATCACGGAGCTGGTGGTTGTTAGAGACCTTGCGCTCCTCCACCTTCCGTTTGAAGATGCCCCACAGATGCTTAATAGGGTTTAGGTCTGGAGACATGCTTGGCCAGTCCATCACCTTTACCCTCAGCTTCTTTAGCAAGGCAGTGGTTGTCTTGGAGGTGTGTTTGGGGTCATTATCATGTTGCAATACTGCCCTGCGGCCCAGTCTTCGAAGGGAGGGAATCATGCTCTGCTTCAGAATGTCACAGTACATGTTGGCATTCATGGTTCCCTCAATGAACTGTAGCTCCTCAGTGGAGGCAGCACTCATGCAGCCCCAGACCATGACACTCCAACCACCATGCTTGACTGTAGGCAAGACACACTTGTCTTTGTAATCCTCACTTGGTTGCCGCCACACACGCTTGACACCATTTGAACCAAATAAGTTTATCTTGGTCTCATCAGACACAGGACATGGTTCCAGTAATCCATGTCCTTAGTCTGCTTGTTTTCAGCAAACTGTTTGTGGGCTTTCTTGTGCATCATCTTTAGAAGAGGCTTCCTTCTGGGATGACAGCCATGCAGACCAATTTGATGCAGTGTATATATTATATATTATACACACACATTTTTCCACAGAAACTTATACAGATCACCCTCAAAGATATACAGTATTTTGCTTTTTGCAAGCTGTTTCTACAGATAGGTTGTTTTCTAGTTTAAATATGTTTTTGGAATAAAGAATATGTCTTGTTCATGTGTATTGTTCCATCAATCTGCCTGACCCTTTTACTTTATCAGTTTTGAAGTATAGAAACATTAGCATTTCAGGAGGTTTTCATTATTATTTTGCAGTTTCTATAGAAACACAAATTACATTGCAGTTATCTGGGCAGCAGACTGAGGTAAATTGAGAGTAAATGTTGGTCCCAGCTGTTCTGAAAGCTGATGTTTTACTTTTTATCTATTACGCTCTTATTTATTTATGTAATAAAAAAAGTTTCCAAATGAAAATGTGCAATTTTTTTTCACATTTGGCATAAAGGAACTTTTTTAAGTGAAAGATCGCATAACTTCAGTCGTGCCATGTACCTTATACATTGACACACATAGAACTGTTCTCTGTGCCTAGAGCAACGTTTTTTAACCTCTTGGCAGTCACAGCACCCTGTAAAAATATACAAAATCTCAAGGCACCCCAGACTCAAATGCAAATGTAAAAAATGACATGTGGACCCTCCCTAAGCCTTACCAGGCCCTTATCGCTGATAGGGGTATACAGTAGTGGAACCCATGCAAAAATACATAAAATGGGGTTCACCCATTCAGTAGCCTTTTTCACATCAGAAGCCCCTTTTTCACATTAGAAGCCCTGCTTCACATCAGGAGTCACAGCTGTGGCAGCATGGCAGAGGGTGGGAGGTGGAGCAGGCCTGGAAGGAGGTGAACTTCCACCCTTTTATGAATAGATACTACTCTCCCTGGATTAGCGTAATTTGTTTCCATGCTGCTGCGAGTCTGCGGCACCCTGTTTGAGAAAGGCTGGCCTAGAGTTTAGCTTTAAATACCTGTAATTGGAATATGTGGTGTTTTTGTACAGTATACATATGCTTTCTTTATTATTTATTTATAAAATAAACATTTTTAATATATCTTATTTTTGAGGCAGGTAAACATGAAATATAGCACAGGAATGTTTTAGTTAGGCTTTGGTGAGCAATAAAGCTGAACCCCTGGAAAATACATAATTAATGTAGCTCTGTAATCATTAATACGTTTAATATTTTTTTTTAATGCAAGCAGTGAATTTGATTTTGGATCAGCCTTTTACAGTCTACTGTATAGTCAGTACAGCAAAAATCAAAGAGAGGGAGGGAAAGCAGTACAATGAGATGAAGTCCATGTGTTGCTGGGCAAGCAGAGTGCTGATAGGAGGAAAGAGTAGAGTGACAGAGAGATGAGCTCATCAGTGTGCTGCTTCTCCTTTACCTGTCCAGTTGTAGGGTGGGGATGTTTTTTTCTGAGTTCCCCCGTGACTTAGTTTTTTGCCCTACAGGCAAGACCCACCACAGTAATTTTGGGACATCGGGAGCGAAGTTTGTTGCGTTCTTAATCTCAGGTACTGAGCCTCTGTTGTTTTAGTGATTATTCATTTACTGTGATGTATACAATGGGGGATACTATTGGGCATGTTAAATTTAGTTATATTCAACCATGAGAAGCTGTCTGTAGTGTCCTATGTATAATCCTGCTCCAAACAAACTGCTAGAAAGGTAAGTTGGGACCAAAGTGTTGGTATTAGGTAGGGATGCAACTATACAGTTTTTTCGGTATCGAGTGCGAGTACCTGATATTTTTTTCCGGTATTCGGGATACCGAGTACCGGTGCCCAGATTGTCAGGAAGTTGGGCAGCAGATCCTATCCTGGCTTCCTGATTGCCTGTGAAGCCAGTTGTTCTAGCGAAAAGAACAGCGGCTTCACTTCCCTGAGGCTGCCTGGCTTCCTGACCAATCATCCAGCTTCCCGATTGGTCTGGAAGCCAGGCTGCCTAGCAATGAGTGAAGCCGGCTTCTTAGCCCATCAGGAAGCTGGGCGGCACGTCATAACCTGTCTCCCGGCTTCCTGATTGGCTAAGAAGCTGGCGTCTCTTGCCGCTAGGTAGAGTGGCTTCCTGACCAATCAAGAAGCCGGGACGCATGTCACGACCTAAACGTTTTTTAAAACAATTTTTTACCTTTTAGATGTGTCTTTGGTGGAGATCTTTGTGCAGATTCCAGGCTACTATGAACAGTTTAAAAGTGAAATTAGAGGAACAAACTGAGCTTCATCTCATTAACATACATTACATACATTAACCCTTTGTTAGTATAGACAGTATTCAACTCTAGTTTACAACTGATAATGAATTCTGCCAGCACAGTACAGATGGGGTTTATTAGAGTAAAAAGTTCCCACAACCCCCATATAGGGGGGGAGGAAGCTAGGTAGAATTATTAAGCATGTAAAAACTTATTTAATAAGCAAGCAACACTTTTATTTGTTTTAGGTGATGCAATGTGAATGGGAATACGTAACAAATATAAAATAGGCATTATCCCAATTTGGTTGCAAAAGTGGAAATACACTTCAAAAGATGCTCAGATTAGACTGCCTAAAAATATTTTACCTTCCCAACCTAGCTTTGTGATGTAACCTACTGGAACAAACATTTGTATTCTCATGTAGCAGTGATATCTTTAAGTGTTTGCTATGATTGTGTACACTGCAGGCAAACTGTGCACTCTAAAGGACATGTATCCGTGACCCTATTTTCAACATCTCAGCAGGTATTTTCTAGGTTTAGTTTACTTTCCAAAGCTTTGACAGAAAAATGATACATGAAACATGAAAATATGATTGCTGGCAGATATTCACAAATATCTATTAGAATAGAAAAAGAGTTAGTAAAATTTAGTTGTAAGCATGCAAGAAAATAACATCTACTGGAAGACTGAAGTGCAAAAATCATAAACAGTAATTCAAAGATATCAGCGTGTGTATGCAGAAGTGTTTATAGTGTTTTGTTCAACTTGTCCACTTGCTAATTTACAGAAAACCCACACTGAAAAAAAATATGGCACCTAATATTTATTTATTATAGGCATTTATTTTATTTATTACAGGCATTTATATGGCACCAATAATTTACACAGTGCTTTACATACTGCACATCCCACATCAAGGAGTCTACAATCTAAAGTCCCTATTGCACATGTGTACAGGGACAATTTAGAGAGGAACCAATTAACCTTCCAGCATGTCTTTGGAGTGTGAGGGGAAACCGGAGTACCTGGAGGGAACCCACGCAAGAACAGGGAGAACATGTAAACTCCTTGCAGAGAGTGTCCTGACCGGGATTTGAGCCAAGGACCCCCCCCAGTACTGCAAAGCAGAAGTACTAACTACTAAGCCACCCATTGCCTATTTTTCCACAAATGCTAGTTGCTTGACAGTCCTACTGACCCAGTGGCTTTGTGCTTTTGAGCTACTGACCTGGAACAAGTATGGAGTGATGACTTCTTAGTCCCTGTGTGTAAGCAATAAAGTTAAGTGAAAAAAAAATAAAGTAAAAAAAAGTTAAATAAAAAAGTAAAAAATAATTAAAACCAACACCACCTTCCCCGCCGCATGCGAATAAAAGCACTTGTTGAGCATTGTGTGTGCGTGAATGCTGAACTCCACTGTGTGACATATTGTGGTAGCCTGGCAGCAGCACTCTCTAACACGCACAATGTGCATTAAAGGGTAAGTTCACTTTCCCAAGTAATTTGGGAAAATGGAATTACCCTATTAAATCTGGCCCCCTCTCCCCCCTGCTATACTTAACTTTTGGCGAACAGTCCTTCCCCTGCTCCGGTATGAGTGTACTATCTGTACCCCATATTGCCATCCAGTGCAGCCCCGGCGCTATTGATATTACATTTTGCTCGCAAATTGTGAGCACTCGTTGGCCAGCGCGGTCACCTGACTGCGCTTCTTAACATGGTTATATATGATTTTGGTTAAAATAATTTTTTGTATCATGATAAGTAGATTGTCATAAGAGGGAAGAAGTAGATTGGGCCCCAACTTTAGTCCTTGGACAAGTAGTTTTAAAAAAAAATTCCACACCCCTGTAGAGGTTACATAAACTATGCTGCACTAGTGTACAAACACCAGGGATTTAAGTAAATTCTAAGAGAACCTATTTGTATTGCACACTGGATAAATCATTTTTGTGTTAAAATTGAATAAAAGTTTGTTGAACGAAAAATGTGCCTAATTGAGGATCAAAAGGGATTTATGATCTTACTGTGTGTATAAAACGCCAATGGAATCTTTTTTTTTCTGAAAGTTTTAAAAAAAGAAAAAAAAAAAAAAAAAACTTTCATAACGTTATCCTTCAAATCTGCGTATTTCTGTTTATTTGTAAACATAGATGTTTGGCTGTGTTTTCCATTTTGGAAGTAAGATATTTCTCAATCAGTCTATGATGTGCTGCCAGCATCATCTTTCAAAGGATTCAATTCTCCCCAAAACATGTTTAAAGGAATTTGTAATAGATATTTGTATATCGATCTGTGCTTTCTTATTTATTATAATCAGAGCTAACTAATATTAATGATGATGATAATAATAATAATAATAATGGTTTTTCTAGTCAAGTACATCTGAAATATTCCACATCAAAGTGTTATATTTTATAGGTCAGCGGGAGGAGCCCTTTAATCCTTTCCACAAGGTTACAGGTCAGCAGGAGGAGCCTTTTAATCCTTTTCACAAGGTTACAGGCTCTACTAGCCCCTTTGATAGAAAAAGCCCGTTATAGCTCAAGCTGCAATTTATTCAGTGACTGATCATCGCAGAAATTCAGCCGGCAAGGCAAAAACTGGTGTGTTGTTGCTTTTGTTTTAACCCATATTACCGTAAGACGCCTTTGTCATGCAATCATTTATATGTTTTGTAAAAAATATAGATTAACAAATAAAACATCAGCTTAAAAACAAAAACGCTAAAAAAATAATAAAGCTCACCCATAATCATAGTATAGTAGCCATTATTACAATAAATGATAAATATGGAAATGTAATCTGCAATCTAGTAAGGTCCGCTCTCTGATCTTACCATGTAATATTGTAATGTCCTCAACACCCCCCCACCCCCCGCCCTGCAAGTCTTAAAGTGGCCATACACTGTACAACCATCGCAAGACCTTAGTCTTGCGATGGTTGTAAAGTGATTTAAAAAACGGACGATCTGCCCATCTTGGACAGGCAGATCGCACTCTCGATCATCGCTGACCGCAATGCTGAACGTGCAGTGTGCGCGTGCGCACACCGGCCCGTTCAGCATTTGTCTCCCGAGCACCGTTCTAACCAGCCGAAAATCGTATGATTCTCGGCTGGTTTTCTAACATGCTCCTTAGACAAAAGATGTGCGACCGTACAGTAGAAACGGTCGCACGTCTTCGTTCACACTGTTCGATTCTCGTACGATCGCGGGATTTCCCGCGATTCTCGTACGAGAATCGAGCAGTGTATGGGCACCTTTA
>NW_017306557.1:971948-989914 GCF_000935625.1 Nanorana parkeri
AACACCCCCCCACCCCCCGCCCTGCAAGTCTTAAAGTGGCCATACACTGTACAACCATCGCAAGACCTTAGTCTTGCGATGGTTGTAAAGTGATTTAAAAAACGGACGATCTGCCCATCTTGGACAGGCAGATCGCACTCTCGATCATCGCTGACCGCAATGCTGAACGTGCAGTGTGCGCGTGCGCACACCGGCCCGTTCAGCATTTGTCTCCCGAGCACCGTTCTAACCAGCCGAAAATCGTATGATTCTCGGCTGGTTTTCTAACATGCTCCTTAGACAAAAGATTTGCGACCGTACAGTAGAAACGGTCGCACGTCTTCGTTCACACTGTTCGATTCTCGTACGATCGCGGGATTTCCCGCGATTCTCGTACGAGAATCGAGCAGTGTATGGGCACCTTTATACTCACTTGTCCTTGATTCAGCAGTGGCTAAAGTTCGGTTTCATCCCAGTTCAGTGATAAGTTATTGCTAAATCATGGCACTAGCAAACCCAAGTCCTCTAATTATTATGACACAAATGTTAATTAATCCTACAGATAAAGTATATTTGGTGCTAGAAAGCGATGATGCAAACAATGTATAGATAGGTTACATTTCATAGAGATTCGCAGGTGTACAACATATCACAAGTGAAATTCCTAAACATTACTTATATTTGCATTGTTATAGAATATACTGGCCTCACAAAGCTGAAACAGGATAGGGGACAGGCGCACCTTCCTTTCTTTGCATTCTTGCCCTGAGAAGCTCTCTATGTCCCAAGGATGAACTCTCTATTCAATAGATGAACCTTATAACCTGGCTACAGCTGTTCTTTAATACGTTTGACAGTATTTGATTTATACATTCTACTTTTTTAAATATTTGTCTGTGTTTACTAAAAGGTAATGCTGACAAGGAATTTCTTTGACCTGAACTAGATGTCATAAAAAAATATATTTTAAGTGAATCACATCACCTCATTAAATATGCTGTGCAGATTATAATCACTGATAGTGTCTTTCCTCTTATATTCCCTTGCAGCTTACAAAAGGAGGAATATGTCTGTATAAGACAAAGCATAGCTCATAGTTCTGTTCAGCAAGGATATCCCTCTAGTGGTCAATGCTGGAAATGCAAAATCTAAGACACTCGTAGATCAGTACACCATACAATTCTAAAGTTCTAAAACAAACTACTTTGTGATCTATATGCAGATAAACAATGTAGCTGGGAGAAGATACGAGATAAATTACACATTAGAGGCTCATTAGTTATTGTGACCTGCAGTTTTTGGGCCATCTACCTGTGTACTTAAAGTAGTATTAAACTCAGTATTTTTGTCGATAATTAATCCAAATCAAATATATATTGGCCAGCAATGTATTTCTTAGCATTTTTGACCAAACACGTACAGTCATCATGTTTCCAAACAGCTCCAACTCTCACAGCTCAGCTTCCCTGAACTTCCAGTCCAGTACAAGCTCCCAAGGGGCAGAGCAGTCTCCAGCAGCTGTCCATCTACTAGCTTGGAGTATGGAGAAGGATGGAGGAGCGGGGAGAGGGAAGTGGTTTGCCTTGCTCTCCCTCAGTGTTTGTGGAGACACACACAGCTTACTAGCCCACACAAAAGGTGGCTTCAAGGAGCCATCCTAAAACAGGACATCATTGCCAGTGCTCAGGAGACCTGTTAATTCTGCAAGAAAGTAAAAAAGTTTAAGACATTAAGGGACAGCATTTATTGTATGTGACTTCATTGGCATTTGAAATAGCTGAAAACTTTGTGACTTTAATATCACTTTAAGAAGCAGCGCTTCTAAAATTATAACTAAAACTCTCAGACTAGCATTACTGGGTTAATGCTGGCAAGTGAAAGCACACCAGTGAGATGTTTCTGCAAAGCTCTCAGAAATGAAAGAAGGATGGATGAGTGTTACAATAGGTGGCAGCATGAAAACTTTATCTTTTCATTTTCATAAAATGAATTATACAGATGTAGTGGTGGGAAATGCCATTTAAAAAGGTACAAGAAACAACTTTGCATAAGTGGGGCCGTGTAGCTAAAGCCTAAAGCTGGCTATAGGCCTTAGTGAATGGCCAGAGGTGCATTTCAGTGTGCTAAAATTGCACTGGTTTCCTTTAAGTGATTAAATGGCTCAGTAGCATGGAATATAACTCTTCCCATTAACAATACCTACAGCCACTGTCCACACAGCCCTAGGTTTACTGTCTTTTAAGTGTAGCTAAAAGTTAAGGTTAAACTATTTTTTTTAATAACTCACATGAGCAGCAGAGTTCCTCTCTTAGGGTCCCCACATACCTTACGATTATCGTACGATAATCGCGGGAAATCCCGCGATCGTAAGGTGTGTGGAAGCCGTGCGACCTCTACTACTGTAAGGTCGCACGACTTTAAACTTAAGCACATGTTTGAAAACCCGCCGAGCATCGTACGATGTTCGGCGGGTTTGTGGCATGTCCGTACGATAACAGCCGCACGGGCCGGTGTGCGCAAGCGCACACTGCCCGTTCGGCATTGCGGTCATCGGAAGCCCGCCCCTCAGGTACGATCTGCCTATGCAACATAGGCAGATCGTACGTTTTTTTAAGTACCTTACAACCATCGCAAGACAGAAGTCTTGCGATGGTTGTAAGGTGTGTGCCCAGCCTTACACTGAAAGAGCCCCTTTCCCCAGCGTAATCAGCAGGACTGGGCTGTCCTTTTGACAGCTTAGTCCTGCAGAGTGTGGGAGATAGCCAGAGCAATGCAGAGGCAAGAGAATTTTTCTTTGAGACTATTCAAGTGTGTGTGTTTTTTGTTTGTTGCTGAAACTGTACTCTGTGTATATATTTCACCCACTCTAAGTTTGGTAGAGCCAAGCTTCTAGCAGAGTCAGGTGACGGTTATCCCTATTCTTGTAGTTGAGTGAGATACAGGATTGGACAGACTACATCAGCCTCTCCACCCCCCGCCCCAGTGTTCTTTGTGCGACTATGGAATCTAATCTTGTTATTGTGATACTCAGTTTAGCCAGATGACTGTTAGGAGGGGCAGCAGAAGACAATTGGCTTATGTGGACAGAAAGTATAAACTTGGCCCTGTCTATATATCATTTTATTTACATTATAAATGCAGCTGTTATGCCTTTCCATTGAAACTTGGGCTGTACTAGTTAAAATTCTGCAGTGGCATTGGGTCTGCCAAAATGGGATAAGTACACTTTAAAATTCCAAAATTTTCTCTCTCCTACAGTCACAATCCCTGGAGTGTTATACATATTAATTGAACAACTGTTCATCACGCTGAATTCATCCACATGAATAATGCTAATAAAATTAATCCAAACACATTAAATAATCATGTAACATGATTTCACTGGGTTACATATTAGTTAAAGTCCTTATATGAAATTTAAAAAACAATAGCAAGTGCCTGGATTGCAGAAAAAAAAGACCTCAGCAATGGTATCTGGTTCTATCTATTCTGTAGAGGGGTATTTAATAGTGTTGGCATTATAGAAATATAAAAAACATATAAATGTATATATTTATACTGTATTACAGTGGTGGGCTATATCCCTATCTGTGCCTCCCCCTTCCCTGTGTTCACAGAGCTCTAATGGACCTACATTCTTTTTAAGAGCTATTATCTGTCAGCGAGTCTTTGGTTGACTGCTACCTATTGAGCAGTTCATCCCCTTAGCTTCTTTTTCTTTGTAATTGGAATCTTTAACTCTTATTACATTTATTTTAGTTTGGGGTTGATTTGAGGATAGCACGTTGCTACTCCATCTCTTTGCAAGTTGCTTTTCTTTTCATCTTCGCAGTAAAGTTTACTGCTAAAGGACAATAATATATATATATATATATTAGGGATGCACAGATACTTTTCGAGTACTAGTGCAGATACTTGGCATTTTCATGAGAACTACCAGGGTTGCAGCGGTTGCAGCTGCGACCTGGCTCTGGCACTCCACCACTATCCTGAAAAATACATTTTTTAAAATATTTATGGGACTAATGCTTCTGTCGATCAAGAACTACTTGACAAAAATTGCTGATACAAACTACAACAGCATTTAGTAGCTGCAGTTAATCAAATAAAAGTCCATCTCCTAACACAGGCGTTTGAATCACCAGGGATACATTTTGTACATTTGAGTTAACAATGTGCTGTGCTGCTTCCAATCACTGTTTGAGTCGACCCTAATTGTTTCCCCACATTGTTTAAACTTTATGTAAAGCAAAAATAGGAATGGTCAGATTTTTTTATGTCTCTATTCCATTTGGGGGATTTCCCTGTACTTCCTGTTGCAGTAAACATCAGAAAGTGAGACAGATATCCCTTTCTTGGCATTTGTAATCAGAATAAAATGTCTCCTTTTCCTCCCAACTCCTGTTTCTGTGACAACTCAAAAATGTTATATTTCATCACTTACTGTACCAGAGACAATGGTCACCAAGACAAAAAGAGGTTCAATCTCCCAAGCAGGAACACAGAAAGTGCTGCAAACCATAGGGGGATGACCATTATGATACACCTACTTTACCTGAGGGTGGAGCCTTAGGGACAGCTGGTGTTCCACCAGGGACCCACAGGTTACCCATCAGGTACATATAGACATAGAAAAGGGAAGAGGCAACTGCTCAAAGGCTGTAATAGGTAGAAGGTGAGCTAGCACTGCAGGCTAAGAGCTCCAGTAGCAAATTTGCACTGGAAGTGGGATGTGCCAGTAACTGGCATGGGTGTACAGGGAGCAGGACTTGTAGCAAGCTTTGCTGAAAGCTGATGGTACTGGTAGCAGGACTGTAATGGTAGCAGACAGGTAAGTAGCAGATCTGCACTTGTAGCAGGTGGACTGATACTTTTAAACAGGGCAGTAGAAGGATAATGGTAGCATGTGACTAGTACTGGTTGTAGGGATATTGATACTGGTAGCAAGGCAGAAGAACTGTACTGGTAGCAGGGAGATGGTACTGGTAGCTGGGCAGAAGAATTGCACTGGTAGTAGGCTGACTGCTACTGGTAGCAGGCAGACCAGTACTGGTAGTAGACAACTGTGTACAAATCCATACAGCACCAGACCCCTTCATGCTTTAGTAGCAGCATGCATGGGCAATGGGGATACCATAGTAACTCGGATAAAAAGAAATTCAACATTCACCAAAAAAACGAAATCTCACTCTAGGCTTGTATGTCTTAGAGATAAACTACAAAAGGCCAGATTTGCTGGCAGGGTGTGAGTTAGCTCAGTCCACGCCACGTTAAGCCAGGCAAGGTTGTGTGTGACAATGGCATTGCCCATCTGCGCACATAAATTCTGCCTGGTGGTGCAGCGGTTCATCATGAAGTGACCGTGTGCCTGACATGTCCAAATTTCCACTCGCCCTCACTTTATTTTTACTCGCCAAATGCGAGCAGGCGTGTGGAAATTTTGAGCCCCGATTTATATCATATATATAATTCTATAATAATGTTTCTATATAATGTATATATTGTCTTTATTATGTTTAGGACAACATTTTAAATATGTTTGTCATGTCTTTCAGTGAAATAAATATTAAATAACGCATAAATATGTTATCACATTTACAAGGCTGATCCTGAAGTATACCGATCATAAGAAAAACAACAACTGTGGCCAACCTTATTAAATGCATGTTACTGACAATGCCTTCATTGCTTTTGAGTCCCTGACTCAGGTCAAACAGTCAGCAAATTAAAGTTGCAGTTGCAGTTGCAGCAGGCAGCTAGGGAGCAGTAAAACCACCCCCTCATTGCCTATGCAACCAAGGCCTTGTGCTCTCCTGCTAATTAAAAGGAGAACTATGAGGTGAGTGCTTTTCACTCACCTCATAGTTCTAGCCGACCTGTGACAATGAGACTGTCACAGGTCGGCTCAGTAGATCGGGAGGTGAGCGAACACATGCCGGTGTTCGCTCACTTCTCGATCCTGTCACGGCTCTCTGCCGTGATAGGGGAGGGGATGGATTCCCCCTCCCCGCTCCCTCTAGATAGGCAAAGCCAGCTGTCAATCACGCAGCTGGGCAGATCTCGACATCGATGTCGGGATCCACTCTGGCTGCGGCGTCTCAGTATACGGCGAGCTGTAGCTCGCCGTATACGGAGCTTAGGGTGACGGGAGGACACTAGTTTGTGTCCTCCCGTTACCCTAAGGAGAACTATGGGGAAAACCCCTGACCCCATAGTTCTCCTTTAACTTATATACGGGATTCCACAATATGCAGCAGTCACAGCTGGATTTGGCACCTGCTAATCCAAATTTCCATACCATCTCTTCTTAAAAGACCCAGGTATGCCTGCTATAGATTCTACTTTCAAAATTAAGTTTATATTGTATGAGAAATTGTTGGTGGGATTTTACAAGTCTTAATTCTGCTACTGACTTTTCATGAAATGCAGACTGTTTTACCTCTGGAACAGCTTGAAACTAATTCTAAGATTCCTTTGTGACAATGCAGTTTTCACTATCTGCAAAGCAGATAAAGGGAGAGCTGTGGTTGTACTGAAAACAGTGGACGATAAGAAAAAGGCTCTTAGCCAACTTTTTGTTAAATGCAACTTACTGGGTTTTGGAGAAGGATGCTACTAAGATCGTTCAAAAAGCCTTGAATTGAGTTGGAAGAACTGCAAAAGTTAAAATCATAAGGTTCAATCCCCCATTACCACGGCCTTTCATCACCTTTCCAAGGTGCATAAACCTGGCAGGCCTCCAGAGGGCTGTCCCATTGTCTTTGGTATGGTTTTAAGTCCTCCTTTAATCTTTTGTGTCCTGCCTTGTAGGATACATTAAGGACACTATGTCTGTCCTGTGCCAGCTTCATCATATGTCATGAGAGGAAGTTTCTTTTGGGTTGCTCTGAATATTAAAGCTTTGTATTCTTCAATCAAGGGTATACATCTTCAGAATAAGGGATATCCAGACTGGTCTATTTGGAGGGAAATAAACCAATAGCTTTTAAATAGAGAGGGACTCTTTTAGAGTTGCAAAAAACCATTGCTTAGCCTGATGTTTTACCCATGATTCCATGATTCTTACAAATGCATTGTGGATATCATTGTTTGGTACAAATGCATTGTGGATATCACTAAAAAGAATGTACCCATATTGAATACAGGTAAGCAGTTACATTAGTCTTGTGGTAATGGTTGCTTATTTTCCTGTAGAAAGGCACCCACATTTGGATCATTACCGTCTCCTGGTGGTTTTGAAAGCCCAAACTAGGATAAAACAACTAGCTTTTCTTAATGTGAAGGATTCCTTTAAATGTGCACAAGAGGTTTGATCAATGGATACTTTTCACATTAATATATGAATTGTGGTGCTAAGAATGTTGTTTATGTTATCTAAAGTCTTTCATGTTCTATACAATATGTGGGCTGTACCACCAACCTAATGTGTGCTAGGTTTGGTGAGCATTTTTGTGGAGGTCAGAATTCTTCAGCCTCCCTTCAAAACACTTTTTGTTGACTCCCAAGAGAGATATGTCTTGTTTCTTCTTTCATAGTATTCACAGTTACTTCATCTTGTAGAGGAGGTGTCCTACACCGCAGGTCTCTAGAGTAGGTTTTTTGGAATTTATAAACTCCACTCCAGCATGCCTTGTGGTTTGATTACAGATAGGGCATCAACTTACATATTAAATAGTTGTTATACATATTATTTTTCTATTTCCGCCACACTGTGTTTAAGTTTTCCATTTATTGTGGTTTTCCAGATATTTCATAGGATGATTTTACTGTGTTTTGTTTTGTATATGGTTTGTGATGTGTCTACAATGTTTCGTTTGTCCTTTTTTGCTTGTAATTTGATATGAAGACTTTGTTTTTATTGAATTCACAGTTACGCCTCTCACTGGATAGGGTGTTTTAAATCAGTAGTGTTTTACTAGCTTGTAGCTATGATACAAGCTGAAACATACACTTTAACAAAATAGTGAGATTATGTAAAAATTATATGCAAGTGATGTATGTATTCCATTAGTATGAGGGTAACTGAAATAGAACTGTACATTCTATTTAAATGACATGCATACATTTTGAAAGAAGTCCTCATTTGACACAGCCAAACTTGAGGCTTGGACATTGCCCTAATAGGTCTGGCAAGTTCATGCTCATATCATACTTCATTTCCTGTATCATGAGCTATCCAAAACACATTATTATTTGTTACTTGCTCTCGTTAATCATTAACTTAATACAACATTCAATGTTAGTTTAATAAGCGATTGGTCAAAAGTCTAGCACTAGCATTTGAAACAAATACAACAACTCAATTATTGCCTTGCACCTAGCTATATATTCTTTCTCGTGTGTGTGCGTGCATAAATAATTAAAAATTTATAGAAAAAAACTTATGTCATAGATAATGACAAAGTGAAAACAGAATTTTACAAATATCTGATTTAAAAAAAAAAAAAAAAAAAAAAACAATGAAAAAAAATACTGAAATATCACATTGGCATAAGTATTCAGACCCTTTGCAACAACACTTGATATTTAGCTCAATTGCCTCCCATTTCTCTTGATCGTTGCTGAGACGTTTCTACACCTTTATTGGAGTCCACCTGTTTCACCAAATGAAATTGCTTGGACATGATTTGGAAAGGCACACACACCTCTCTATAGAAGCTGACAATGCATACTGTATCAGAGCTAAAGCCATGAGGGCAAAGGAACTGCCTGCAGAACTCAGAGACAGGATTATTGCAAGGCACAGATCTGGGGAAGGTGACAAAAAAATTTCTGCTGCACTGAAGGTTCCCAAGAGCACAGTGGCCTCCACGGTGACATTAAAAGACAAGTCTCTAATGGCATTATCAAATGTTCTCTCAAGATTTCTCTGTATGACAGTTCATACCGGTGTATATTTAGCTTAAGTATATTTTCTGCAATTACAGAACAATATCTGTTGTTCTTGACAAAATGCAAATATCCTTGTAGCTTCCTGTGCACTAAACTGATATCTCAAACAATATTATCAGCTTGCACAGCTATCCTCAGGTCAATTACAGAACTCCTCCCCCATGTAATGAAGTTAATGTAAGAGGTGTTTATGGTACAAAATCAGGACGGTAGCCTAGAATGACAATGCTACTCATCCAAAGATACAGTACAGTGAGTGAACATTGTCATCCTAGGACAGGAAGGGCCAGAAGGCTTGCAGTTGTTGAGGAATGCGAACTGTCACACATAAGATCTTGGTGCATTTCACATAAAAAAAAACATGAAGCAGCAGATATAGTTTATTTGGTGAATAGTAGAACGTGTTATTCTTGTGCCATAATGCTCTGCACACCTCTATTGTACCAAATATTGAGAAACTCATTTTTTGAATGATTATTTATTTGGCGCAGATTGCGAAGCTTTTGTGAGAAAAATCAAACTTAAACTTGGCGAACTAGTCACATCCTTCTTTTCAATCTTCCAAATTAAACTATTATTTCGTGCATCCATAAAAGCTGGTTTTCATGCACTAGAAAATAAAAAAAGAGGACCAAAAAGCCTGACAAAAATAATACTGCCATCACATCTAAGGACTGATAAGCTGTATTATATTATGTTTAGTTAGCTGAATGAATTTAAAACAATGAGTTTGGTAGATGCAAGCAAAAGTTTTTAATATAATTTTGGATTATTTTTTTATCGATTGTTATAGTATAACTATTATATTTGTATACATTTAAAGGGTGACCAACAAACACATTACAAACAATACCTGTTTGAGTGTTGCCTCACACTAAATAAGTATTTTTCTCATACCTGGAGTTTCTCCGGTTAAGTAAAAGGTGCATATGGACTTCTCATTGAGGATGAGGAGGTGGAGAGCTTAAAGCGCTGTAATTTGTATTGTATCACTCCTGAAGAGGGGTGTGTCGGTTGCTCTGAAACACGTTGTGCGTGTGTCCGTACTCGTACACTGACAGGATGGATCCCGTCTGTGCCCGAGCAGGGACACCCGCACGGATGTGCAGGTCGGGTGAGCGTACTCACATAGAGAAGGACAGGCTGCTGCGTACAAATCACACGCAGCACCTGTCCTTCCCGGGAGCTGCCCGATCCGGCAATGCACACAGCACGGATCTGTACGGGCGGGCCGTTACCAGTGTGAATGAGGGCTAATGGTCAACCGATTGTGTGGATTGTTAAAGTGACACTTAACTGAGGAGGTAAATCTAAAAAAATGCATTAAAGTACCTTAACGATTAACAATGCTGTACCTTATTTGTGTATCAGTCAGCTGTAGATTCTCAAATCATCTCTGAATTTATAGTGCTAATTACAATCTCACATTTACTTTACTACTTTGTATCGAGATTGTAATCCATCCTGGGAGCGAGCTTGGAGTGTTGGCCGGACACACACACACGACACAGTGTCAGCACCAATTCAGAGATGATTTGGAGGATCTACAGCCAAGTGATACACAAAAAAAGATACGTTGTTTAGTTAAAAATCCTTAACATGTAAGAATGCTTTTTAAAAATGTAACTCCTGAGTTTAGGGTCACTTTAAATGCTGGCAGCTTCTATCACAGTCTTTCATAAGAAGAAATCCTAGATGTCAAAGCATCATGCTCCCCAATTGTAAATAGGGGTTGAAATATTTTTGTTTGATGGTTTAGATACATTTTAGTTTTGGATAGAGAGGGGAAGTATTAAAACCTGTGAGGTTTGTATTGTTGTCTGTGTCCCTGCAGAAAGACTATATACAACAACGGGACTGTTTTCAGACAAGTAAAACAAGACCACTTCTACTTTTCTAATGGTGAGATGTTTTAGGACTCTGCCTTGTTGGGGCACTGTGGAAAGGCTGGCAGGTCACTAATGTTAATCCCAAGTAAGCTGCTGCCACAGCTGGAATCCATCTACCTATGGATTTTTTTTCCATACTAGGGTTTGGTTTGACTGCCATGGCCGACCCCTCTGCTCATGACAATAGTAGTCACATGCCTAGCATGCAGAGCCAAAAGGTGTCAATAATTTGAGCCCCTGACATAAAGAAATGCAGATTAGGCGATTATAACTTCACTTGCGGCATACCTGTTCCTGGGTCCAACTAGATTTAAAGCTATGGGATCAGCAATTCAGCCAGCCATCTGGCATGGGTGGAGGGACTCTGCTAGTACAGATTTCTATTACGTGCTTGATAAATGTGTCACCAGTTATATTAGTCATAGGGGTTGATTTACTAACCTCACAAACACGCCATGCAAAAACACGCCAATTGCACGTGCGCGTATACGCTTGGCGCGGAAGCGTATGCAGGTTATAAAGATGCTTGATAAATACTACCAACGCGCGCGCATGGCGTGTTAAAATGCCGAGGATTCAATAGGGATGTGCAACAACCAACAAACAGCAAAGGGAAGCCCAGTGGCTGAGCGGTTAGAGGACCTAGCACCATGCCTGCGTGAAACCGCGCCATGATGTACGTGTTCGCTTGGTAAATGCATTTCTGCGGGTTAAAACGCGCACGCAGCCTGCGCGTGTTGGGCTTCGTAAATCAGCCCCATAGTGTCATATCATTGTCAAGGAAACAGATTAAAGAAAAATGACTGCCACACACAGAATAAATCAAAAGGAAATGAAGATATTAAGATATTAAGATCATAACACCATGTTTAAGAGTAACCTGTATTACTACATCGATTACAAAAATCCTTTGTCTTTTCCATCATTCAGAATATAGTAAAAGAAAAACAAACTAAAAACGACTGACACAGTCAAACAATAAATGAATAGGTGTGTGTGTAAATAAATGCTATCTATATCTATCGGAAAGTGACGTCACTGGCCCTTGTCCAAATCAGGGAATGCCTTCTATTCATTGATACAAATTTTAGGCATTCTCTGAATGGCCTGTATGCCAAGCAAATGACCCCTGTGTTTTCAGAGCAGAAAAGAAGACACAGCACCAAAGAAGACACAGCACCAAACAGCAGCACATCCAGCCCTGTAATAGCTCAAGTATGGCAGTAGATTAGGTATGGCCTATGCATACCTTACATTGGGCCGAGCTGTAAGTATGCAAAAAAACCCATACCTGGAGTTCAGCTGTTATACATACAAAGATAGGAATTTACTATCATGAATACTTTCTTTTCCTTGTCTTCATTTATATGTTTTTCTCAATATTTGCATGCAGACCAATCGGACATAAATAAGTGAAAGGGGACAAATGGTAGATCATCATTTAGAATGAAGATTGTTTTTTTTTTGTTTGCTTACAAAGACGCTTTATTGATTTTGTTTGGCAAAAGCAGACATGTAAAAATTGCAACAATGTATTTTTATGTGTTGTACTTCCTTGTAGTATTTCCAGGAATATTAATTCATATGAATTCTCATCATTCACAATGGGCAGAGAGATTTTTATCTTGTATCAAACATGGATGGAATGTTGCTGTACTTGAACTGTGCATATTTTATTGCCACTATACATTTAAGACATAACAAGCCTTTTTTTCGTTTTGGCAGAGCAATGGTGCTCCACAAAAGCCCAAAGCAAATATTCAGAAACAATTTCCTCTGGAGTGTAATATGTAGGGTGGTGTGGGGACAGATGACTATGAGATCAAAGGCTGAACCTTAAAGTTAACCTTGCACTAAAAATCCAGCTCCACTTATTATATTAAGCCTGCCTCTATTTCAAGAAGCCAAATTATTATTATTTTTTTTTAAATAGCAAATCGGTGAAACAAGTTAGAAAATATAATTGCCTCCCACCTAGCCTGGACCTATGGCATCTAGGAGAGGAATGACAGCATAAAGCATGTTGCCAGATAATTGTGATATGTCCAATATGAATTCCAAATTTTGAAAGAAGATGCTCCTCTAAAAATAGATTCATAGTACAAAAAGCTTATTTCATCAGTTGCAGAGCAACAGGAGAAGATTATGTGGCAAATCTTGCAGACATATCTCATAGAACCTTAAAAGTAACATCTCCCAGAAAAAAATTAAATAAAAAGATTCAAATAAGCAAAAACCTGTGCAACAATCTGTGAGATGACATTTACTTACATACTGCATGTCCATGAAATTCTCATCCATATGGTGGAAAATGATTATCGCTTTATCCCCATTAACCATAAAAAAAAACACAACAAAAACGAATATATATATATACACACATACACATACACATATATTAAAAAATAAGTGCGGTTATTCCAAAAACAATTTCTAAATGAAATTCTACTAGTGTATGGCTTGCTTTACTCTGTGTACAATGCATTAAAAAAACCAAACACATAGCTAAACTGGTGACTTTAGATAGTTAAAACTCTAAGCCGTTGCAGAATATATGTCACTCTTAATGTAATAAAAACCAGTTAGGTGACTTTAGCTGACAGAGCCATCAAAGGGACCTTTTATTAAAAAAGGAACATATGCTGATATGATCTACACTGCCTTCTCAGCAGCATAAAAATTAAGAGTTAGCAAAATAAAACAAAACTATTCAGTCCTTACACTCTGCACAGCCAATCACATTGAACTGTACAGTATATTTCATCTCTACCAGTCAAAGCAAGCCCTTCCAATAAATCCTGGCCTACTAGACATCCAAATTTTTCCAGCATCGTCTGCTTACATTGGCTCTGCTCCTCTGCAGTCTAACAATATCTCTATTTACCACTATGTCAAATGAGACATCCCACAGCAACATAGAAGCTAATCAAGATAGACCAACCAATGGAGAAATACCTCCCAATTGTTCCAGGAATGTTGGCAATGTTACAGCTCATAACTAAATTCAAGGTGTGCATATTTGTGGAATTGGCTAGACACAGAGCACCATCATTCACAAAAAATGAACTAAATCTAGGGGGGGCTACTGGAGCATAATGTGCAAATGTGATGAGTATTCTGTTATTCTTTTTATTACAGGTATTTATATAGAGATGACAATTTACGCTGCACTTTGTATGCTCCTTGAGGGCAAGGACAGTGTAATCTAAGGTCCCTATTGTACACGCATACAGGAGCCAATTAACCTACCAGCATGTCTTTGGAGTGTGGGAGGAAATTGGAGTAGCTGTAAGGCCTTGTTCACACCAAGCGCGGAGCAGGTGTAGAGCAGAGCAGTTACAGACCGGAGCAAAACTGCGTCCAATGTAATCCAATGGTATTTTTAGCTCCAGTTCACATCGCAGCGTTCAGTTCCAGAGCAGGTAAAAAAAACTGCAGCAGGCCCTATTTTACCTGCTCGGCACTAAAAGCCCATTTTAAACTTTAAAAAAAAAAATGTTTTACCAAAAACGGCCCGGAACGCATCAAAAACGCAGCACAGCCCACTGCACTGCATGTGCAGAAACTCATGCAGATCTGCTCTACATTTGGTATGAACAAGGCCTAAGAAACCCACACAAGCATGATGCACCTTTAGGCCTGGTTCACACCTAGACGGCAACGTTTGTGCATTTTTACATGCGCAAGCAGCATGCGGTTATTTGCTCGTTGTGCACATTTTATGCGCATACATGAAGACGTGCGTTTTGACTGGCAGCTCATGAGACATTGTGGGAAATGGAAAAACGCTCACGAAAATGTGCAACATGCTCCTGCCGCGCATTTTTGGGCATTTCCATTGAAAACACACTTTTAGATTATATTATAATATTGTACGCACACTAAAAAAAAAAAAAAATACCGATGAATAATTCCACTAAATTATTTTTTTTCATTCTTACACTAGTTTAATAAAAAGTATCAGGAAGCTATTTAAACTGTACGCCATTTATCTGACTAATAACTCATACTAGTAATGCTGATATGTTGAGAGGCAATGACATGTCTCTTAACTGGATCAACGTTCACAGCAATAAAGATACAATAAACTACAATAAACTTCACTAAAAGACTAAAATATAAAAGATAAATACAGCTCTGTACATTGATTTGATGCATAATTATTATTTACACATTTAAAAAGGGTTAATTCTTTTTAAATTATTGAAACAATACAAATGATTCTAAATATTCATACTGGATACACGTTGGCATCAATACATAAAATCAAAAATGAAACACTGTAAAATAAGCTGAATAAAAAACAACACTTTTAAATAATTTAGATCAAGTAAACTTGATATAAAGGAATAAGTGTTTTCTAATAGTTGTATGCTGAAGATTATTAGAAACTTATTTCTAGAAAGCAACTTGCACTGATTCATCATTATTTAGATAATGCGATAAAAGGCCGATAAAAGGCCATTTCCTAGGGCAGGCAATCATACTATGTGCCAAATCAGAGCCTTCTACATCCTATGCCATTTATAAAGACTACTATACATTAAAAGAGCATATTTATAAAAGCAGAGAATCGGACATTCACCAAACATTGTGTTATGAATGACCGTGTTTGATTCACCACCAGTGTTTTGTTTTGGTGAAAGACGGCTTATAATATGCCCGTATGTCACCACACATATATCACCACACATGAACCAGAAGAAACATCTGCCCTCATCACATTCAGTGCAATATAAATAGGGCAAATGTGCCCAGATTTAGAGGAGTTTTATACATATGTTCCTTAAGACTGTTTTTATTTATTGATGATCCTTGCAGACTCACTAAATTTTAAATAAACATGTAGAAGTTTAATTCCTATACAAACAGCACACAAGATTTGCGCAGAGATCAACTAGTAATAAAATTAAAAAATTGTGGTTTGCAATTAGGTATATAAACAGTCTGAACTTCACTTTATTCTACAGACCGTTGATCAGAGGTGCAAACATCTCCCACTAGAAAGCCAGCTGAGGGGGGGTGCTTGTGACACCCCACTATACACCTTCATCAAACTGATCATTGTGTTCTGATGCAGAGTAGTCCTGGTATACAATGAGATATCAAGTAATGTTTTTCGAACCAACTCAAGCATCCTCCCGTCCAATTTGCATGCCCGTGGGAACCCCCGTTCACAGCAAAGATTCCTGCTCCACCTTGTCAGTCCATGATGCTAAAACGCCAGCATGCGGACAGGAATCTTCTCCAATTATCACTATTTTCACGCGGCACAGAAAATAGTAAAACGTGTTTTGGCCCGAACCCTGGGCCTTACTCCTATCTTTAACTAAGGTCAAGGGTTTGGACTGAAATGTGTAAGTTATTTGCTGTTCTTATGCTGAATTAAAATAAAGTGGTAATTGGAGAGGATCCCTGTCCACATGCCAGTGTTTCATCAGGACATCACCAGCATATTTTCCCCTCACACGTTATGTACGTTTTGGATTGGTCCACATGTTTCTTGTACGGTTATACCTACTATAATTCCAATTTTTTTCTTCTTCACTTTGCATTAGTTAATAAGCAATATTGAACATTTATATTCATTAAATGAAGATGCAGTGACAGCCATACTCAAGAATGTATTTCTATCCTAGTCATGAATTACATGGCAGATAGGTAAGCGATCTTTGTTTTGGTCATTTTGACCACACATATTGATAACCAATAATCTGAATGTCTGACTTCAGCCTCAAAAGGATAATAATGTCTAATTAAGATCTGGCCACTTCATGGTGGACATAGAAATGCATGCAAATGTCAACTTCATATAACACTTGTTATATATATATATATATATTAATTTTTTTATGCAGTCTGATATATCTTTCCTGGCCCACAAATTTGCATCACTATCTAAACTTTGGATGGACTATACACTAGGGACTTTATTACTTTCATTTTTGCATTAGTAGAACTTTTATTAGCTTCATTAATTATTAAAATATTGCAGTTCATTTATTTTTCTATTTATCTAGAGACACACACCAGGTGAATTTCAGAATGCTGTGTATAAGAGTTAAATAGTGATAGCGCTGGGCACTTGCTGCCGTGCACACTGTGAAAATACAGTTATCACAGTTCAATACTCATTGTGGGAAACCACATAGTACAGAAATGTGTAAGCATCATTATTTCATTGACAAATACATTTTTCTTGGAGGCAGTGTTACTACTTTTGATTATTCGCAATGGGGTGGCTCCGTCTCGAAACACAGGTTATGTATGAACTGTAGTTCACTCATTACTGTGGACACTCCATGCACGACTTCACTTACAAAGGCTTCAAGAGAAGTCATTTTGTTAGCGGGCTTACAGCTTTATGATTGCTCAACAAAAGCCTTCCCGTCTTCGTCATTGTGGGGAACGAGTTAGTACATATTGGGAGTACAGAGTACATAGTGGGCATTGGCATCACAATACAAATATTGTTCCTTACGCTGTGTACCAGACATTGTCAATTACCAATGCATTACAAATACTCCAACAGAATTCCAATCCCCCATTCACCTATTGAAGACGTAGCATTTAACAGGTATTTAGCAGGTTAATGCAAAACTAAATAAAATAGCTAATTTAAAAGGAAAAAAAAAAACACAGCATTTGCTGCAATACTTCCCCCATCAAGCTGAAGCTGCCTCAAACCCCTGCCCCTCCCTTCTCCCACAGTACTTTTTCGGCTACAAGATATGCTCTGACAGCCAGCATCATTCATCCCACTTCCTCTAGGCCCAGGCTATCATGGGTCCACTCCGAGCCTGTGACTGGACAGTGAAGGAGAAGCAGCACAGTGATAAGCTCATCTCTTGATCACCCTTCTTTCTCCTCATTTAGCATGCTTCTCATCAGCAGATTACCTCCGTGTGTTGCTTCTTCTCCCATTTTCAGATTTGCTGTATGGTGGGTTGATACATTTATAAAATACATCTAATTGTGTCCATTATAACAGAACTGCATTCATTTGTGTCTTTCATATCTGCCTAGAGAGCAGTTTTAAGCAATTCCTCCCATAATGTTGGAAAGCACTTGCAAAGCTTTGGAGAAAGCTTTGCTAATGCTACAGGAACGCACCGTGAACATTTGCAATACACATGCTTACGCTAGCAGCACAAGGCCCATTTACACTTCTGTGCATGCTTTGCAGTGCTTATGCCCATCCTCAGT
>NW_017306557.1:989932-992256 GCF_000935625.1 Nanorana parkeri
AGTGACAGGGCATTGATCTGAATCAGCTGACAAGATGAGGACTGGGGCTTAGGAGAAGGGGCAGGAGGACTCCATCATTCTTGAAATGTCCAAGCTTAAACAGGGAGGAAGAATATTTTAGATACTTTAGGGACCATTTTGCATTTTGCATGTGCATAGAGGTGCATTTTTTTTGTAGCATTAGGCAGATGCATTGTAATGCATCAAAGTGCATTTCCCTTGTGCATTGACATGCATTTTGACACACAATGCTTTTGATGCATTTTTTAATTCAGAATTTGGAGTGGATAGGATTACCGGGCACTAATCAAGGCTTATTAATACCTGTTGCTGTAATTTATATGCCCTGCCACTGACTTCTATGGGTCTCCCAACTTACTAAAATGCTGGAATTTTTTTTTTCAAAAGGCACAACAGATGGTAACTGACACCAACTTAATCATCGCGAACCACAACATATACGTTTTAGCACGTGCAATAAAACAGTGCAAATGGGCCCTTAGACTCTTCATGAATGTGTGACATCAGGGGATCCTTAGTAAAAAAAAAAAGTAAAAATATTACGCTGCAGATTTATAAAAGCACAATGGTGTAATTTACAATTCAAAGAAATGAAGACAAAAACCCAAAACAAAAAACACAGGAGGGGAGCCCAGTCCCCTAGATCGATGAAAGTAATGTGACTGATCCCTTCTCCAATCAAAGTTCTTTCTGCAGGGTTATTCATAAAAAAAACCTCCCATAGCATAATGCAAGTGTATGGAACATAAAATGCAGGTCATGGTGTGGAAAAATACTATGGTATCTGGTGGATGGCTTTATCTGTTCTCCATTTTAAATCAGCCTTTAGTATTACTTGCATTTCTCCAGACTGATAATTAACTTTTCAGTTCACTAAAGGCATTGCTGTATGGATCAGATGGATTTTCCCACACATTTTATATTTAACACACACAAAATTAGGTTTTAACAGGTTACATCCAACAAACCCAACATTTCCACATCAGTAATGTTTTGGTTTGTGAACTTTTCTATAAGAAAATTATCAGGAGATAAATATCATGAATGGAGTTAATGCAACTCATTCGTCTTAGTGAACTGAGCCTTTTGCCTGCTTGTTCGCAGTGTTGGAGCAACCTGGGCTTAGTACAGGCCTGCAAAAAGCCCAGGAATCAGGAAACCAATGCTCCTTAAAAATGACAGCTGCATCCTAAATTTTTAAAGGTTTTCTTGTTGCAGCTGAACTGAAGAAAAACTCCTGCTGGCGGCCGGGTTGAGTAGACAGGCAACGGAGTTCCATATTGATTTGTCCACCCCTGGCTTAGTAGTAATGAGTCTCTGGTATTTGTATAAAGTGTTGTATGTGCCAGAGGTGAGTTGTTACAATACAAGGCACTGTAACTTTTTTTTTTTTTTTTTATTGAAATGTGTTGAATATGATATATGGTGTTATATTTTTATGTCCTATTCATATTCTTGTTCTTAGGGTGAAAAGTTTAAAAGAGGAAAAATAGCTTCCGTTCTTGCTTGAAACTCATAAATGTGTTTAATTACAAAGTTACAAATGATTACAAAATAATAGCATAAAACAAAACTATAGAAATATGTAGATGTATTAATAAGTTCTTGTGTACTGTAATGTTAGTCTCATGTCTGTGTGTCTGTGTCCCTCCATGACCGCGTGTGTCCGAGTGTGAGTCCAGCAAATCAGCGTGAGTGTGAGTCCTTTGTGCTCCAGTCCCCCCCCCCATATAGCAAATACAACCTGAACCACAGACTCTAATCTCATTGCGTATATTTCCATACTGAACAAATGTATATATAGAAAATCAATCATCACTTATGTTCATCACATGCATACATAATCCCTATATGAATAATACCCTTTAACAAAATGTCAAAAATACATTTTATTCACTGCCATGGTGTGGAGATGGACTATGACTTCTGGTGAGCTTCGGTGCATTGCAGAAAATTGCAGCATGTCTGCATTTTTGCGCAACGCACTGCAATCCGCCTAAAGGCAGCATTTTAGTGTGAATAGGGAACATAAAAAGAATGTTTTCTGTGTGCCCCTAGCAGTGACTGGCGTTGGATCAGGTGCAGAAAAAGGCCAGTTACCGCACATGGTGTGAATGAGCCCTATGGCCCTAGCTACACAAAAACATTTTATGTTTTGCCTCTGAAAAAATTTAACTACTTTCTGACAGTCACCTTATTAAACTGCAGTTGTTTATTGTATATATTTTTTTAATCTTTAATATTTATTTATCCATTTATATATGCAAAAAAAAAAAAAAAATAAACAAATAGCAAAGGTAAAG
>NW_017306557.1:992501-1028231 GCF_000935625.1 Nanorana parkeri
TTTTTTTAAATTGGATTTATTTTTTTTTTTTTTTTTTAAACAGAAAAAAAAAGGAAGAAATAGGTTTATAATGTACTTTTTACCATCTCCACACTCCAGAGATATGAACATCCCTCACTGACTTCTATGACAATGGTTGTTGCATGTCCCTGCTGCAGGTGGTCGCTAGTACTAATGGAGATATTATATAATGTACACTTGGATAACCAGTAAGTACATTGAACACTTCACTGATTGTTTCATTATATCGTAATAGTAAATACTGAACATTGAACTGAGCACAATCACACAGCTATTCAAACCATCGTACCCATGCTGAATACATCCACAGTCACAATGCCACATATGTTTATGTAAAGCTAATCTTCAGAAAAGAAAACCAAAAACTACCCATGCAGTGAGGCTACCCCTCCACTGCAAGGTTTAACTGCACACAAGCCGGAGCATAGGTGACACAAGCAGAGCACCAACCACCAGGGGAGGCAAGTAATAGGCCTTTATCCAGCTCCCCTAGACCCCAACAAGCAGTTAACCCTTGCAGTGCAAGTCCCCCTCAGAGACAGGCTGTATGCTATAGTTTCTGGAAGAAAAAGCAAAAAAAACATTCCAGAGCCTAGTGCAGTTATTATACAATTATTTTTTTTTTTTAAATGTCAATACTGTTTTTGTGGATCACAAACAACGATCTCAGTATTTACTACGATAAATTATACATTTTAACTTTTAAGAAAATCGTAATGTAAATAAAAATCTTTATTTCAATTTGTGTTTCCTTTTTTTTGTTTTGCTTAGGCTGTGTGATATGTAAACTTAAAGACATTAAAAAACACCAAACAAAAATGAATAGAAATTCATAGTATCAGCTGCACGTAGAGTACTAAATTTTAAACTGACTTTTCCTATTTCTAAACTTGGGACTGTCCATTCAGGGAAAGGTAATGAGTATTGTAATTCAACTAAGTCACCCTGAAATCTCAGGCTACAATATCATAATTTATAACATTTTATTAACATTAAAGCCATATTTTGCTTTTGAGCCAATAATGTGTCACACATAATACAGTGTTGGAGGATCAGAGAATACAATGAGCCCCAAAGCATTAGTTACATTCCAGCACTGTAAAATAGTCACCCACTGTAGGGAAGAACGTCACATAAATAGAACTGTTTTATCTGCCGTACACTGATTTCAACACAAAAACCTAAATGACCTAAACTGCAGGTGATAAAAAAAAATTATTAGGGCCCATTAATACCCGTGCACGCAGTAAGGCACACTTTTTTGTGCTTTAATTTTTAATGGGGTGAGAGCGCACTTAAATGGCCCGGTTCACACCTGGGCGTTTCGTAGCGCGTTCCTAAGCTCTGCAAAACGCTCAAACACCGAAATCCCATTATTACCTATGGGTATGGTTCACACCTGGGCGTATTACAGGCCGTATGAGCGCGCTACAAAACGCCCAAAGAAGTACAGGAGCTTCTTTTGGGCGTATTTGCCGCGCGTATCCATTGGGATACAGCCAGGTAGCCCTCGGAAACGCGCGAATCGCAGTAAAAACGTGCGGCACGAAGCGCGCGACAAATGCGTATATTCGATACGCCTAGGTGTGAACCCAGCCTAAGTAAACGTTTAGATCAACCTAAGCAATGCCTGACACAGTAGCTGCCGGCAGGTGGTGTCCATGGAATTCAGCCCTATTGTCTGACCTTCGTATTACACAGAGCAGACAGAGCTTTGTGGTCATGTGATCACATAGAAAAACATGAAAAATGTGATTTACTTTATGCTAAAATACATAAAAGGCAATAGGGAGAAATGGGGAGGCAGCATTCAAAAAGGTAAGTAACTGAATAGACTAAACTACGATGTTATCATAGGTTAATGCATAGCTATGAAGCCAGCCTTAAGAGACAATACTACTACTACTACTACTACTACTACTACTACAGGGAATATCCCACAAACTTATAAAGCTCCAACTCGCATTCAAGATCCATGAAGGAGAAGAACTACCTTCTAGAATGAAAGTCATTTGCAGCTTTGTGCGATCCTGGGTGATCAACTAAGTGCCAAATATTTGCTAATTTTCACATTTAAAGATGCAGGAAGGAAGAAGATCCAGCGGAAGGTTCTGATTCCACTTTATAGAGCCTTAGTAAAAGAAGAACTCAGAGCATATAAAAATTAACCCTTGCAGTGGGGCTACCCCTGCACTGCAAGGGTTAAATGCTCATTTTAATCTAGGGTCTAAAATAAAGAAATACTCACCTGATCTTCGACCCTGTGATGGTGACCGCTCACCTCTCTCCCTCCACTCCGGTGGTGCTATGTCCCTCGGTGTCCTCCTGTCTTATACACTGCATTAGACGTGATGACTCACCGGTCTTTAGACCGCTGGAGTACAGGTGGAGGCTGCAGGGATTGATCTATCAGCCAGGCAAGACTGAGGATCGGGCAAGTATAGTTTTTTTATTTTAGACCCTAGAGAAAAATTAGCACTTAGCCCTTGCAGATCTTTAGTATTTTGGAAAGTGAAAGTCAAATCAGAAAAAACAAAAAACACAGGTAATCTCTCCTCAAAACGCTGATAGCTGCTACCTGACAATAATTGTTAGCTTCCAGGAGATGAGCGTTAGCAGTAAAAATAAAAACAAACATTTAAAGAAAACTTTCCAGTGTTCTATATAAATAAATATAAAAGTTAAAAAAAAAAAGTCCATCAAATGTTTTGATGATTGTGATAAAACACTCAATACTGTCAAAATAACTCTTACAGCTTAGTGAATTCAATCCTGTAGCCCTAGGGCTCCTAAAATGTCTAATCTGGGGACCTAAATAAGTAAATTGTACCAAAATGACAGCAAAGCCGTACAACAATGGCCATAGAATTAAACAAATCTGAAAATAAAAAACAAAACCAGTGCAGAACATTGGCTTTTATTACTAAAAGGTTCATCCCACAGCTCCCCACCTGTCTGCTGTCAATCATAGTCGTTGCTCTATCACCTCCCTGTGATCTGCTGATTTTTCACTTGAACACAAAGTCAGGTGGTGACCCGTCTCAAACACGTCCACGGGCCAATATGGGCCCAGACTCAGGAGTTTAAGGAACACAGCTAAAGCCTAACATTTCTAAATGCAATGACGACATTTTAAGTACATGTTCTACAATTCTGATCTTAAACAATCTTCTTGGATTGTATATTTTAGACCACATATTCACTTGTCTATACACGCTTCCAATTTCGTCAGGTTCTTGATGAACCGGATGAAAATCAATGCGTAGGTGCTGCTGTCAGCACTTTTCCAACCGGCATCCCTCGATCAGATGAATGAAGGAGCATGTTGGAAAACTGTTAGCAGCCACTGAACCGGCGGCCGCTGTAAGAATACAAAGGAAACAGCAGGAGATTCCTCGTTCACGGAGGAATCTGTTAGACTTTCTTCGGTCAGCCGGGAGGTTGAACAAAGATAACAAAAGTGTGTATACCCGACTATTTATTTTATCATAATATCAAATATCATTATGGTTATTATTGATAGGACTATAACTTTTACCCCCTCCCAGCACTGCTCCCTAGGAGTGTACTGACAGCTCTCCTGCTGACTGTCATTCATAAATACTTCATGTTATGATCAAGACAGAGTTAGCTTGGGGCCCCCAAAGTTTGGCTGTAGGGCCCAATAACGTGTAGCTTTTATGATGTTCATGGTTTGGAATACTGAAACCAATAGTAACCCCCCTCCCTCTGTTCATAACCTGCCCAGACCCATCCTGGCTGCAGATCAGGAGGACTTCAGCGGCACTCAGCGCAGTCCAAAGTGCAGAGCGGAGTGCCAGCGCACGGTTGGGGGTCGATCACGGCCAGCAGCAGCGGATGGCACTCTGCCACACGTGATCTCAGAAGACATCGCACGGATTCGCACCTGAACCATAGTACATAGGGGGTTAAAGCGGCCGCAGCGCACGAGCAAATCACACTCCGCGCCGGCCCTGGCAGTCGCCATTCATTCCAATACGTGAAACCGAAAGTGCTAAACTCAGACGGAAGTTCCCATGGACTAGAAAAGCCCATAGGAGGGACATGCTGACTGTGTGATCGTGCTATTCGCCCATGGCGTGTGTGCAAAGCCAGAGCAGGCAGACAGCCCCACTCACCGGGATCCCATTGCCGAACATGCATCCTGCAAGACTGAAGCAGCTGGTCAGGGACAGATCAACATGACTGCAACTCACCGGCTCATGACATCACCTTCCAGACAATGTTAAATGGTAAGCTGTGCAGGAGTCATTGGGGGCATGGACTGCATGGACCTGGGAAGAGATCCACTGACAGCAGGTAACTGAGGAATGCTTGTCGGGGAAGGTAGAGGCATTGGCGGTGCGCAGGTGGTGTGCTGATACTTCTCTCTCCTCCAGCAGTAGCTCAGCTCCTTTCCTCAGCTCTCCCCGGACGAAGTGAAAGTTCAGTCAGCTTCCTCCTCGCTTTTATCCCTTTGTAAATCGGGGAATTTCCCACATTTTCATAACGAAACTGCACACCTGCGCCGGCTGATGGGAACAGGTGTGTACTGCTCGGAAATCCAGGCGGAAAGTTATTATTGTGATGGAATGATCGGGGTTGTAGTTGTGTCGTGTTAGATCGTGCATTGCACCCTGTTACTGTAAAGCTTGCCCAGGGCATGAACCTGATCGTGTAAAGTGTATATAGGCAGATTTGTACGATAGGAGAAATTCTCACCAGGTACACAATCCCATCTGTCATTATAAAGAGAGAGGCGATGACATGGTTTATAAATCACTAAGACTGCAGGCAGTCATCTCGTACATTGTCTGCATTCCTCATCTCTTACATGGACTCGGGTCTGTGGGTTGTTGCATGCTGCTCTTTGCAGGACTTGTGTGTGATCACCTTTTTTTTTATCTGTGTTCTAGTCGGTGCCATAAAGGGGTGAAGGGAGCTGTGCCATCTACACACCGGTGTGTTTTCATGATTGGCACATGCCAATTGTGTTTGTTATTCCTGCCAGGCATCCAGGAATCCATACATGGCAAGTTACAGTTTGTACAGTAGTTGTTTATTAACAAGTAGGATTTGTATGCTGCCCTGTGTCAGAGGTTCTGACATGCCATCTGGGTAGGAGACTAGCCTGGACCTTCCCTGATCTGTCAGCATAGGGCTCACCCATCCAGAATTTACATCATCTGGCATTCAGAGAAGGTTGCTGTCAGTTGCAGGATGAGTCAGCCATGTGATGTTAGAAAGACCTTCTGATATTAGCCATAAGAGAGACCATCTGATATTAGCCATTAGAGGGACCATCTGATATTAGCCATTAGAGGGACCATCGGATATTAGCCCTAAGAGGGACCATCGGATATTAGCCCTAAGAGGGACCATCTGATCTTAGCCCTAAGAGGGACCATCTGACCTTAGCCCTAAGAGGGACCATCTGACCTTAGCCCTAAGAGGTACCATCTGACCTTAGCCCTAAGAGGTACCATCTGACCTTAGCCCTAAGAGGTACCATCTGACCTTAGCCCTAAGAGGTACCATCTGACCTTAGCCCTAAGAGGTACCATCTGACCTTAGCCCTAAGAGGTACCATCTGACCTTAGCCCTAAGAGGTGCCATCTGACCTTAGCCCTAAGAGGTGCCATCTGACCTTAACCCTAAGAGGGACCATCTGACCTTAACCCTAAGAGGGACCATCTGACCTTAACCCTAAGAGGGACCATCTGACCTTAACCCTAAGTGGGACCATCTGACCTTAACCCTAAGAGGGACCATCTGATCTTAACCCTAAGAGGGACCATCTGATCTTAACCCTAAGAGGGACCATCTGATCTTAACCCTAAGAGGGACCATCTGATCTTAACCCTAAGAGGGACCATCTGATCTTAACCCTAAGAGGGACCATCTGATCTTAACCCTCAGAGGGACCATCTGATCTTACCCCTAAGAGGGACCATCTGATCTTAACCCTAAGAGGGACCATCTGATCTTAACCCTAAGAGGGACCATCTGATCTTAACCCTAAGAGGGACCATCTGATCTTAACCCTAAGAGGGACCATCTGATCTTAACCCTAAGAGGGACCATCTGAGCTTAACCCTAAGAGGGACCATCTGATCTTAACCCTAAGAGGGACCATCTGATCTTAACCCTAAGAGGGACCATTTGATCTTAACCCTAAGAGGGACCATCTGATAATAGCCATAAGAGGGACCATCTGATATTAGCCATAAGAAGGACCATCTGATATTAGCCATAAGAAGGACCATCTGATATTAGCCATAAGAAGGACCATCTGATATTAGCCATAAGAAGGACCATCTGATATTAGCCATAGTATGGTAACATGTAGCAGTTGGTAGTGTCCCCTAGATTTTTGTGTATTCTTCCCAAAAAAAAAATTTTCACTAAGCTCCCCCTGCTGTGGCTGACCTTCAGCCTGACCCATGTTTTTTTTTTATTGTTATCAGTAATCATATTTTAAAATGAACATAATGACTTGGTTTTGTGTTATGCACTGTTATGTAATAACAGTCTAAAATGTTACTTTGAACTTCCATTCACACAGGGAAGTCCCCTCCATTGTAGGTGTCCCAATGTTTGAGAATTGCGCTGTAGCCCGTGAAGAGTATTTGCTGTGTTGGGAAACATAGTGTTCCAGTTGTACTCTGGAAGCCTTGGTTGACTGCTAGCAATGTCATTTTAAGTATCTGCTAGAAATTCTGAACTATTATATGTGCTTGTGTATGATTTGTGTTGTGTAACGTTTTCAAGGGTAAGCACAGTATTTCAGAATACAAGAGACCCAATGGGATACATCTTGGAACCCTGTGCTTTAGGCAACATTCCAATAAAAGGAATTTCATTCAAACACCACACGCTTTATATGTATTTTATAATGCATTCTATTGTACAATGTATACTGGACTATGTTATCAGTTCCTTCTGCGGTATGGGTATGAGCACTGTGAGAGGTGGTTGTTTCAATGCTTCCGTACGGCTGAGTTCAGGCAGGCATGCCTCACACGTGTTGAACTTGCCGTGCTATTTAACACTTTCACCATCGTGGTCCTACTTCCAATTTTAGCACAGATTTTGTTTTCTTACATTTTGAATGTATCATTATGTATTTGCATACAACCATCATGAAGCTGCAAATATAGTATCTATGTACTCTCTAAATACTTAAATCTATTTAACACTTTCACCACTGTGGTCCTACTTCCAATTTTAGCCCCAGATTTGTTTTTCTTACATTTTAAATGTATCATTATGTATTTGCATACAACCATCATGAAGCTGCAAATATAGTATCTATGTACTCCCTTTAATACTTAAAATCTATGAAAACTTTTGGTCTAGGGGCAAAAAGAAAGTAGACACTCACCTGGTCCTTCGTGCTGTGGTAGTGAGCGGTCATCTCTCTCCTTCTGCTTCACCTTTTGGTATGTTCCTCACATCTAATGGACCTGCATTAGGCGTGATGATGTCACGGGTCCTTAGACTGTCAAAGCCGGGGGAGAAGGGGCTGCAGCCAAGCGGGACAAATGATCGGGTGAGTATATCTTTATTTTTGCCCGTAGATGAAAACACCTATTTAACTCTTGCAGCACGGGAGTAGCCCAACTGCATGGATTAATTTGAAAAAAAAAAAAACCCCTGGAGTTCTTCCTTAATTTGGTGAGGGATGCCCATTAGGCACACATTGATGGAAGCTTTCGCTTGCAAACGTCCACCCAGTGTTAAATATCACTTTGAGATGCACGTGTCTTTTGTCCCTTCAATTTGTTGATGGATACTAATGAGCTGAATCATTTGCTGCCTTCTTTTTTCTCTCATGCATGTTGCAATGCGATTGTAAAATATTTCTACAGCTGTAGCATTACCAAAATTATGCAATGTGGAGCCTTAGCTAAAAAGTCATTTGAATTTGTATCCAGTCAGACTGGTCCTTGTACCGGTGGTTGGTAAACCTAAAGGAGACTGTATTGTGTATGGACAGCTTTAGATTCTAGTTACACGATTGCAGTGCAATGGTCTGGGTCTCTGCTTGCTCCTACCACAGCCGCTCTTGCAGCTGGATTCCACAAATAAAAGTACAATTATCCTTGACATACTTGTGAGCTTTAAAAATGAATTTAATTTGAACAAAAACCATTATTAAAACATTGAACACAAGAAAGTTGGCAATTGTATGCTCCATATTCCTGTCATTACAGATTCCTTTTAAAGAAGAAATCCAGGCAACATTTTTATTAATCAGGGCTTCCCCCATACTGCAAGGGATAACTGCTCGTTTTGGTCTGGGGAGGGGAAAAAAAAAAAAGATATAGTCCCCTGAACCTTGGAGCTTGCAGGGGGTCCCGGCACTCCCTCCAGCCTGTCTCCTTGGCTGCAGTGATGGCATGTCCCTAAGCATCCTCACATCCGGTACACTGTATATAGAATGTGATGACTCTGGGACCTTACAGCAGTGCAACACAGGGGGAGCAAGTAAGAAGGAACCAGATTGGAGGATCAGGTGAGTATTTTTACTCCCTAATGAAAACAAGCAGTTAACTCTTGCAGTGCAGGAGTAGCCCCACTGCAAAGGTTAATAAAATGTTGCCTAGAGTTCTTCTTTAAGGGGCCAGTCCAAAAAAAATAAATCATATGCTAGTTTTGGATAAATGCTGGTGAGTAGATATATGCCTCATATATCTCTAGGGCACAAGTTACATGTATTCCCAACTCCATCGTGCAGCTGTGGCCTGTACAAGTGGCTCTTGGTTGTATTACAAATACTTCAGCTGATGAAGTAACGACTTACTTGCTACAACAAATGCAATGGACGTTCATGTGTGACAGGGCAAAGCCTGGAAGTACTGCAGGCAGATCTCACCATGAGACTTCTTTAAATATATGATAAATCAATAGATTATTTAACCCACCTGTTTCCGTACTCATTAAATCAGCATTGAGGGGACTGGCCCTTTAAAAGTATAGAATGACAGTTGGTTTATGTAATCAGTATTGCACAGAAAACATTATAAATTGATGATGGCAAATTTACATTGTCTGACAGAAAGGAGGAAAAAAATCTCGGTGGATATTTCCCATTAATCAGCAATTTACTGGGTTTTAGTTTTTGTCAGTTTTAACAAGATTCATGTGCAGAACTGCCTTACGTACCATATTCACATCTGGATTCAAATACCATCAGGATGAGGCAGCTGGGAGCGCTTTGCTTATTTGTTTTACATGCATAATTTCTTCTTGTGTGCTTAAAATCTATTTTAAAATACTTTTACTTGTATTCTTTATGTTTATCTTTTAAAAAAAAGTATATTAAAGGCCACTTACATTTTTGCATTTACACTTTATTGCCAAAAGTATTGGGACGCCGGCCTTTACAAGCACATGAACTTTAATGGCATTCAAGTCTTAGTCCGTAGGGTTCAATATTGAGCTGGCCCACCCTTTGCAGCTATAACAGCTTCAACTCTTCTGGGCAGGCGTCCACAAGTTTTAGGAGTGTGTCTATGGGAATCTTTGACCATTCTTCCAGAAGCACATTTGTGAGGTCAGGTACTGATGTTGGACGAGAAGGCCGGGCTCGCAGTCTCCGCTCTAATTTATCCCAAAAGTGTTCTATTGGGTTGAGGTCAGGACTCTGTGCAGGCCAGTCAAGTTCCTCCACCCCAAACTCGCTCATCCATGTCTTTATGGACCTTGCTTTGTGCACTGGTGCGCAGTCATGTTGGAACAGGAAGGGGCCATCCCCAAACTGTTCACACAAAGTTGGGAGCATGACATTGTCCAAAATGTCTTGGTATGCTGATGCCTTAAGAGTTCCCTTCACTGGAACTGAGGTGCCAAGACCAACCCATGAAAAAACAACCCCACACCATAATCCCCCCTCCACCAAACTTTACACTTGGCACAATGCAGTCAGACAAGTACCATTCTCCTGCAACCTCCAAACCCAGACACGTCCACAGAGAAGCGTGATTCGTCACTCCAGAGAACACGTCTCCACTTCTCTAGAGTCCAGTGGCGGCGTGCTTTACACCACTGCATCCGAAGCTTTGCATTGCACTTGGTGATGTAAGGCTTGGATGCAGCTGCTCAGCCATGGAAATCCATTCCATGAAGCTCTCTATGCACTGTTGTTGTGCCAATCTGAAGGCCACACGAGGTTTGGAGGTCTGTAGCTATTGACTCTGCAGACAGTTGGCGACTTCTGTGCGCTTCAGCATGCGCTGACCCCGCTCTGTCATTTTACGTGGCCTACCACTTCGTGGCTGAGTTGCTGTTGTTCCCAGTTGCTTTACTTTGTTATAATACCACTAACAGTTGCCCGTGGAATATTTAGTAGCAAGGAAATTTCACGGAACACCTGAATCCAATGATTTAGAGGGGTTTCCCAATACGTTTGGCAGTATAGTGGACTTGCTCTTCAGATTCAGTTATATTGGCTATTCACATATTCAGCATGATTGTGTCCTATGCTTAAAGTGAACCTGTGGCCAGGCTATAGACATTAAAGCAGAACTCCGCAGAATATTTTTCTGAACCCTTGCTGTGGGGCTACCCCAGCACTGCATGGATTAAGTGCTCGTTGTTGTCTTGGTTCAAATTTAACAAAGTTATACTCACACGATCCTCTGAGTCAGCTTGCTCTTAGACCAGTCCCTTCTGCCTCTCCCCCCCCCCCCCCCCCCCCCTCCGCTGCAGCGATGGTACGTCCCTCAGGCATCCACATATTCTTCACATAGTGCAGAGAATGAGATGACTCACAGGACCTTAGTTTGCTGCAGCGGAGGGGGAGCAAGGCGGAAGGGAATGGTCTAACAGCAAGCCGGCTTTGAGGATCGATGTAGCTATAAGCTTTGTGGAGAAATTCATCTTCCAATTAACAGAGGCACTGAAATCTCTCTTCAGCTCTTTCTCTATACTTTGTATGAAGAGCAGAATCTCAGGCAGACTGTCTAATATGAACAAGCACCTGGTGCTTGTAAATTACTTCATATTGCATGAGCTTGAGGGGTCGGGATGGCTTTGTTTTGAAGCGTGTATGTGCATGTATGTATGAATGCATGTATGTATGTATGTTATATACACACACACACACACACACACACACACACACACACTTAGAAAACCATACAAAAGTGGAGCAAGAAAATAGCTAAGGAGTAAAGGGAGTTATTTAACCGCCTCCCAGCCGGTTAAACGGCTGACCGGGAGCTTGTTGGATGTAAGTGGCCATCAAAAGAAGTGGCCATCAAGAAACGATGCCTGTTTACATACAGGCAGTCCACCGCCTCTCTTGTTAGCTTGTATAAGGTTCTGGTCTGTGCGCCCCCCTCCACAGCCCCCCCCCCCATCCTGCTGGTCCCGAGCTCTGCTGTGCCCAGTGTGAGCCCGGGAAAAACACAGTGGCTCTGTGACAGGGGATCAGAGGGAGGTCGGTACACGATCTCTCTCCGGTCCCCTCTGGGTGCCAGAATGCAGGAAGTGATGTATATTATATCACCGCATTCTCCTGTCACCCTCTGGCTTCAGAAGCTGGGGAGAAGCGGATGAAGCAGATCTCTGCCCATTACGCATGGTAGTTTTTTGCGATTTCGCGGGTGTGCACAATTTTAAGGCTTGAAATGTTTGGTGTCTATTTACCCAACGTGACCCCATATTTTATATTGTACCAAAAAAATTGGATAATAATAATGTATTATAACAATGTTTAAAAAAAAAAATCCCTCCAATGTTCAGCAATTTTTTATTATATAGTAAATAATAAAACCCCCAGTGGTGATTAAATACCACCAAAAGAAAGCTCTATCTGTCCCAGAAAATGGTATAAAATTCATTTCAGTACAGCGTTGCATGACGGAATAAATGTCAATCAAATTACCACAGCGCTGAATACGGAAAAATGGCCTGGCCAGGAAGGGGTGTAAGACACCTGGTCAGCAAGTGCTTAAAGGAGAACTATGAGGTGAGCAATTTCCACTCATCCTCATAGTTAGAGCCGACCTTTGACAAAGAGCGTGTCACAGGTTGGCTCTATTGATCGGGAACTGAGCAGAACCATGCACCGATCCGCTCACTTCTCGATCGTCTCCCTGCAGTGAGCGGTGACTGTCAGTCACCGCTACCCGCAGGGATTCCCATCTCCGATCCTCCAGCGATGAGTGGAAAAACTAACAGGGATAGGCAGAGCCAGCTGTCACTCACGCAGTTGGATGGATCTCAACAGTATTGTTGGGATCCGTCCCGGCTGTGGCGCTCTCAGTATATCGCGGGCCATAGCTCGAAACATACTGAGCTTTGGGTCATGGGAGGAGGTTAGTATATGTCCTCCCATGACCCTAAAGAGAACTATGAGGAAAAACACTTACCCCATAGTTCTCCTTTTAAGGCTATTTTTAGGGTTTAGCTGTAAATCGTATTTGGAATTCCATAGAAATGAATAGGACTGCAGAGGGCATGGATTAAGAGGAGGAGGGGGGGGGCAGCAAGTGTGTACACATATTCTCAATATACTGAAGTATACTGTAACCCAATAATCTCTTCTTTTTTTTTTCCACAGAATTTTCCACCTGTTTAAATATCTGGATATGTCTCTCTATCTTATTCCCTTAGATCTAAATATCTACTTGTCCATCTCTTCCTCTCTCTATACTACAGCAACATAAGATCATTGCTCACTTACATATCCTACAGTGCCTAAAGCAACCCCAAATAATGGTGTGTACCAGCTTGTGGGAGGATAGACTATATTTCATGGCATCTTAAGAGAAATAAAGTTATAATTTAGTGCTGCATGGGTAGATCAACATAGGAGTGAAGTGCATCATTTCAGTTAAGTGTGAAATAATCTACAGGTCTGTGCACCTGGACGACCTAAGAACTCAGTCACTTAAACCAGTCGTATGTATTATTTGTCAGCTAAATGAGAGTGGCTCATTAAAGAGATGTTTGAATGATTATCTGTAATGCTATGATGATTGGGGCAGTTTTTTTTAACTCTCCAAGGGCAATCTACTACAGATACCTCCCAGTTTGCCTAAAGGGAAGCTGACTAACCACAGTGCTAGTTCTGCAACAGCATTCTAGTAAAAAACAGGTTTGCTTGAAAGCTGGCTCCTGCAACACCTACCTTCCACTTTCTTGCCACTCTATATGTCAATTATAGTGAAGAGAAAAAGTGCTGTGTCAACTCCAAGTTGACCTTGTTGGAGCTTACACCGCCCTGAGGATTCTGTCCCCACCCCAGTGTAATGTTGCTGGTGCCTAAATGGTAATTTGCCAAGTATCGGCCTTGTCACGTGGAAGGAGGAAGAGGAAGTCACATGCTTCCCTGTGCCCTGAAGTACCAGGGATTTCTCTTCTACTGCTTTGCTGGCTTTATTATTTTCTGCAATTCTGATTTGGAAAGAGCGTGCAGGTTAGGAGTTTCAAACTTAATCCAACCCACCTTGTTGCCCTCTTTCAGGTCAGGTCAGTGACTTAAAGTATTGAAACCAGGGACAGCCAGGCAACTAATGTACTCAGAAGGGACTACAGCAATAGCAACCTACATGGTTCCCTCAGTAAAGGTTTCTTTAAGTTAAGTACTATAAGGCCTTGTTCACACCAAATACAGAGCAGATCTGCATGAGTTTCTGCACACGCAGTGCAGTAGGCTGTGCCGCAGGTTTTTTTAAAGTTTAAAATGGGCTTTTAGTGCGTTCTAGGGCATTTGCATGCGTTTTTGATGTGTTCCAGAGCAGGTAAAATAGGGCATGTTGCAGTTTTTTTTACCTGCTCTGGAACGGAGCGCTGCAATGTGAACTGGAGCTAAACATACCATTCGAATACATTGGACGCAGTTTTGCTCCAGTCTGTAACTGCTCTGCTCCTGGAACGCGCTTGGTGTGAACAAGGCCTAAGGGAAAGACTCTTTCTAAAAACCTGGGTTACCACCTATTGATGGTAGACTGCCACCATGATAAACAAGGACTTCACATCAGAGTGTTGTGTTGCCGTCTCCAGCTCCAGTAATGCTCATGTGTGCACTTTTACTAGGGTTTCATTTTCCCTAGCAGGTCATAGGCACATTATTGGGGATATAACTAAGTGTATGGGATTATAGCTGGCAACACTTTGTGTAATCACCAAAGTAGTGCTTTGTTATATAAATCAGTCTCCCACTGCTTTGTAAAGTTACAATGGTTAGGTCAACAATAATAAGAAATGCTCACAATTACAAGCATTATTTGCCTTTTTTAGGCAACTTCTGACCATAATAAGCATCTTAGGAGTTCCAAAACAGTACCAAAAATGTCCCTACTAGTGGGACCAATTCTTATCTCTGCTGTGGAGTAGAGGAATTGATCATGGGACTGAGCATGCAGCAATGTCATTGTTAGGTGAGCATCAAAGTGGTCCCAGTGCTCAGGTGATTAGTTGGAGGACAGAAAGACATCTTTCTTGGAGAAATATGTGACCACCATAGGCCAGAGCTGATAATATTGCCATGGCAAAACTGAAACTGGAGGTTGCCATTTCTGACTTATTTTCTAAGTACCGTGTCCAGGGAACAAGCATGCATCTAGGTTCAAAAAGCCTGAACTCCTTCATGCATGCCTGCTGGTCTCTGACTCACAAGGTATTGGGGACAGGGTCAGGAGGGCAGCCATGCAGCCTGTACCTTTAACTACCTCCGGGCTGGCCATAGTAAAAAAACAGCCGGCCGGGAGCTCTCTAGATCTGAGCGGGCGTCTTTAGACGAGCGAGAAAAGCCCGATAATTAAAAACAGGCAGCGAAGCCTGTTAACATACAAGCGATCCGCCGGCTGAAAAATGGCCTGGCCAGGAAGGAGGTCTAAACACCTGGTCTTTAAGCAGTTAAAATAAGTCAGTATTGGTAGTCATCATATATCTTTCAGCACAGGTTTCCTTTATCATGCCAAAAATGATTTTATGCTTAAGACTTCCTGTGCTAAAACAAATTTAGTTATCTATGCCAAAATATAATGTGCCAAGGGACTGAATACAGATGATATGCCTTATTAAAGCATATCTCTGTGCAAATATTGCCATTTAAATTGCCTATATTGGGAATTTGAGGGTGTTCTTCAAACATAGAGCTTTTAAAGATGCAGTTCACTTGTCAACATTTCTTTAAGGGCTTTTTGCACTGTTTTATTTAAAAGGAACGTCACTTTACAGAAAAGAATGTCCATCTAAAGAGGTTTCCAGCATCCTATAATACAACTTCCACCTTCTGGCTAAATGGTGTTGTCAGACCCTCCAGTCAGAGACACATAAAGGTTGCATAGGAGGCCTCCTAGTCAGAATGCTTGTCCTTTAGGCCAGAACCCAGACACGAAACTCTTGTCTCTTGTCCATCACTCAGCACTCTGTCTCCTATGGGGGTGAGCCTTGTGCCTCAGTCAGCACACACACAAAAGTAGTTGTGCACAGTTGCACAATCAGTGGGGATTGGTTACCATGAAAACGTGGACCTAAAATCAGAGCCTTCAACCCACTCAAAACTCTACAGAGCTTCTGGACTCTAGGACCCAGACTAGGACCTGCCAAGCTCTGAGAAAGCCAAAAAGATTGTTTTCACCATACAAGACACACATCTTGGAGCCCCCCTCCCATTGTGTGGGTAAGAGGCCTGGGTGACACCAATACCATCAATAACCCTGCCAACCACTCCTCACATGCCAAACTGTGTTCAGTCTGCCTTTTCACACAGTGATACAGCGCTATCCTGTCACATAGGCAATAATGGCGCTGCATATAAAATGCACCAATAATGAAACTCAACAAATGTTGTCAATGAGCCCTGAATAGTCCTTTTTAAAGGGGATTTTCCCAGTGTATTGCATTGCAGTGAATAAAAGAATGAAACATAAAACATATTATTTTGGACCAAAACAACCCCTACTGAGTTCTTCAATCAGCAGGGAGCATGAGCGTTTCTGATTGCCGGGCTAAAGATCTTACTCGGCATGGGGATGGTCGGACCTCTGCAGAGAGACCACTGCTTCTACACAGAGAGCAAGAGACCTTCTCTGCAGCATGCTAGCAAGTGGCAGGCTTTTCTACTGAGTCTGTGATAGCTTTCTAAAGAAAACTTTGCAAAACTTTGGTTGATGTTCCTGGAATGTATTTAGCTGATTTAAAAAAAAAAAGCTCAGTTAGGTTCTAACGAGAATGTATCATTGTTTTAATGATCTTTTGGATATACACGTAATGAATTTAGCTTGATTTAAACAATCTTTAAACAATGGTAATATAAGAAAAAAATCCTTGCTTCTACATTTTAGTTTTTCGTTAACTATGTACACGAAGGCAGCCATATTTTCTCCTTCGCTATGCAGGCACAAATGGTTGATCTTGTTATATGCTTCTCACAAAGCAAATTCATCAAGTCAGCAACTCAATGAAAACAATGCACTCCCTGTGCCTACAGTGGCTAATCTGCATTTCACAAAATTAAAATAAAGAAGGGTATGCGGACCAGGAAGTGTTGGTTATGTGTTTAGATGAGGCACTGATATCTTGAGGAATGCTGAATTAAGTTTTACTTGCTTATAAAGACATTACATGTGAATACAGCATTATACAGAGAGAACTTCCTGTATATATCATAGATAAACATGCATAAGCATAGAGACCAACATTGCACTACAGCGCCATCTACAGCCCAAAAGACATAACAGTAGAATGACAGTAATATGCTGTTTGTATTTCCAACAAAAATAATGGGAGCATCAAAAACTGTAAATCACAATTCCAGCTACTACAGTTAAAGGGTTTCTAAACCCTCAGCTTTTTTTGCATATATCAACTGCTAGCAAGCAGTAGATATATGCAAAAAGTTTTAAAAAAACCAAAACGCTTTAACAGCATTTTAAACTCCAGCGCTGACTCCTCTGAGCTTGCTGGCACGTATTCTCCCACGGTGTCTGCATGCAGGTGCATGCGTCCATAGACTTACCTTGTGTCCTTCCTCGCGTCCCGGCCGAAAATGTGAACTGCGCATGCGCCCGCCCCAAGATGCTTTGCGGCCGCCCGTGCAGTTTCACATTTTCAGACGGGAGCGCGCAGGGAACACACAGGTAAGTCTATGGGCGCATGCACCTGCATGCAGACACTGTGGGAGAGTACGTGCCAGCAAGCTCAGAGGAGTCAGCGCTGGATCGGAGATTAGCCGCAGCGCTGGAGAGGAGGCTGAAAACTACAGGAAAGAAGAAGATGATCGGATTAAAAGACATAATTTAAGGTAAGTGCTTTAATTAACGTTGGGGTGAGGGACATTTTTTTTTTGCCTTTAATGTCACTTTAAAATATACTGGCCAGCATCATTTACCTCTCCTCTTCCTGTGATCCCAAGGCATCAAGGACCTGTGCCTCAGTAGGCTGTTCTGGACTCACAAGAGGAGGAAGAGGTCATGCGAATTTACTGGAGATGTATGAAGTTTTTGTTTTAAACATGTTCTTAACCCGTGCGTGGGGCTAGTGCTGCACTGCAAGGCTAAAGTGCTCATTTTTGTCTAGGTGCTAAAAAACACGTTATACTCACCCAATCCTCGGAGGCAGCTTATTCTTAGACTGGTCCCTAGAGCACCTCTCTCCCTCTGCTGCAGCAGTCTAAGGATCCTTGAGGAGTCGCATACTATACAGAGTGTATAGGATGTGAGGATTCCGAGGCAAATACCATTGCTGAAGCAGACGAGAAGACTGGCTTCAGGAACTGGAGTAGCAGCCAGCTGGCTCTTCGGATTGGGTGAGTATATCCTTTTTCGTCTAAAAAAAAAAAAAAAAAAAAAAACTTCCTGTATATATCATAGATAAACATGCATAAGCATAGAGACCAACATTGCACTACAGCGCCATCTACAGCCCAAAAGACATAACAGTAGAATGACAGTAATATGCTGTTTGTATTTCCAACAAAAATAATGGGAGCATCAAAAACTGTAAATCACAATTCCAGCTACTACAGTTAAAGGGTTTCTAAACCCTCAGCTTTTTTTGCATATATCAACTGCTAGCAAGCAGTAGATATATGCAAAAAGTTTTAAAAAAACCAAAACGCTTTAACAGCATTTTAAACTCCAGCGCTGACTCCTCTGAGCTTGCTGGCACGTATTCTCCCACGGTGTCTGCATGCAGGTGCATGCGTCCATAGACTTACCTTGTGTCCTTCCTCGCGTCCCGGCCGAAAATGTGAACTGCGCATGCGCCCGCCCCAAGATGCTTTGCGGCCGCCCGTGCAGTTTCACATTTTCAGACGGGAGCGCGCAGGGAACACACAGGTAAGTCTATGGGCGCATGCACCTGCATGCAGACACTGTGGGAGAGTACGTGCCAGCAAGCTCAGAGGAGTCAGCGCTGGATCGGAGATTAGCCGCAGCGCTGGAGAGGAGGCTGAAAACTACAGGAAAGAAGAAGATGATCGGATTAAAAGACATAATTTAAGGTAAGTGCTTTAATTAACGTTGGGGTGAGGGACATTTTTTTTTTGCCTTTAATGTCACTTTAAAATATACTGGCCAGCATCATTTACCTCTCCTCTTCCTGTGATCCCAAGGCATCAAGGACCTGTGCCTCAGTAGGCTGTTCTGGACTCACAAGAGGAGGAAGAGGTCATGCGAATTTACTGGAGATGTATGAAGTTTTTGTTTTAAACATGTTCTTAACCCGTGCGTGGGGCTAGTGCTGCACTGCAAGGCTAAAGTGCTCATTTTTGTCTAGGTGCTAAAAAACACGTTATACTCACCCAATCCTCGGAGGCAGCTTATTCTTAGACTGGTCCCTAGAGCACCTCTCTCCCTCTGCTGCAGCAGTCTAAGGATCCTTGAGGAGTCGCATACTATACAGAGTGTATAGGATGTGAGGATTCCGAGGCAAATACCATTGCTGAAGCAGACGAGAAGACTGGCTTCAGGAACTGGAGTAGCAGCCAGCTGGCTCTTCGGATTGGGTGAGTATATCCTTTTTCGTCTAAAAAAAAAAAAAAAAAAAGCACTTGAAACCCTTGCAGTGTGGGGTAGCCCCACTGCAAGGGTTAATAATACTTTTGCTTTTAAGGTAACAGTTGCAACAACTACCCAAAATATGTGCTTGCTATACATGTACCATACGCTCTCCTTTTAGTCTTGATAAAGACACACAAATTTTAATGGAGCAAATTCAAGAAGTAGCAGAGATAAGGGTGTGTTACTTTTCATTCCTGGAAGCTTCTGCTCTGGGTGCAGTGTGTAGAGTCATTGTGCCATTTACAGTAGTGATTACCAAAGAATGTTTGTCATGTTTTGAGGTTTAATTCATGCAACCTTTTAGGTCTTGTTTATTTGCGGTAACACTAGCCGATACAATGTGAGAACAGGGAGTCTTATTAATAACATGAATACCTGTGAAGGTGCAGAACAAACATAATATCTGTAACTATTTGCAAGAACATTTCCCTGTGAGAATTCTTGCATGGTCGTGAAGGCTGAGAAGCAGCAGAACATGACGGCCAATATCTTCATTGGTAGAATTGCTGTTGGATCTGTTTAGCCAGTAGCGTAGGAGTGAACACAGTTGACTGCTGTCACCTAGTGACGAGAAGCATGGAGACGGCTTCCCTGCTTATCGGGAAGCCGGTGGCGAGTCTTAACACGCCGCCCGGCTTCCTTAATGGGACTTCTGGTATCGGTATTCGGTATCGGCGGGTACCGGAAAAATATTCGTACTTGTAATCAATACCGAAAAACCCGTATCTGTGCATCCCTAGTCCATGGTATCAAAGATATACTCACCTGAACTTCAGGCCCCTTCTGGCTGCTAGACTGGTACTTGCAGCCTCTCTCCAGCAGTCTAAGAACCCATGAGTCATCACATCCAATACAGTGCATTGGACGTGAGAGTGCCGAGGGACATTCCATCGCCTGAACGGAGGAAGAGAGCCTGCAGGGACTGGTCTAGCAGCTAGGTGAGACTGTTATTTTATCTAGACCAAAATGAGCACTTAACTCATGCAGTGCGGGGGGTAGCGGCAAGGGTTACATTTTCTACTGTCCATAGTTCTTTTTTAAGGAGCATTGGCTACCTAGCTTCTGGGATTTGTTCAGTCCAGATCTACTGCCCTGCATAGTGTCCTGCACCTGCCAAATCTGGATTGCAAATGTCACTCAATATCCTGGTCTATGGCTCTGTCTTCTCCTACCCAAATACCTAGCCTGTGGTTAGTGGGGCTGTTTGCCATAGTGTTGGGCCAATAGTAAGGCAGATGGGGTTGGCGGGTAGCTGGTTGGTATTTGAACCCCAGGGTGCAGGGGTGCCACACAGAGGATCAGATGCTATGCTAGTGTTGCCCGCTAATAAAAGCAAGTAAGACTTCTAAAAATGCCATCAAGCTCACTTTATGGTTTAATAAGCTAGAATTTTGGCAGCAATGGAAACAGTCATTTGTTCTTTACAGTTTTGCAAGAAGGAAGGTTAATACATTGGTGATTTATCATAGTGCAGTGAGTTATAAATAGTTATTCAGATGTCCTTGTCTAGTCCTTTGTTGTATCATGGCTGTAATAAATAATAATGTTTGGCACGTTTATCCTACTGACCTCCTGCCTTTTCTTCGTGGTTGGCACATTTTGTTTGGCAGGAAATGTAGTAATGACCAGGCAATGCACAGTTCCCCATTTACAGAATTTGTAGTTTGTCATGTGTTAGCATTTGCAGCAACAAAATCTCATGTATTGTGATAAAAATAAAAAATTTATATTTTGAATGCAAAATACTTCAGGGACACCATATCGCGTACCTGGTGGGAGACCAGTAGGACGAGGAGGCTTCTCGTGTCCTGCAAACCCTGGAAGCGGGAACAGGGCATGCGGAGGACAGCAAGGAGCACGAGTACCAGTGGATGGTCCGGACACCGAGAAGTTCCGTTTCAGCTTAGTCAGACGAAGCCAGAGGTCAAACCAGGCGGGCAGCGAAGTACAAAGGCGATAGGCAAGGCAGAGTCCAGTAATCAGGCCAAGGTCAGGAGGCAGGCAGGCAGCAAGAAGAGTCAAAGCAATCTGGCTCAAAAAATGAGCAGCAGCCAGCCAGGGTAACGGTCACAGGAAGCACAAGCTGAAGACCATCAGCAACCTGGTTAGGGCAGTTTCGTTTATATAGACAAGTTCATTAAAGTGACGGCATCACTTCCTGTGTGTCTGACGTGTTGCGTCCTTCTGCACACTTCCGGTTGTGCATCTTTGCGTGCACTTCCTGTTGCGCGCATCTGCGCACTAGAGCATGTTTCCCAGGAACACGAAGCATAGGCCCACGCGCATGCGCGGGAGCCATCTTTACCTTACACACCTCTTGTGAAAATGTCAGTTGCCTGGCTATCATTCTGATCTAATAGCTGGTTACTGACCAAGAACAAGTATATCTGACTCCACTGACTGCATACGTACAAACATTTTTCACTTTGAAGTGAATCCACACAAAGAAATGTTCTCTGACTTGTTAAAGCTGAACTTCAGGGGGAAAAAATGAATTTAAATATATTCCTTAAAAGTCACAAAATATATAAATCCCCATTGGGTGCACCAAATGTAGAGCTGCAGCTAACGATTAGTTAGCCGATTATTGAGTTCGATTAATCGGATACAAAATAAAATAAAATACATTTTAAAAAATGGCTCCAGTGATGGGACTACTAGTTTGTATTGAGATTGTAGTCCATCACAGGAGCAAGCTTGGCGGGGTGGAAGTAAAAAAGAAAAAAAAAAAGGTGGGGTGTGCAATATAGTGAAATGAAAAGTGTAAAATTATATAGCAATGAATGCAGAATGGCGCAGGCTATAGATGACTACAAATCCCAGCAATAGTACATTTTACAGCACCATACAGAATACCACCAGCTACAGAGGAGTACAACAAATCCCAGCAATAATATATTATACAGCGAAATGCAGAATACCACCAGCTATATAGGAAAACAAATCCCAGCAATAATACATTATAGCTGGCAGTATTCTGCATTGTGCTGTATAATGTACTATTGATGGGTTTTACAGTCCTCTATAGCTAGTGGTATTCGGCATTTCACCACTGTATAATGTATTATTGCTGAGATTTGTTGTATCCCTCTATAGCTGGTGGTATTCCGCATTGCACTGTATAATGTACTATTGCTGGGATTTGTAGTCCTCTATACAGCACAATGCAGAATACCACCAGCTATAGAGGGATACAACAAATCTCAGCAATAGTACATTATACATGCAGTGTATAATGTACTATTGCTGGGATTTGTATTCCTCTGTATAATATACAGCACAATGTACCATCAGCTATAGAGGAATACAAATCCCAGCAATACATTATAGAGCACCATGTGGGGGGGTTGGGAAGTGCAGGCTTACCGGAAAAGTCTTCCAGCAACTTGCTTCTGAGATCAGGCCTGTCTATCGGTGATTGTCATCCCCCGAGACCTGCTCTTCCTTACTTCTTCTCCCCGCGTCCCTGTGCCGATCGTGGATGTGGGAGGGCGGTGAGCGTGAGGCGGGGAGAGGTGGGGAGGAGGCAAGGCGCGCAACGTGTGTGGAGCCATGAACAGGGCCACCTAACCAGAAGCCGATTAATCGATGATTGAAAAAGTTGACAACTTTTTCAATAATCGATTATGTCGCTTAGTTGTTGCAGCCCTAACCAAATGCCTTTACAAACCTGGAGAGCAAAACTGTGGGAAGGATCCAGCAGGACCGCCCACTACAGGCTGCCTGCAGAAAACCACAGCGGGGGGCGGAGACAAAACCAGTCACCCAGCACAAGGAGAGAGAGCAGCAGTGACTGGTTATACATCTCATTCAGAAAGAATGTCATACACAATCCAATCTCTCCACATTGTGAAATTCATTTGGGAATTGCTTACAAGTGATCTGATGGGTCAGGATTTACATCCGAGTTATAATAAGCATTTTCAAGTGTTGTAGCAGAACATATTCTATACAGAGAGCTCCTGATATGTTGAAGAATCTCTCTGTGACTGAACGCTGATTGTAAATCAGAACTAGTGATGAGCCGGGGCTTGGCATTTTATTGCAGTGCATTGCACCTGCGTTGTAGTATAGCTGGGACATGTAGAAAACTATTGTTTTCCATGTGTCCTTGCTGTGACCTGTGTTGATGTGGTGTGGAACAGTGCAGGTCACTGCAGCATGTGTGAACCTAAATGAAGGACGGGCAGCAATGACCTGTTTGTCCCCCTGTGGAATGCTGAGCTATTATGACCCTTAATAGTTGTTGCCTTAATAGTCATATGTGTTGTGAACCCAGTTTGCCCAAGCCTGCGCAAAACTGTAACAAACACCCCAGCTTAACCAGTTGCAACGTGTAGCTGTGGGACAAGGATTGGAATGCCCCTGCCGCAGCTGATTGGGCTATGAGGGGGGGAGGTCACAGTCTTGCGTGGGCTTGGGCAAACTGGGTTCACACTACATATCACTATTCAGAACTTTTTTTGGTGGAGTAGGAAAGACGACTATGAAGGGTCATAATAGCTCAGCATTCCATATGAAGACAAGTAGGTCCCCCACATTGTACTGCAGTGGATCAATGCAGGTCACAGCAAGGGCACGTAGAAAAAAATAGTTTTCTATGTGTCCCACTTATACCAAACTGCACTGCGATAAAGTTCAAACAGGCTGCATGCCACTGCAGATCGCTCCAGAGCATCATGGGTGTGTAGGGACCCAAATGGAGTGTACACATTGTACACGACCAATAAAGTTTAAAAAAATGTAAATGGTGACAACTCCAGTAGTGCGTGATACAATGCACACTGCCGGAGCTGCCACAGCACACTAGCCTGCCCGCTAAATACAGCTTTTTAGCAGACGGGCTAGTGTGAACGGGCCCATAGGAAACACTGTGTCAGGTCTCAGAGAATAATTTTCAGCTGCTGGAATTGTAGATGATTTTCAGCACTAACCAGCTGTACTGTATGATTTGTTTTCCTTGTCTGCTTTGTATATTAAATACAGGCATGTAGGTAAATACAATCGCTGAAATATATATTTGTCTCAGGGCTTATAAAACATAAAGGTCGGCATAAATTATTACACTGCATGTTAGTGTTGTGTAACTGATAAGAAGATTGTAAAATATAGCGTGTTCCCGGGCAGATGTGTGCGAGTAATAAAGTCCTGCTGTAATTAGATCGACTCAAAATAACCTCCACATGTGTATTTTCCTGGCCTGGATTTACTGAATTCTTCCAGCGTTCTCACAACCAATTCCGGGTTAGCCTATTTCTGTTCATGAAAATTGCCCACCTCGTACCCGAAACACCACACTGAGGTGAAACCCTGACACAGGCAGCTTGATGCCATTTAGGGCTGGTGCAGACTTGGGCAATCCCGGGACTGCGCGATCTTGTGCAGTTGCACACAGTGGTTGCCGCGCAGCCCCATTGATTTTAATGGGGTTACATCTGGGTGGTAATCGCTGAAAAAAGTACATGTAACTTTTTCTCAACACACAATGCGTGTTTTTTTTAACAGCCTGGTGCGACTGGGGTGGTGTGCGACTGTCAGCGCGCGGCCATCCGCACGGTTTTGTGCGCAATTGCCATGCGGTCATGGGTTGCCCATGTGTGAACCTGGCCTTGTGTGTATGTACAGTATGTATGAATGTGTATATACATGTTACATACCAGTGACCTTCGTTATTGTATGTACACTTCAGTGGGGACAGATGGCACAGCCAGGTCCACAGACTTCACTACGCACCTTGCAGATTGGACAGTGAAAGGCATATCCATAAGTTATCACCCTGCTCTCTCCTCCTGTCAGTATATGAGCACTGCAGCACAGCCTGATTGGTTGATAACACTGACCGTGTACTTTCAAATCTGAGAGCTGCTGTACTGGGGATTACAGGTGATTGACCTGTATGTCTTGTTGAAAAGACAAATGGAAACACTTGCACATTAAAAAAAATACATCGACGAGAATTTATCGAAACTGGAGCAGACAGAATCTGGAGCAGTTACCCATAGTAACCAATGAGCTTTTCTCTTAAGTTTGTTCAGTTAGGCTTTGAAGATGAAAAAGAGAAGCTGGTTGCCATGCACAGCTGCTCTAGATTCTGTCTGCTCCAGTTTTGATAAATTCCCCTCAATGTATTTTTTAAAATGTATTTTTTAATGTGCAAGTACCTACATTTGTCTTTTCAACAAGACATAGAGATCAGTCACCTGTTATCCCCAGTCCCTCGCCTTCCTGGGCCTAATTCTATAAGCAGCACTCCAGGCATATAGCTAAACACATACATGAAATATGTATATGGAGGCTGTTTTACCTGCTGAGGGATTTATATTCTTGTCCCTCCAGTTCTGAGATTTACACTACTGGGCTACACAGCACAATCTTCTTTGGCAGGGCAGAAGAGCTGATTTTTCTCTGCTGCAGTTCATTAACCCGAGAATTCTGAATTGAGAAAGCTGGTCAGCTGTCCAGTGAAACGTCTTCACGAAAAATACCAGTCCAGTCGCCTTGACTTATTTTGTACAGATATACCATGACCTGGATGAATGAGAACCTTCACAGATATATATAGTTTGGTTACACTGTTGCAACATTCTTCTAATCTTTCTGTTGGCAGACGCCCAGTGGACTAGATAGATTAATCTGATGTTGTATATGAGCTTTATAATAATTTGAGGAATTTGGTAGGAGACTGCATTGTAAATGTTTCATATATTCTGCATGGTCACATCTGAATGCAGCAGATCTTTCTTTATGTACTAGAAAACTGCTGATGTTAGCAGTGGCAGCGGTTGGCTATAGCTTCCTTTTAGGCCTTTTAAATTCAATAGGTCATCCCAATTTACAGATGTATCAATTTGAGAGTGAAAGTAGCCAATACGCTGCAAGACGCAGCTAAAAGCACCTAGCTAGGGGTCCAATTGTGTGTTGCCATATTACATGCTGGCCCTTAGCACTGTTATTGTCAAGTAGCAGAAGCTATATCACAGCTTTGTGTCCTAACATTATTATTATTATTATACAGGATTTATATAGCTTATATAGCTAACAGTTTGTGCAGTGCTTTACAATATAAGGAAGACATTACAATCACAATACAATTCAAGACAAGATGGTAAGGAGGGCCCTGCACATGAGGGCTTACTATCTAAAAGGGAGGGGCAAGTGATACATGAGGAGGTAGCTGTGTGGGGATGAATTGTTTGAGAAAGTGATGGTTCAGTGGTTAGGTTGAGGAGGGATAGGCTTCCCTGAAGAGATGAGTCTTAAGGGATCGCCTAAAGGCAGTAAGAGTGGGAGATATACGGACAGGTTGGGGTAAAGAGTTTCATAGGATGGGAGAGACTTTAGTGAAGTCCTGGAGGCGAGCATAGGAGGAGTTAATGTGGGAGCTGGAAAGCAGGAGTTCTTTTGAAGAGCGGAGGGGACGGTTAGGGTGATATCAGGTTTGAGATAAAGAGACCAGCTTTGAGATATAGCCAGGGGCAGAGTTGTGGCTGGCTTTGTAAGTGGTTGTTAACATTTAGAATGTTATCCTTTGGGCTATTGGAAGTCAGTGTAGGGATCGGCAGAAGGGGTTGCAGACACTGAGCTGTTGGTTAGGTGAATGAGTCTAGCAGCTGCATTCATGAGCCCAAAAGGACACCACATGTTCCAGGTTACCAACTGGGAACAAGAATGCAGAGCATGTAGTCTCCCAGACTTCCCAGACATGAAGGCTCCAAATATGGAGCAGAGAGTCAGGAACTATTGAAGCTAGTGGATCAGCATGACAGACAGGGAAGTACACTTGACAGAAGAATTTGTCAGCAGGGATAGCCCCGGTAATCTCAGCACAGGTTTCCTTTTAATTGACACTAAACTCAGGAGTTAAATCCTAAAAATACATTCAAGTACCATAACTAACAGTACTGTACCTTATTTGTGTATCACTCAGCTGTAGATCCTCAAATCATCTCTGAATTGGTGCCGACACTGTCCTTCCTTCTGGAGGGTGGCTACTTCTGTTCCCCATGGTCCCTGTGTGTTGTAAAGTAGACACCACTCCAAGCTTGCTCCCATGATGGACTATAATCTCACGTTTAGTTTACTAATTTGTATTGAGATTGTAGTCCATCACGAACTACACGGAAGGAAGGACAGTGTCTACACGGAAGGAAGGACAGTGTCTACACGGAAAGGAAGGACAGTGTCTACACGGAAGGAAGGACAGTGTCAGCATGACAGCCAGCCAGTGACACACAAATAAGATACATTTCTGTTAATTGTTAAGGTACTTCAATGCATTTTTAAGATTTAACTCCTGAGTTTAGTGTCACTTTACGGTTTGAAAATATTGTTGCTAGGCAAGTATAGGAATGTTTAGTTTCACTTCCTCCAGTTATTGCTTAACCAATCTGGACATTTATCTGACATTCCAGGAGGTTTTATGTCAGGAATCCTAGATAAGCTATTTATAGTGTTACAGTCAGCAGATTCTAACGGTGCTCCTCACACGGTCTATGGAAGATCCAGACAAATATGAGAACTCCCTTTTATTAAAGCTTAAAGTATAATTGAACCTTCATTTTTGTTTTGTTTTTTTTGCAAGCAGTAGATATATGCAAAACATAAAAATAGGTAAAAACTTGCATGTGTGTCGCCTGTTTCTGAAAATCTGAAGATCCTCGAGCAGCCGTAAAGGATGATGTGTCGGGCGCATGCGCAGTATAGATCTTCGGCCAGGAAAAGAGGGGAGACGCAGTGTAAGTCAGTGCACGCAGCTGGCAGCGTGCACGCGGACAGACCGTGGGAAGCAGAAGACACAGCAGTCAGCGCTGGATCGGAGACGGGCACCAGCGCTGGAGGGACTCCTAAAAACTACTGGAAAGATGATCGGATCAAGAGGCATCACTTAAGGTAAGTCCTTAAAGAAGCAAGGGGGGGGGGTGGGGGGGTGACTTTAATGTCCTTTTAATTCCAGACATTTTTTAAATAGAGTGGAGAAGAGTTTATATGATTTCTGTCTATAACCCTGTTTGGGAGATTTTCCCTCACTTGTTGTTCCTCTGAGTGGAATATAAGAAATGTGGTATGTATTTGTCACTGGAGCAGCAATAAATACATTGTCAGGAGTTCTAATCCTGCCCCACCCCACTAAAAAAATGAACTTTGGTTTTCTCTGTTTTCTCCATTGAAGAAATGTCTTATCTCTGCCCTGACAGGATGTAACAGGAATTTTCCCTAAATGGCCCGCAGATGGCAATAAAGATCTGACCAAGGATCTGCCACTCTATCTGAAACAACATCAAATCTTTTGGCTGGCATTGGGCCTTTTTAGGGGTCTTGTGTATATGCATCAGTGTTGGGGTAGATTTCACATCTAGAGGAGTTCTGAAAGTTGTGCCTATTTTGCTAAATTTAAAGCCGATCTGATTTGTTTCACATAGGGTGTAAAGGGTGTTTTTTTTATTGACCTCTGTCAGGATGTTATTGGGTGTCCTGGGTGAAAAAATTCTCCTTTTACTTCTTGGGTGGTCACCAGGACAGGAACTGAGAGGAAATGTTCCCTCCATCGATATACAGTATACTGCAAAAATGAGAAAAGACAAAGGCTCTAACCCGTCCTCATGTCTTCCAAAGCCTACTAAAAAAGTAGTCCTCAAAAGTTTGTGTGTGTATAGCATGATCAGTGTATCATAGGGGAAAAAAATTGCAAGACAAACTAGTACATATGTTATTATGAAACAAATAAAATCAAAGATGATAGGATAATGAGATGGCTACCAAACCCCCTAAGGGATCGTACATGCGCATGATAAAGGAATTTGTAAATTCCAATGATGGATCCTTGCTGCATAATGACTCGTTTAAAAATTGCACCACAAAGTGATTGATGTGGTCAAGTGTCCCTGTGCTTTTCTGTATGTGGCAAAAACGATTAGGCAATTGAGAAGAAGATTAGAGCAGATAAAGGCAATCAGTCTCACCCAATCCTACGTCATATGTGGGAAAAACTTGGAGGAGGTGAATGCTTACAGTTCTGGGGGCTACAAGTTTAAATTGGACCCCAGATAAACACATGGTTGTGCACAGAAGGCAAATTGAAATTTACTTTGGATTCAAAGAATCCCAGTGGGTTAAATGAAATGTTCACTTACCTCCTTTTCGTATAAATAATGCAAAATCGTAAATGAGAATGACAAAAAAGAAATAATGAAATAATATATAAACTACTGGTGTAGTACATGTGAAGCTAAAATGAATGAGGTATATACTACAATATTGTTGGAAGGACCCTGAATGGGCAGGATTAAAGGAGTTTTAAACTCTGAAACCTTTTTTTTATTATTAGAAATCCAGAACAAACAAATATCCATTGTCCAGCCAAGTATTACATTTATGCCCAAACCCTTACAGTCATCATGTTTCCAAACCACTGGCTCCAACTGTCTCAGCTTCACTTCCCTGAACTTCCTGTCCAGTACAAAATCACAGTGGAGAACACTGCCATTCATTTATCTATACTAATACATCTAGCATACTAGCTTGGAAGAAGGAGGAGCGGGAAGCAGGGCAGTGTCTTGCCTTGCTATGCATATGTGTTTGGGGAAACACACACTGCTTTACACATACAAGCATAGCTCCATAGGACCATGAAAGGGAAAAAAGCCGCCCTAAAACAGGATATCAGGGCCAGTGCTCAGGGGATCGGCTGATTTCTGCAGGAAACTAAAACTTTTAAACAGCAAGAATTATCATTCATTGTAAGTGATTTTATCAGCACTTAAAACTGCAGGATAAGCCATCCCCCTGTTCCCCACTCTTCCCTTCTCCAATCTTGTAGATGGACGGCAGCTGGAGTTTGCTCTGCCCCTTCTGATTTTGATGGAGCGCTGAGAGTTAGTGTCAGCTGTTGGGAAACATGATGGTTTTAAAAGTAGCCCATACACCTTACAATTATCGTTCAATTTTATCTGTCCCGCCATCGCACCCTCGTTCAATTTCCACACAAATAGCCCATCATGCACAGACCAATGTAGATTTTGATAAACGTTTGTCAGTAATACTAACTTGCTGAATTTCATCGATCAACAGAACAGATTTACGTTTGTGCATGTGCAGTTTTCATCTTGCGATTTTTGTTGTAGGAAAACCATAGATTTTCGTCCATTGCGACAAACGTTTTCTAGTCTGCCCGTTCAACCAAATCCAGCCAGTTGTACAGTATTTGTGATCATGCACTACCAATCACATTTGTTTTTCGAGCGATAATTGTAAGGTGTATGGGCACCTTAAGTGTTTGGCCAACAATGTAAAAAAAATGTTTTGCTGGGCAATGTATATTTGCTTGATCTGCATTAATTATAAAAGTTTGAGAAATTAATGCTACTTGAAGAAACATCCACGAGAGAGAGAGGCTTTGGACAAAATGGAAAAATATGGGGACTACGATACAATATCTCTTCCCAAATAGATTTGAGAGTGAAAATAAAGGAAAAAGCACACAAATTAGACAATAACAACAACATTTTAAATAACCAAGCGCAGGTTGGCGATCAGTCCGTGTCTGGACAGGGACAAGCAAAGGGCCAGATATAGCCCATCGGCCATAAAATGTCCAGGTCTTCTCCAGGGGCTAGAATAAAGATACCAACCTGATCCTCGGCCCCACAGTGGTTGGCACTTACCTCTCCTCCCCTCCGCTCTAGCTATGGAATGTCCCTTGGTGTCCTGATGCCAAATGCATGTCAATGGACCTGCATTCATTGTGATTACATCAGTAGTCCTTAGATCGGAGGGGGGGAGGGGGGCGGGGGGAGAAGAGGCTGCGGGAACCAGTCCAGCAGCTCGGCTGAATCAGGAATCAAGTATATCTGCTTTATTCCTTAGAGAACAATGAGCACTTCATCCTTTTAGTGCAGGGGTGGGGAGAGGATTGGGTTCAGTGCTTTGCAAGGGAAAGGTTTTATGGTGCCCGGAGTTCTTCTTTAATGTTAAAGATGTTTGGTAGCTTATCCAAGCCATTGCTTCAGTTCTAATGAGGAATATACCCCAGCATTTCTATCCACACAGGTAACACAGGCCCCTTAATCCAATCATCATGGAATGTGTGGATGTCTTTGCAAAAGACCTAACACAGCAAAAGGGGAAATTGTTAGCTGTTTTGAAATAATAATGGGATATTTTTAAAGTAATGGGGTTAATTCACAAAGAGAAACGTTATTTGCTCTCTCTAGTTATTAATTTACTTCTTTTTTTTTTCTTCTGAAAACATGGTATTCACGAAGTCCCAATCATTATTTAGCATGCCCTTTAAGTCTTCCGATTGAAGCGTTAGGGAGTTGTTATTTTTACGGCATGATTTGTAGAAGGGGTGGAGAACAGTGCCTACAAATGACCTATTTTCAACAGACTGTACTGTTGTATGTAAACAACTTTATTAAAATTGTTGAAGTTTACATATTACATGTTTACAAAATACAACCTTACTCCAAAAAATATAATAATAAAAACAATAAAATAATACATACACAACCCCAATTCCAAAACAGTTGTGTAAAATCTACATAAAAACAGAATGCAATGATTTGCTAATCTCATGAGCCCATATTTTATTGACAATAGAAAATAAAAAACATCAAATGTTTAAACTGAGGTAATTTTAGAATTGATGGCAGCAACACATCTCAAAATAGTTAGGACAGGGCCATGTTTACTATGGTATAGTATCCCCTCTTATGTTAACAACACTCTGTAATTGTCTGGGGACTGAGGGGACAAGTTGCTGGAGTTTTGGGAGAAAAATGTCCCATTTTTGCCTGATATAGAATTCGAAATGCTCAACAGTCCTGGGTCTTCTTTGTAGTATTTTTTGTTTCAAGATGTGCCAAATATTTTCACTTGGTGAAAGGTTTGGACTGCAGGAAGGCCAGTTAAGCACCCAGACTCTTCTACTAGGAAATCATGCTGTTATCATAGATGCAGTATGTGGTTTAGCATTGTCCTGCTTCAGTATGCAAGGCATTCCCTAAAAAAGACGTCATTTGTATGGGATCATATGCTGCTCTAATACCTGGATACATCTTTCAGCATTGATGGTGCCTTTCCAGATGTGTAAGCTGCCGATTCCATACGCACTAATGCAGCCCCATACCATTGAGGATGCAGGCTTTTGAACTGAGCGCTGATAACAAGCCTTCCAGAAGGTTCCCCTCCTCTTTAGTCCAACAAAAATGTCAAATGTTCGATTCGTCTGACCACAGAACAGCTTTTCACTTGGCGGCAGAACATTTTAAATGAGCTTTGGCCCAGAGAAGACAGTGGTGTTTCTGTATCATGTTCAGATATGGCTTCTTTGCATAAAAGGGCTTTAACTGGCATTTTCGAATGGCACGGTGAGCTGTGTTCACAAACCGGGATTTTTGGAAGTATTCCTTAGCCCATACAGTGATGTACATCACAGAATTATGCCTGTTTTTAATGTAATGCCGTCGGAGGGCCCAAAAATAATGGCAATCCAATATTGCGTTTCAGCCTTGTCCCTTGTGCAGAGATTTCTCCAGATTCTCTGAATGTTTTGATGATATTATGTACTGTAGATGATGATATACTTTATGTAAAGTCTTTGCAATTTTACATTGAGGAACATTATTCTGAAATTGTTTTGACAATTTTTAGATATAACTTTTCACAGATTGGTGAACCTCTACCCATCTTTATTTCTGAGACACTCTGACTCCCTAAGATGCTCTTTTTATACCCAACCCAATCAATGACCTGTTGCCAAATAAATAAATTAGTTGCAGAATGTTCTTCCAGCTCCTCTTTGTTAGTATCACTTACTTTTCCAGGTTTTTGTTGCCCTGACCCAACTTTTTTGAGACATTGCTGCCATCAATTTTTAAAATCACCTTATTTTTTTTTTCATTAAAATGGTACATTTACTGTTTTCTATTTCTGAATTAAATATGGGTTTATGAGATTAGCCAATCATTGTATTCTGTTTTTAGGTAGATTTACACAGCGTCCCAACTTTTTTGAAATTTTGGTTGTATATATTATAATAATAAAATCTAATAAAACACAGGCAAATGGTTCCATCTTCCACAAACTGCAAAAACGAGGCTTCACTACCAGAAGTTATCAATTCACCTCTCAAATCTCCCTCTCAGAGCAGAAAATACCACCTGAAAACTACATAACGTCATCATGTCATAACGACACTCTGAAGGAGGCGCTTATGTAATGATTGTCTAACGGTTGATTAAATGGCCAAAAAATCTTTGTGAATTGCACTTCTGCACATATTTAACGGTAAGCCTCCCAATAAAATATCACTTCAGTGAAGAGAGACATTAATTGGTGGATTTCCAATCGTTAAATTGCTTGGTGACTTGCACAAGCTTAAATATTGTGTGATATCTATTAAAGAACTATCAGGCAAAAAGCTTTGTGAATTGACCCCATTGTGACACTCACAAAATATTTACTGCAGGTGATAGTGTTTTTAAATTACAGTGATTAATTCACCTACAGTGAATGTTTGGGGAGTGTCCGTTCCACTGCGCTATAAATATACCCTATTTATGTGTCTTATAGTGTTGAAGAGTTATTATTTTGGCCATGTGCCATGACATTTTCCATCATACTGTCTGCAATTAATGTTCATTTGTTTCTGGTGCAGCGTGTCTATAACTATGATTACTCGTGGTGTTTTCTGCACTGAAAATGGGGGGAATTTATCAAAGCAATTGCGACAGTTTTAGCTTCTTATATCATTTTTTTATGTGCAAATCTGTCTATTAACATGTAACCCTGTTTTGACCTGAGCTTGCACTACTTTTTCAACACTACTTTTTCAACACTACTTTTTCAAGGTGTTTTGCACCTGCTTTCATCTGCACTTGTTCTTGTCTTTCTGAAACTGGAGCATCACCTAAGAAAACAATCACAACTTAAGAAGTCCCCATGACCACTTCGTTAAGAAGTGACAGTTAAGCTTTTTGCCTGGAGTTACGAGTCTTCTTTCCTGGAGTCTATTAAACCTCATTTATAAACAACATTACACTAGCATCATAAATCTGCTGCAAATATATTCCGTGCAAGTTCAATCACTCGCAATTGCTATGATAAATTCCCCCCAGTGTGTTTTTTTTTTTTATTGGAGTATGATATCTATGTAGCAGTTGTATTGGAGCATTGCCATTCTTTTATGATTTCTGTGGTGTTTCATTGTCAGCTGACACTAGTGAACCACCTAAATGATGTGCTTCGCCTGGAATAAGAAATCTTGGCATAATTCTTTTGTCATAAATTAAACTTAAAACCCCAGATGAAGTCATTTAAAAGGCGTTGTTATAACTTCCTCAGAAGTGTTTATGGCCTTTCTTCCAAATACATTTTGTAATGGTTGGCAAAGCTTTTTAATGCTTAAGTTATTACAACAAATACTATTTTTCCAGTCATACAAATGTGTGTTGCTTTCCTATAATAGCTGTTGCTGTATATGTTTAAAGTGATTATATTAAATATTTAAGCTATTTCAGATGCTGGTTAAATCACTTACAATGGATGCTGTTCCATGATGTTTAAGTTTTAGCTTAATAGCAGAATCAGCCGGTCCCCTGAGCACTGGCCCAGATATCCTGTGTTAGGGTGGCCCATTTCTCTTGCAGGGTCCTGTGGAGCCACCCTTGTGTGTGCTAGTAAACGGTGTGTCTTCACAATCACACAGGCACAGCAGGGCATGACACTTCCCGCTCGCTGCTTCCCACTCCTCTCTCCTCCCTTCTCCTTGCTAGTAGATGGATGGCTGCTGGAAAATGTGCTGACCTTTGATCTTGAACTGGACAGGAAGTTCAGGGAAGTGGAGCTGAGAGAGTTGGGAGACAACGGTTCAAAAACATGATGACTGTAAATGCTTGGGGAAAATGGAAGGAAATTATTTGCTGGGCAATGTATATGTGTTTTATCTGGATTCATTATTGGAAAAAAAGTTTGAGAGTTTAAAGTATATAATGTAGATATTTTTTTTTTCTTAAAGTAGTATTAAACGTTCAATCTTTTTTTTTTTCAATAATAAATCCAGATCAGACAAATACACATTGCCCAGCAAATTATTTCTTTACATTTTTCCCTAAGCACTTAGTCATTATGTTTCCAAACAGCTGGCTCCAACTCTCTCAGCCTTTGCCTTGTGAAATACACACAGATTACTAGCACAGACTAGGATGGCCCTATAGGACCCTGAAAAGGAAAAGAGCCACCCTAAAACAGAGTATCAGAGTGAATGCTCAGGGGATCGGCTGATTCTGCAGGAATTTAACATTTTTAAACATCAAGAAGCAGCATCTTCCTGAGGTAAGTGATAGTTGATCAATCTGGTAGATGGACGGCAGCTGGAGTCTGCTCTGTCCCTTCTGATTTTGTATGAGACATGAAGTTCAGGGAAGCTGAGCTGAGAGAGTTGGAGCCAGCTGTTTGGAAACATGATGACTGTAAGTGCTTGGGCAAAAAAAAACTTTGCTGGGCAATGTATATTTGTTTGGTCTGGATTCAGTATTCAAAAAAAGTGTTTAATACTACTTTAGCTGTTTTGAGTTGGCTTTCTAAAAAGCATTTGTTTGCGTTAATATAAAGGCCTAAAAGGTAGGCATTTCTTTCAAGGGAATGTATAGTGGTTTTGTATGTATGTTTTCTTTAATAAATATATATA
>NW_017306557.1:1028491-1049005 GCF_000935625.1 Nanorana parkeri
CTTATTTTTGGTGGTGTTTTACCTTTTTTTTCTACATGTTTCATAGTTTTCTTCTTACCTCCCAATGTAAAATTATTGTTGTTCACCACTCAGTAGCTCGGGTCCAGTAATACAGTCACAAGTCCCTTTTAGCTCTTTTTTTGCTAACCCATAGTGCTCCGGGAATAATTTTTCACGTATTAAATGTTTATTTTTTAATCGGAAATTACCTTTTTGTATAGGTGTGTGTATGTACCTTCTGGTGCTCATCAATTCTGGTCCTGGCTGGCTCAATATAGTCCGCAACAAAAGTTTCCCCACTATGAAACTTTTAAGATTTTACATTAGAAATGTAATGGCAACAGTTTTCAAGCTTCTTGATCTTTCTCAATCTGATATAATGTAACTTTCCACATGCTCATATCGGCAGTATAAGGAAATGACATCAATCATGAATCCCTTCAGCATCCTTTCTATATTAACCCTCAAACCTCTATATTAGATGTTATATACACACAATCAAGTCATAGACACACATATATACAGTGTGTGTGCGTATATATATATATATATATATATAATATTGTGACAGAACCCAAGGCATGGTAGTAGAGGGTGTTTATATTCCCCCAACAGTGTTCCACTCCGCAGTTTGCGTGTAGCGCAGCAGGGAGAGAAGCCAGTCCAGAGTTTCTGCCTGGCTCAGCCGGTGCCTCACCTGCACTTAATGAGCAGCACCAGGTAGTCTGGGGAGTCAGTTGGAAGTGGGCTGGAGAGTGGAGAGACCAGCAGCAGTCAGGGATAATACAAACACTTATTTCTTTGAGTTTGAGAGGGCTTATCTCAAAAAGGACTAAAACTTAATTTGAAAGGTCTGTGCAGCCATTTGTTTTGTTTTCCTTGGGAACAAGTGACGCTATCGCATTTAAGTTGTGCCTTTTTAAAAAAAAACTCTCAGTTGAGCAAAGACTTTTGTTTGTATATGTTTATTTTGCCTGTTGTGCCAGACCTATTAATAAAAAGGCCAAATTACTTCATTGCATAATTGTGTGGTGTTTCCCACTGTGAAGACTGTGGTTAAATATCCCAGGTCACATATGGTGGAAAATGCGGGCACACACTGATAGTCTGTTAAGGAAACAATGCCACAGTTACAATGGAGGAAATTGTAAAAGCCTTATTTCATGCCACTTCCACACAGCAGCAAGCTACTGCCACCCAGCAGGAAAACATGGCAGTACTACAGCAGCTGGCGTTAACGCAAAGAGAGGAGCAGCAGAATGTCGCTGGTGCAATGCAGCAGGAGATAAAAGACTTATCCAAGAAACTGGAAAAAGTGTTTGCAGTATCCCAGACTGCTGCTGGTCTCTCCACTCTTCAGCCCGCTTCCAACTGACTCTGCAGACTATCTGGTGCTGCTCATTAAAGGAGAACTATGGGGTCAGTGTTTTTCCCCATAGTTCTCCTTAAGTGCAGATGAGGCACTGGCTGGGCCAGACAAAAAATCTTGACTGACTTCTCTCCCTGCTGCTCTATATGCAAACTGCGGAGTGGAACAATGTTGGGGGAATATAGACACACTCTACTACCATGCCTTTTGGTTCTGTCAATATAAATATATATACTGTATATGTGTGTGTGTGTGTGTGTGTGTGTGTGTGTGTGTGTGTGTGTGTATGTATGTATGTATATATATATATATATATATAAGGCTTCTGTGCTTGAATGCTCTAAATTACCAGGCATTCTAATCATAGCTTTACTTAAATTGACTGCATGAGCCTGCATTCATATTCTTTTAATTGAGCGGCGCTGTAACCCAAAACCACCTTTGAAAGTCGCAACAGTTGTATAAGAAAATCCTATTGAAATCCTTCCAAAGTGTCCATTAATAGTAACAGTGTCCTATATCAATGTGCTCATCACATAAATGAAACAAAATGTCAATATAATTGTTGCAACCGAAGACTCCAATCATGATGTGTAAAGAAAATGTTCTCAGTCTTTTCCTGTGTATAACTCTTCACATTCCTGTGACTTCCTGTATTTAATTATGATAATCCTTTTCAAAGATATGTGTCATCAAATATATTCATGAATGAATTGCTTTAGTGCTCACAAACACCAGTGCACTAGTATATTAGCCTCTCACCTCCTTGTTCAGACCCTTAGGTCACAAACGCTATTTGTGAAATCAATGTCTTTCCTCACCGAAACTTGTAGCCGTGATCTTCCTCCCTCCAGATAGAGCGATCTCCCTCTTATTGATTTCTCTTCCAATGAAAGCCCATCTTCAATTCAAAGAATACGTATTAGAATACGAGGTAGATATCATAGCGCAACCAGTTTTAATTTCTCCCTCACTGACTTAACCATCAGGCTGATGTAGCCCGAGTACTCCAACATCTCCGGGAGAATGGGCTATTTTGTAAACTTGAAAAGTGTGAGTTTTTCCAAGTCACATTCCTTGGATATGTTATCTCAGACAAGGGGTTTTCCATGGACCCGCAGAAATTAGCAGCCGTGCTCCAATGGCCTCGCCCAGTTGGTTTACGCTCTATCCAACGATTGTTTGCCAATTATTATTGTAAGTTCATCAAAAATGTCTTTACCCTGGTCAAACCCATCACTGACTTGACTCAATTTGTGACTTTTTAGACACTTTGTGCTTTGGCCCACTTAAGTTCTGCAGTGTATGGGCCTGAATCAGGGATACAAGCTGTCACTCCTCGCTATCTATCCTCTCCTCTCACTCTCTCCTGGCTGTCTTTCCTGGCTATGTCTGCTGTGTATCCTTGATCTCTCTATGCTGCCTCTCTCAAAAAATAGTTGTGCTGCGTTAGAGTGTTCTGGTTTCGCTTGAAAAAATGTTGGCAACCCTAGATGGACTATAACTTCAATACAAATTAGTAAACTAAACATGAGATTGTAGTCTATCACAGGGGCGAGCTTGGAGTGGAGGAAGGAAAGACAGTGTCAGCACCAATTCAGAGATGATTTGAGGATCTACAGCTGAGTGATACACAAATAAGATACATTTTTGTTAATAGGGTACTTTAATGCATTTATAAAAATTGAATTCCTGAGTTTAGTGTCACTTTAGGCCTGGTTTACACCTGGGCGTTTTACAGCGCGTTCCTACGCGCTGTAAAACGCTCAACATTTGAAAAACAATATTTACCTATGGGCATGGTGCCCTATGCCCAAAGAAGTACGCCCTATGCCCAAAGAAGTACAGGAGCTCCTTTGGGGCATATTTCCTGCGCGTATCCATTATGATACAGCTGGATAGCCCTCGGAAACACGCGTTTGTCACGCATTTCTTTTACCGCAAATCGCGGTAAAAACAAGCGGCAAACGCGCATATTCTGTACGCCTAGGTGTGAACCCAGCCTTAACCCTGTCTGTACTGTGCTGGCAGATTTCGTTATCGGTTGTAAACTAGATTTAAAAGATCTCAAGGGTTGGATTGTGTATTGTATGTTAATGCCCTTTTAAAACTGTCCCTGTCTGTCTCTTGTCTGCACATTGCCATTTATTCAGGGCAATATAAGCTTACTTATAGTGTCCTACTGTATGTATAAACTTGCTCCAAAGAAACCGTTAAAAAGGTACACAACATATTTTTTAAAATTATTTTATTATTATTATTATTATTTTAATTAATTAAAGTGGGTGCAGCTCCCACACTCTCCCTGTGTTACATCATCCCGGCCCAGCCAATCAAGAGGCTGGAGACGCTGTACCCAGAAGAAGATCAGGTAAAGATGGAAGAGCTGACGGCTGAGGAGAGCGCTGACATTGCAGCACTGGAGGGGAACATCTGCAGAGTAAGTCAGCCATTATGTGACTATATGCTGTGATTACTAGTACATTATGGCAAACACCTCCTGGGACCGACTATTTCCATGTTCCTTTTAGTGGTTAACTACCGCTATAAATAATAATAGGCATAAGGACTACAGTAAAACTGTTATAGAAAATGTTTCTCCTTTTTATATGAATTGTATGATTTGTTAGTAAGTCAGGAGACATACTCACCGTAGTGTTGTTTAATGGCTATACCAGCCCTAAAAGTCAGCAGGATGCACCAACATAACTGCCCACTATCGCAATGTTGTCTGTTACTAAGGAGAGGTGGTTATTCATAGCACTCAACAGCTTGGGCTGATTTTTATTGTTTACCATTATAGTTTACAAGTCTGCAGGGTTCCTAGCTGTCATCCTACATTCTTCCCAGGTGGGCTGCATTGTCGGAAGTACTGAATATAAAATTAATTTCCACCTAAAGCGCTGCGGAGTACTTGCTGTCTGCTGTGAAAACATTTTGGACAATCTATGGTGTGCGACGTTATCACTTGGCCTTTGCCCTGTCTGCATTTTATTGTCATCAGCAGTGGCTGAATCAGTTTCATAGTTGACGTATAAATTATATTGGAATACAAAACTGGTCAGATGATTATTCAACGAACAAATAACTTTTCTATTCTTTTTCTTTTGAAAATGTGTTCTTAATTCACACGCAGTGTAGAAAAACAAATTACAACTGGTGGCCGTTTTCTAAGGGCCTATAAATGCCTATGTATTGTATATGTTTTATGGATTTATTTTGTTCAGTTGAGCCCTTTACAAGTGAGAAAAATCTTGCATCAACGGCTACAGTATCTGAAGAGCCTCTATTGAAAACAGTGGATTTCTCTGCATGCATTATATTGCAAAGGTGTTACAAAGGCCTTGAAGTGTAACTGAAGCCAAAACTAATTTTTACAGGGTTATTCACAAAAGGGTGAAGAGTTTGGAGAAGTCAGTAGATGTGAACAAAAAAATCTCCAATTCAGCTCACTTTCAAGTTGTCAAGTTGTCCTAGATTATTCACTTCTCCTGCCTTCTCCAAACTCTTCACCCTTTCGTGAATAACGCTGTTAGTTTTGGATGGAGTGGAGAGGGATTTGTACACCTGACAGGTTTGTATTACTGTCTGTATCATTTTGGGTTGTCATCAGAATAGGAATAGACAGGGAAATCTTCCAATGGGGACACTAATTCTGGTAACCCTGCTGACCACCTGGGAATTCCTTTCTTTGGAGAGATTTCCTCTCGCTTCCTATTGAGGATATTGGGCATTGGCATTGGCGAGAAATCTCACCAATGAGACACAGATGGGAAAGAAAAGCTGACAGGGGTTATAACCATCCCTTACTTTGTCTTTTGTTTCAGCTTTAATATGCACATATAAATTGTGGACACATAGAGATGTCTGGGGCAGCTCTAAAAAAGCCTGCAGATATGTTCGAATGCTGGACTCTTCTGACATGCAGAGCTCCAACATTACCATATTAAAGCCCAGTCCTATCCCCTTACATTCTTATTGATCTATTTCTATGAGGGCCTCCTCACTAACCAGTAGGCACGTGCAGAAGGGAAAGGATGTATAGATTGGGAGGGGGACCGCACGCTGTTTTTTTATTTTAACCGTGACCAATAGTTCGAATGACATTCGGATGCATCCGAGTTCTCGCTATCCCAAAATCTGGATTCTTTTGCATTCAGTATTTGTTTCATTCAGAAAATCGGATGCATCCGAATGTCGGAATTAATGAAAATTCGGTACGAAACTAAATTTACATCTCTATTATTTAGCCTGATCTACAGCTTTTTAAGGGCCTTAGCCATCAGACTTTTGTTTTCTCTAAATTGATTTTGCAATCTCATACAAGTATATGGGGATGCAAAACCCACTTGAAGCATGTCAAATGCAGGTCAGAAGGAGGCCAACTGCAGGTCAACTGCACTTGTCATTGAATTATGAAAGATTTCAGAAGCGTTTCAAACTGATATCAACACATAAAATTGCTGCAAGTCTTTATTTTCTTCTAGAAATGGTGTCTTTTGAAAGCAGAACTACAACCTCCAATCCCTCACAGCTGAGTAATAGTTGCCATTGTGCTGCACATGTGATCAGCTATGACACCAGTCATTTCAGGGCTTGAAAGTTCAGTTGAGAGCTGAACATAATCGCGTAGTCTTTTAAAGTAGTATCCAAGTAGTATTTTAAACCATTCAGACATACAGATTCTATTATATTATTGATGTGAACTAAAAGCAGTCTCATTATGCAAAAGATGATCTTGCTGGCTTGTTTTTATGAATACATAATGAGAGAGTTAATATAAAACAGTTCTGGAAGAACTTTTTTACATAACCACCTTATTGCTAGTCTCTCTTTTGGGTTAAGTGAGCCCTGATGGTGGCTGATTGGTATCCTAGGCAACAGCCACACACACACTAAAACTGCCTGTATAGTCATCCGCTGTACAGAGTCTCAGAAGACATTGGTCACAGCTTGCAATGTTTTCTGTAGTTGAGCTAAATACCTTTTGAGCTGATGCCTGCTGGTTCCCTGGGTACAGACACTGCTAATTGATTCTCCTACCTGCAGTTCAACTTAATTAATTTAGGAGCAGTTTGTTCCCCTTAGTAAGCTGTTCTGTTCTCCACAGTAATGTGCAAACGTTTGCTGAGCTATAATGTACAAATGAACTAGCCACATAGTCAGTGTAGCACCCCCTGATCCCCAAGTATAGGAAGGACCCAAAAAGGCAAAGTGGTCTAGCATTTCACCTCAGGGTCTGGTCCCTGGCAATAGTGGAGCAATGTGAGCTGATGGGATTATGGAACTTTTAGATGCAAAACAAGGCGTTTGTTGACTCTTACTAAACATTTGGAAGAGAGGGTTATGGCACAGGCCAGCCATGGACTTGCAGACTCCAAAAAAACAAGACAAAAAGTATTTACAGCCTTCACAGCTAGACCCTTCACACAAACCCATCATCTGTTATATTTAGCTCCTGTCTGTAAGATACTGGATGGTTTAGCAACCTAGTGCTTGGGGAGAAATCACCATACTTCAGTCAAGGACCAAGTTTCTTCCTTGCTTCTTTCAAGCTTATCAGGCCCCTTATACAGGCTAAAGTTCCTCCATGGCATCTTAGTCACCAGGCTCAACATACTAGGGGCCTTGAACCCAGGCTTCTGTCCAAGCACATGGTCACCCTCCTCATGCAGCAGGCCTAGGAGGATCAGTCATATACCATTATCTCTCCGCAGGCAGGAGACCTGGAGGAAGACTAACTTTCCAAGGTCATTCCCAAATATTTATACTCTCTCCCAGCCTGCACCACCGGCAAAAAACCTTCAACGGAGATATAAACATTTAAACAGCCACTCCTGCTTAGGGCAGGATGGCTACAGTAGGAACGGTTATTATACTTGGGTGCATTTTTATGTGGTAAAACATGTGTTTTACTGCCGAATATAGAAGTATGAACTTTGGTTTACAGTTTACATTCCACAGAAGTGGCTGTCTGACATTTCCTTTGCTCTCCTGAAATTACAAGGTGGACGAGACTGTGTTTATCTGTAAACATTGTGTTTTGGGATGTTTTCCACACCTGTTGTGACATAAACCAGTAAGTTCTGAATTAATCTATATTTGGCATGTAAAAGCCATCCCCTGTGGAAACTAGCACAGCTGCCATAAACAATAGACTTATAAATAGTCCCGTTCACCCTTACGTGCTTTTCTGCATGTAAACAGTAGACCAAAAGCACATAGAAGGAAATTTATCAAGCAAAAAAGCAAAATGTGCTTCAATCTTCATTTTAAAATGAGCACACTTCCAAATTACTTAGCCAAGAGATTCAATATTGGTAATGGGACTTTAGAGGTACCATAGCTTTACAGTATGACATCCAATACAATTATTTTAAGAAATGGTTAAGGAGAGTGATATGACACGGTAAGCAGATGGGGAGGTGCCGTGGACTGTATTGCACCACTGTATTAGAGGACAGTGTTGACATCAGTTTTGAGGAGCCATTTGAAGAGTAAAATCTATTTTGATCCATTTACTGAAATTTGATACATTCAGATCATATAGTGTAACAAAACAAACAATATATGCAGCAATGTTTAATGGTCATTCCCCACTATGTTGCAGGAACTAATCTCATAATGGATCTCTATATGTGGGAAGATTTTCTATTTCTGGACAGAACTACTTTACTTTATATTTTCGACTACCTGGGTAGCAAAATCATCAAATCCTGCTGTGATGCTCTTAGGAGTTGTTAACACTTCTTGGCCGAATGGCACTCGCACATTCTTAACTCACATACTTATAGCAGCCAGACTTTCTATTGCCAGTTTATGGAAAAATGTGATGCCCCCATCATTGAGTACCCTGATAGCTACCCTTAACACCCATGCCCAAATGGAACCCTCCGTTGCTAGGACAAGTGGCTTAAACTTCAATCTGAATGGTCCTGTTGGCTTGCGGACAATCGTTATATAGTTTATCTTTTGATTTCTGACCTTAACATTTGGTCTCTTCATTTCTTATTACTTTGAGGTACATGACCCTGTCTACAGATGCACCATGCTAATGTTAGATTATTTTCTCTTCTTTTGCTACTCTTCCGAGTGAATTTCTTTTTTCTTCTTCTTCTCTTCTTTTATGGTTTTCCTCTCCAACTTCCCCTTCCCCTATGACTTTTCCTTTTCTTTTTTTTCTTCCCCTAACCCTGTAAGTCTTCCATCTTCTTGATAACTTTGCTCTTCTTGTTATTCTTCAGCTTTTCTTCCAAATTTGTTCTTTCTTTGTAAATTGATGTATATCATTACTATGCGTAGTTGAGTAATGTAGGTACAGAAACTTGCTTCTTTGTTGCTAATTACCCCCAATGTTTGCCCTATTTTTACTCATGGACTTTATATTAAATGTGTTCATTATACTCTTCCCACATATGTTCCTCCTGGATATTTCCTATGTAATCTGTCTCTGTATGACTGTATTTTGTATTTACCTTCATTATTCAATTTAGATATGAAGTAAAAAAATAAATACATTCTGTATGTATATAATAGATAGCACAAGAAAATAGAGTAAAAACGGTGTGCATAAAAACACAATGATAACTTCTATACATCTAATACAAAAGTGCAAGGAATAGTCTTATTCAAGACTACAGAATACAAAGGATGCAACGTTACCCTGAATATACAAATGGGATAAGGCAATAAGACCTAAATTCCGGGAGGCCCGGACCCCGGAAAACCGCTTAGGAGGGAGGACCTGACATTTAGAAACTAATATGAACAAAGGGTAGACAAAGGGAAGAACAGGAGGGATGAATGGACAAGGGTAGGGAAGGAAACGGTACCGCCCCACGATTTAAAAAATGCTAGGTGATAAAGAAGCACCCAAAGTTTGAGCTCTTTTTGCCACATATCCCACTCCTCCTGTCAGTCCTTTCTAATAATCCGGGTCGGCATTTAACATTGGTAAATAATTCTGCAAAATGTTCTTATTACATTCCTTGTTCTATCTAGTAGTAAACACTATCAGGCTTCTCATTTAATTCTTCCTTCCTTTTTATTCTTTTTAATTAAATACTCTCTACTTGTTGGAGATAGCAACATTTTCATATGTCAGCGCAGTTATTAAACTGTGAAATGATATATCTGTATCTGGTTAATATGGGAGTAAAGCTGACAATAGATTAATAGATTTATTTCGTTCAGCCTGCGGGCTGAGTGTAAGAAATATAATAAGTCTCTCCATTCAAGGTAAACGGTGTGGATAGAGAAAGCTCCTAAGCCGGGATATTGTATGTTGATAGCTAGTGCACACAGCTGTCAGAATACCCTAAAAGTGACTGTGGCAGATTGGCTACAGTCACTGTTCGGCCAACAGTTTACTGCCTGGCTCCTTTGACAATAATACAAAACAAAAGTTTCCGACAGGTTCATGAATCTCTTGCTAGTTGCAAATCCCATGATGAACTGAGCTAGAGTAGAGATGGTTAAATGTTGATGGGTGTAATCCTTACACCAACCAGATAGTACATGTGTTTGCTGATTCACTATTGACTATGTATGCTTTTAAACCTTCCCCTCAGTCTCCGTCTTATTTACAGTTAGGCTTAATAGAGGGTGAAATGCATCAGAGGGAGGAGCTCAGGCAGGTGATGTGATCAAATAATTGTGGGGAGGCTACCGAAGTGCAGTGCATATATCTTTTTAGATTATTCTGGTTGGTAAGGAGAGACCTGCACCGAGACAGCACCCAGAGGGGCAAAGACGAGACTGCTGACACCTGGAACTGAGCATGATGAGATCAGGGGGCGGGGCATTTACTTAGCTGCCAAAGGCAGCCGAGTGAATAACTGAGCCGAAGTGAACAGAGCCGAACGACGTTCGTCTATTCAGTACGACTCAGCCGTACATCGACTGACTTCGGTCAGCCGAACATATGTATATATTTATTCGACATACCTCCCACAAATCTCCGAATGAAGAGTACCTGAATATCTGGGAAGCTCTATGAGAATTATCCACACGATAACAAGAACAAGAATCGGCTCTAAATATTTTTACGTAAACTATGTAGAATAATGTAATTATTTGTAAATGGAATATATATTTTGTAATGTGTTAAGTGAAAGATTTTAACTACTTGAGTACCCACAACATTTTCTCTCTAAATCCTCCGGGCAACGTTTTCTATTTTTATTTCTTGATTTTTAAATTTTTTTTCTTAATGGAAAACCTGATCCAGACCTCCCATGCAGCTGTTCAGCAGCAGGACTCTTCTTATAGTGATCTATTGCTGACTGCAGTCAGCCAACAATAGATCATTATAGCAGTGATATTTTGCAGCAGCGTCCCTATTGACAGGAAGTGCTGTTATGTCATTCAGGGTGTTACTACAGTCCCATTGTAAATACAACATGGATGTGTTGTGTCTACATTTGCTTCTACAGTATGCTCCTATGGAGTGAACTGTAGAAGCATCGTAAGCCTAGGAGCTGGTTGTTTCAGCTTCTGGGCTTAGCTGTAGTTCCAGTGCTAGTGCGAGTGGGGGCCCACAGGAGCCACTGAGAATGGCCACAGCTTTAAAGCAGTGCTGGGACGTATAATCGATATCCCAGCACCATTTTAAAACAGCATCTGGGACTCACGTGGTTGAGATTTGTTATGAACAAATTAAATCTCCTGTCTATTCGAATAAGCAACAATAATTGAATGTAGATATATAATGCAAATTAAGTTGACCCCCATCTAGCAAAGTACACTGTACTTGTGACAGTTTTCCATATATATGCAACCCCTGCACTTGTATTCCCAAGCTGCCAACTGAGACAGTCTAGAAAAGGTCTGTGACAGATTTATCGCTGTTAATGAGACTAATGAGATTTTTATTTAGAACACACACAGATAGGACCTGGTCAATGGCTGGTTTCAATGTGTTGCAGGGCTATATTCGAGAAGTAGAAGGAAGCAGAGGGATGAATTTATCGATCAATCCAATCCTACAACAAATCTCTTTAATGATCTGTGTCAGCGCTCCAGTTTTGCACTGCCTTGCTGTACTACAGAACTGATAAACATCTACCATAGAGATACATTCACAAAAGCTTCAACGTGTGTTTTTATTCCCTGTGTAGAATCTGTGTAGAAGAATAATATGGCTTACTATAAGGGTTACCATCACATTCTGGGCCTGATAAACTATTATTGGCGGTTGTAGAGGAATGCAAATTGTCCCACTACAAACCTGATTGTGGCACATTGCAATCCACATAACTATAGGCGCTGTGACATAATAGTTTTATTCGGAGCACAAACCATAATTTGGAATGTGTTGCGCCATCATACTCTTGGCTCAATACTGCACACCTCCACTGTGCTGAATATTGGCAAACTCATTTTCTGAAAAATTATTTATTTGATGCAAATCATGTAAATGTTTATGTGACCTAAGTGTAGGTAGCCCATCGTGCACCTGACCAGTATGTCCCCTTTCTTTAGTGGGTGCTGAATTACCGTCGGATGGCCCAGCAAGAAACAACATTAGAAGGAGAGTCACCAGCGCACTGTGGTCTTCATGATTAAAAAGCCTTTATTGGCATCCCTAAATAAACATATCACAGATAGAAGTGCAATGTTTCAGGGCCATGCAGGGTCCCTTCATCAGGCAATGAGAGAGCATCACATTGTCTGATGAAGGGACCCTGCATGGCCCTAAAACATCACACTTCTATCTGTGATATGTATGTTTAGGGATATCAATAAAGGCTTTTTAATCATAAAGAAGACAGTGTGCTGGTGACTCTCCTTCCCATTACTGTGGAACATGGCACACTTAAGATTTTGTAACATTTGGCGCACTAGTCGCATCTTACTGTTAAAACCCTTTAACTTGAAGTATGATTTGGTGCATTTATGAAATCAGTGTTTTGTGTGCCAAATATTGGGTGCACTTTCAAAAGATTCAGGCCCTATTAGTGCAAACACCAAACGCAGTATTCTTTGTGGTATTTTACATGATATTGTAAAAGCCATCACTAAAACATTGTATAAAGCAAAGTCATTTCACCCTAAATCCAAGGAGTCACCTTGGTTATTACACCATTTCACCCTGTCACCCTGCATGATGTGCAGACTTCCATTCATTCCTTTCATTCATCTGAGACTTGACCCAGTCCCATTTCCTGAACACTTGCCAGGTGACCCGCAGTAGATCCATTTATTAGACGCTGCACAGAGAACTACACTTGTCCTGTATGCTGGGTGTAATTCCCAGTATCAATTTCCTATTCTGTATATATGGATACTGCACATAAGCACTTCTTATTTTGCCTTGTATGCTGGGTGTAATTATCAGTATCATATCCTATTCTGTAATATATGGACACTGCACAGTAGCACTTCTTATTTTGCTTTGTATGTTGGGTGTAATTATCAGTATCATATCCTATTCTGTATATATGGATCCTGCACATTACCGCTTCTCCTGCCCTATATGCTGGGTGTAATTCTCAGTATGTTATAATGTCTTCAAGAAAGCAGTTTTCCACCCTATAAGGGATTCTTGCTATCAGTTTGCTAAGTGCACGTCTGATGCACATATTCTTTTTCACAAATCTGTCCATGTCCATAAGAACCACAACTGCACTACTGATTACAAGCGTATACTGGAAATTAGTTTGTATTTTTACAGTGTATAGAAGCTATGGAGTGGAAATTATGTTGAGCATACATATGGGATGATGCACGATATGTCAGTCTGTATATGTGAATTTATTGTAAATGTGGCTCTATGTTTAAATAACATTATTTTAACAATATTTTCTATAATTAAGTAAATTTAAAAAAAAAACAAAAACTTTTTACATATCCTAGGCACCTTCAAAACCACATCTGTGTGTATTACTAGGATTCTGTATATGACGGATAGATATTTGCCCTGCCCGTATACTGTTTAGTGTATCTTATCTTGAGAGCTCCCTTATGATACTTGTGGTATTTTTAAATCTATTTTTTTCATTATGCATAATTTTTAGCATTGCGGCTGATTGTTTGTGAGGGGATTTTCTTGTGGTTTTAGATATAGATTATTCCTGGACAGAACATATGGTGGTGCCGTTCTCCTTGGTTGATATTCCTGTGTCTGTAAAGGTCAACTTTCTATGAGGTGCATACTGGGAAGAGGGAAGTAAAGGTGTGATGTGGGAGGAGTTCATAAAATAAAATGATAACTTGTGAAAAATAGAAATTCTCAATAGTTCAAACCATTTCATGTGGAAAAATACCAGTTCCTCAATTATTTGCCACATTTGTGTGTAAATGACAAATCAGGAGAAAATTATCTGGAGGTAAGTTAATTAACACCATCAAAATGGCCCATGGGGTTGAATTGCTAGAAGTAAATAGGCTGTTCATTTTGCAAGGGAATCTCCCCCTTAGCTTTGTTAATGAGGTGAAGCTCTGCTGACTTCCAACATCCAATCATGTGCAAGTAAAAATCCTTTTTTTTTTTTTCTTAATTACATTTTTATATCCTTGCACATCATTGAGTATTCTTTGCAAAGTTAATTTTCACCACATTCACTAAGCTAAGGGAACATTCCCTTGCAAAGTGAATAGCCTATTTTTTAGTAAGTCAGCCCCACTATTCTGACATCTACACCAATGCAATTTAATGGTAAAATAAATTGTGTGCGTTTTGCAGTGGGTCCTTTTCATGTGAATAATGGCATTAGGTTACTACACACAGTATAGCAGTTTTCCCGTTACCCTAACAAGTTTTTTTTTTGTCCCTCTTTTTTCTTGTTTTAGCTTTCCTCAAATATGGTATCATCATTGTTTTCCTAATCACATTTTTAAATAAAACTTCTGCAAATTCCTGTGACTACAACGACAAAAACCTGAAGGATTTTTACTCCAATTTTCTGAAAAATCAAATTGCAGATGTGGTATGTATATAATTTAATCTGTTGTATATTGAATTGTATATTAGCAAAGATCTACAATCAAAAATCAAATTTGGTTATAGAGGGTTAGTCCAAATGAATTCTAGTTTCTGGTGGATAATGATCTTCTCTTATATCTCTAGGGGGCTCCAATGATAAGATATCTAAATTTGTGTTCCCAGGTCTGTACACCTGCCACAGCCACAACAAGTAGGCCCACTGTTCTTTATAGGATTTTGTATTATATATTACAAAGAATACATAATAGAGGTGAGACTCCAATATAGTTGTGAGAAGTACTTGGATATAAATTGGGGTGTGTGCTGCCATTGAAATCACTAAGAGACTTATTAAGACATTGGGTAACTTGGTACATCTGAAACTTGTTTTACTGAAAATATAAAATTTTTGAGGCCTATGTTGCCGGGCTTTTGTACATGTGACAGCTGCTTTTCTCCCCATACAAGTTAATAAAAACTCAAAACCAGCTTAAAATAAGGTTGATAAAGGTTAGGAGAAGGTTGGTCAACTGAGGATCAGATGCATCTGTTAATCAACTCTGAACTATCTAAAGAGTATCTCACAGTGATTTCAAATGCAAGTGGAATGGATCCTTCAACACAAGGTTAAAGCTCATTTGACGCAGACCCAAAATTTAAATCTAATAGCGATAACGCAAGAAAAAACAAACAATTTTGCCTGGAATTCTAAAAAACAATGGAATTTTGTTGGGGCTTCACCACAACTTGCTTCAGTCTAGCTTTGCCTTAGGCCTTGATCACACAGACACTTTGCCATGCCCCCCATCTTTCTGAGATGAGAGAGGGACAACTTTTAGTACAAGTTATGAAGGCAACAGACACACCCTTTGCCACGACCACAATTACCGAGCACCAATAAGAAATTAAATGCAGAAAATTATTGCTTAAACCCAAATGTGCTTTCTTCCCCCAATGCTTTTAATTTTATATTGTGATTTAAAAAAAAGGAAATGTAATAATTTAGAGTTCCAATGAAAGTCTTAATGTAGTATAACACTTCAGGCAGTTAAATAGTAACTATTTATAGAGCTGAATACATTACACCAAAATGAAGGACAATGGAGAAGAGTAGAGGGACAGAGGGATTTTGTTCCAAATGAGGGACAGTTAAGAGCTATGCCTTAGATGCTGGAGAAATGTGCAGTCATCCTACTAAAAAAAAACAAGATGCTTGTCTCTGTTTGACTTTGGTATATTTTACAGACCTGGAACAAGCATGCTGTAAATGAGTGTCAAAACAGAACTACTTATCTATATAGTTGATCTGGTGCAGCATTGCAGTTAAAGCTTCAGAACTATAATTCTCAATGGAGAGATTAGTAATGGCAGCCACTATCAATTTCTCATGACAGTAGTATCTCTTTAATGTACATATTGCCCTTCAGACTAATGTTTACAAACTGAAAATAAATCTTTGCTGAGTGAATATTGGAGCTGCCGATTCTGACCTCTTCCTTTTGAAAATGTTCGTTGACTGGAAGTCATGCTGATCCAGTGGCTTCAAAACTTTGAGGCACAGACACCGGGAACTCCTATGCAGATCAGGAGTTCGGAGATTATAATCTGCGCGCTTTTGGCTCAGTGACTTAACGTATTGTAGACAGCAACAGCCAGACAATTTGTATTCTTAAAAGGAAACTAGTCCTAAAACAATTATAGGGGGCTGCCTCTACAGATCTCTTTTCAAGGACAACTGTACTTTTGGAACTGGTTCTCTTTATTTAATTCACCAACCCTGCTGAGTGCTGCCCACCCATTCAATACTTGCCTTCATCCTTCTTCCAGCCATCTTCACTGTGCAGCCCTGATGTGTCCTCCTCTTACTGCCTATGTACTCTGTGGCCCCATTAATTTGTATGAGTGAACTAGACCACGGGAATGGGGAGAAAGGTATGTATTTGAACAAGGGGCGGCAGGTTAATTAAAGGACAATTGTACTAAAGACTTTATTCCAGAAATGGACGTCCCACGGGATGTATAACCCTCTGCCATTCCACAACATGTATGGCACAAATTCTTTTGTATAAATGTGAAACACCATGAGAATTTGAGGAGTCCCACTCATATTATTACCTGCATGCTTTACTGTATTGTATGTCCTCATTATCATGACTATCATTCTCCTATTTCTATGTTTTTCAGATTGATTCTTTGACCAATTTCCTTGGCATCGGCAGAGCTGTTGGCAACATAAGTGAGATGTTTCCTGATCAATGTGGCAATTCAACAGTGGTATTCATTTTAATATTTTGTGTTTTTTTTTTTTTTATATAATATTTTACATGTATATCACATGTGATCACAAATGACAGAGGTTTAAAAAGCACCAGTCATTACTAAGATTTCCAATCTATCATTACTAAGCTTACCAATCAGTCTGAATATAGTCCTATAGTAGTCCTATATTGTTCAATTGTGCATTCTAAAGCTGGCCATACACTGCTCTATTTTATTTTTGTACAACCCCACGGGCTGAACGAAAAAAATAGAACAGATTCCTCCATCAATCCTACGAGCTCATTGATCGAGGAGTCCCCGCTATTTCTTCTGTATTCTTACAGTGTATGCCGCCACATGCTCTCAGAATACCCAAACAGAGCTGGCAGCTCATTGGCTGCCGGTTCTGTCCGTATGAAAATGTTCCAGCTCCTTTCAAGAACCAACTGAGATTCGCACAGTGTATGGCCACCTTTTTTTGCAACAGGGTCAATTCACCAAGGTGTAGGAGTTGCTCAGTTTACTTTTCCATAGGTGTGCTATCAGTGTTTCTTTAAATGAAATAGTTATCCAAATGTGGAAAGTCTTTTTTTGTTATCAGCCTTATATCTTCAGCAAAAATGGCTCCATTCATTGTTTTTCTCAATAGACATCTCATGGAAACCCTATTAATACTAGCCAAATGCTTGGGGTATTTTATGGTTATAAGATCAGTTTTGTGAATTGATTTCCCATACAAAATACCACAAAAATCAATTATAGAATATGCATGTGAGAAAAAATCTTTACAAACCTAAATGCATGTATTGCCTAAAAATAAGTAAGTGCTCTCAAGGCAAAGGACTCTTTTGTCTAAACCTGACACTAGGTTGACACCCACTCAAGCTGACATAGTATCTCAGACAAGGTAAAGTTGAATAAGGAGGCAAATGTAAATCTTTCCTAAAGGAGAACTATGAAGTGAGTGATTTCCACTCATCCTCATAGTTAGAGCCGACCTGTGACAAAGAAACTGTCATCCCCGCAGGGATTCCCCCCTCCCCTCTCCGATCCTCCAGCACTGAGTGGAGGAACGAACGGGGAGGAGGTGGGCATAGCTGGCTCTTCCTCTAGATAGGCAGAGCCAGCTGTCTCACGCAGCTGGGTGGATCTTGATGGCAATAGCCCGCGATATACTGAGCTTTGGGTAACCGGAGGAGGTTAGTATATGTCCTCCCGTGAGCCTAAAGGGAAATATGGGCAAAAAACATTTACCCCAAAGTTCTCTTTTAACTAAGACTGCACAATTTTAACAATGTAAGACTGCATATTCACAGTCTTGCTTTATGTACACAGCATGAAAAGGAAGGGAGGTGCCATTGAACTAGGATAACCAAAAATTGTCAGCTTCCGCAGAACAGTTTCCAAGTCACAAAGAATACCTTTTGTAGAAGCCTACACAAAGGGGTGTATTTATAAACAATTCACAGAGCCATTCATCCTGTGAAATTGCATGTAAATTTGTTCTGATTTGTTCAAATGGAGTAAAAACTGTATGTTATTAGTATATTTTCATGTTCAATATAATGAGAAAAACACTGCATTATGGCCACTAGATGGAGCTGAGCATAGGAAAGAAGATTTGCATTGGTTCTGGAAAGAAAATATGCTGAGAACCATTCATTTTTGCCTACATTTGCCCAGAATGAATGTACATGTAATTTTGCAGACTTTGCAAATTGTTTATAAATACACCCCATAGTGTCATAGTAGTAGCAGACCAAAAGCAGAGGTTCAGCTGTATGCTGTGCTTTGATTCCATATAGCCTACAGGAGTTCCTGTATGTGCTTGAGTTGTTGTAGGTCCGATATGCCAATATTGATAAGCTGGAGAGGCTTTGCATCATAGCTGCAGATGTAGTCTTCATACTTCCAGGAAGTGAGGCAGTAAGGAGCAAGTGCAATGGAGGCCACCAAAGGATAACAAAAATATGAATGAGCAAGCATATTAAAATGTAAAATAGTTTTAAGTTAACACTGAAATAATTACTCAACATACTTTCCCTGTTTGGTGTATTTCCTGGCTGTTTGTTTATAAATTATATAAAATAAAGTATTTTGAGAGAAATACCTGTTTTTGGAATCCGTGATGTCATCATCGGATCTTCTTGTAAACATCATTGCTGTTTGCCTTGGATCTTTTTCAAAGGAATTATAAAAGATCACATCCCCTGGATCCTTTTAGGTATGCTTGCTTCTCCCTGCTGGCCACTGGCTGCTGCAGACTCTAGCTGTGCAGTCTACTGACTGGTTGACTGGTTGCAGGCACCTCTATAGGGATGCCGAGGGATGTGTTCTTTCTTATAAAGCTTGGAGACAAAATGATTGATTGCAAAGAAAGCTAAAAGGTGAGAGGGGCCAACAACAGTAGTGATTAGGAGGAGAAGTGATTGATGAATGAAGCAGGTCGTTCAGACAGGAAATAAAGGTGAGCTCAACATAGCTGCTGCAGCTTCAAAGGATTATATTGTGGGGAGCTTTAACTGCTCACCCATAAGTAAATCAGTAGAATAGTTAATATGTTGTAAGTAGGTGTTTAATCAAAACTACATTCTAATACAACATCCCACTTTTTATTATTGCATCCGTTTACATCTAGTTACCCAGGCTCTGGCCAGGCCAGGAAAAGCAAATGGATCCGAGTTCCATTTCGCCGGGCCTTATTGTGTCAGATTGGGGTTCGGTTCACATCCGACTCCCCATAGACTTAATGTGGGTGTAGTAATTGCAGTTTTTTTTTCTCCCATCGCGAGATGGAGGAGGAAAAAAATGGATAGACGCAGGTGTCACAACGGTGTGAAAGGGGCCTTAGACAAATGTCACCACGGCAAGGGTCCTAAATGGAACATTTCCAATCTATTCCTGCTCTGGTGACAACTCAAAATTTGGGATTTTCCCTCACTTTCAGTTGCAGTGACAATGATTACTGGGACAAACAGAAAGGGTGAACCCCCCCCAGCAGAGACACAGAAAAATAAACCTGGCCAGGGTTAAAGGCCCTACCCTTCTAAAACAGAAGACAATCTTGTAACTTTTTAAACACTTTCAGGACTCCAACAGTGAACTTATCCCATAAATTTAAGTAGTATATGTGTTGTGGGTGTGTCCTAAAATGGCTTGACGTGTATTTCCACTTTTGCAGCCAAACACTGATTTTATATTTGTTACATGTTGCTCGTTCATATGGCAGAACTTATTAAAAAAAAATGAAATTGCTCAAATATAAACTAAGATTGAGCACGGTGTGTCCTAACAAAGGGTTAAAGGTATAAAAGTTTGGCTTCTTTCATTGTACGTTAATGGGGGTGGGTGTATTCTGCCCTAAGTCTCTCTATTAGGACAGACCGAGTTTCCTGTTACTGAAATTGAGAGAGAAGCTTTCAAGGGCCTGCAAAATAGAGATACTGTATCTAAAAGGTAAGAAATATTTTTTCTATAAATGTATTTGTAGTTATGCTGTGTAAATTCGAACACATAACAAACATGTAGCGGGGTTTTCGCAATTTTGACTGCAAATGTGGAAATACACTGTTAATTCTAGTGTCTTGTTGCTTTGCTTTAATGTCTTATACCAATATTAAAATGACCTATATGTATTACTTGTTTCATTTTTAGGGAAACAGGACTAAGAAAGATTTTAATAAAAACTGCTACCATCTTGCAAGGAATGTATCTTCTTGCTGCCAGATCAAGGTAACTTCTATTTAACCACTTCAAGACTAATTCTTAGAAAACAAGCATTATTGTTTTGGTGATCTGTCTAGTTTTATAATAACTTTTCATCCTTTTTCGACTTTTTTAACACGTATATGTATAGATATATATATCTATCTCTAGCTATATATGTATATATAGATAGAGATAGATAGAGATAGATAGATATCTATCTCTATCTATATATATATATATATATATATATCTA
>NW_017306557.1:1049277-1068985 GCF_000935625.1 Nanorana parkeri
GTGTATATATATATATATATATATATATATATATTGGTACATACACTAAACTTCCCAGCCCCTCAGTATGGAATGCTCATAATGGTCACAAATGGCAAGCACAGTCACATGACTATGCTGACCAATAAGAAGCGCTTCTGAGCCAAGGACCAGGTCCTGGAAGTAAGAAATGCTTTTAATTGGTTAGCATGGTCATGTGACCATGCTGACCATTGAGCACTTGCCATTTGGGAGCATTATAAGAATTACATACTGAGGGGCTGGGAAGTCTAGTGTACAGAGGGCAGACCGCTACACCAGCTGGCAAGGACATCAGATGTGTAAGAGCAGCAAGTGTCAGAAAGTAAATTTACCCTTTATAGTGTATGTATAGTCTACGCTATATTGGATAGAATGTGAAAGGGGAGAACCCCTGTTTGTTTTTTCCATTGCTGTCTTTGTCCCTGTTCTGGAGATTCAACGTCACAATTCTTCCAGGTGACCATTGTTTTCCAGTACAGAAAGTGATAGGTAAGAAGGTGATTGAAAATTTTGCAACGGGTAAAGTATTCTGCTGACAGTTTTTAAGAGGGCTAGCCCCTAACTTTGAAGAGATCTTACTTACTGCTGTGTGTCTGGGACAGGAAGTGACAGGAAGTCTCCCTGAAGAGACACAACGTTTGAAGAAAAAGCTCTTAACCATTCCCTACTCTATCTAAAACAAAGGGTTTTGCAGACACTTTGATTATAAATAGGGATGTCCCGATGCCACTTTTTCAGGCCCAAGTACAAGTACTTCACGGAGAGAGCAGCGACGAGTCAGCGCTGGTCCAGTTGGAGGAGCTCCAGGTGGGGTCCTAATTTAGCTGGCTCAGAGGTGCCTGCCAGCTAAATTAGAATCCCACCTGTAGCTCCTCTCGCCGGACCAGCGCTGACGGGGTCATCTGGCAGTCTCCGGCCACCTAAATTAGGACGGAGATTGCCAGATGACCCCGCTTGGAGCTCTGCCCACCGGAGCAGCAGTGACGCGACTCTCGGCGAGGTAAGTAAGAAAAAAAAAAAACAGCGCAAGCTTCGGCGCTAGGCATCGAGGCATTTTGACAAGTACAAGTACTTATATTCTAGACTACAGGATTACATTAATAAACCCTCTTAACTCTTTCAGTTTTTTTTCCCATCGAATAACATTTCAAATTTTGTAGTCAATTCTATGACAAGAACAGATAGTCTGTTAAAGGAATGAAAAAAACTTGTTAAAATGTTCCTTCGTATTCTTCATTACGGCACATGTAAGGAAAACATGATTAACCAGAATATCTACAAATAGGAAAGTGGTTCTTACAGTAAATAGGATGAGAATGTCCCTTTTTGTTAACCCTTTGATCTCTTTTTTCTTTACCTGCTGATCCTATGGGCAATACCTCTAGAAGATTTTCACATCAATACACTTTTAACCAATCACTGGACCTGGAAGTGATGTATATTACATCACTTCCAGTGTACTGTTTACATTCTCCGGCTCTTAGACCCAGGACAAGACGCTGGGGAAGCAGATCTCTGGGGTCCCTAGGTGACAATAGGGGTCTGAAAGACCCCTGATGTCTCCATAAAGGGGACCTGTCACACCCTGCTATTACATAGGTGGCTTCTTAGCCCCCTATGTGATAGCAATAAAGTTAGTGTAATAAGAAAAAGTGTTTAAAAAGTAAAAAAATGAAAGTAAAATATAAAAACATTTTTTTAAAGACTCCCGCCCCCCACGTGCACGCACATACATACGGAAACAAGCATTGGTGCACCTACAGTGCAAAAATGAAAATTGGGCTACACATGTTACATATCATCGCAAACGTCAGAGTGAGAGCTTGGAATGGTGGCTGCTTTACAACACATAGGGGCCATGGGCAACAAAAGTAGCCACCTTCCAGAAGGAAGGACAGTGTCAGCACCAATTCAGAGATGATTTGAGGATCTACAGCTGAGTGATACACAAATATGATACATTTTTTAAATAGTTAAGGAAAGCATTTCAAGGTTTAACTCATGAGTTTAGTGTCACTTTAATTATGGGTTTGGACCCAAATTGGGCTGCAGATGTGTTTGTGATGGGTCACCACATGACTGCGCAATAAATGTAGCCTAGTTTGTCCAAGTGCAAAATCAGTTGTGGTATAGCATATTTTATTGATGTTTTAAATTATATTCTACAACAATTTGAGACATACGGGTTGATTTACTAAAGAAAAATAGGCTGCTAACTTTGCAAGGGAATTTGCACTTTGCAGGGGACGTTTCCCTTAGCTTAGTGGTGAAACTTCACTTTTTAAAGAATAACCAATCATGTGCAAGGAAAATTTAAAAAACAGCATATTTTCTTGAACTTGATTGGGTGATGGGAGTCAGCAGAGCCTCCCCGCATTTACTGAACTAAGGACAAACTTCCCCTGCTAAGTGCAAATCCCCTTGAAAAGTGAACAGCTTATTTGCTTTTAGCCTAGAAACAATGTGCTCAATGTATCACAGAAATGTCCATTTGTATGGAATGAAAATGTAATAAAAGTTTTCATCCACCACAGCACCATCCCTATAAAAACCTGAGACAATAAAAACGAATATGATTGACAGCACAATTATTGAGGACTAAATCGTGTAGAAGAGTGGCCACAAGGTGTTATTCGGTCATTGCTATTTGTCTTTGGCTGTGCTGACATTTTGGTAATATTATTTTTCTTGGGTCCCAATAAGTACCAATTTTGCTATTTGAGTCCTCCGATTTAAATGTTTAATAACACCCCCCATGCTTTACTGCAAACACTGATACATCTGAAAAAGACTATGAAGCCTATCACACTGTGTTGTCAAGGACATGTGCTTTATTTTATGCTCCTACCATACAACATAGCTTATATGCCTATACATATGCCGTTGACTTCATAATACATATAAGGTTTCTATTACATTTAACTTTGTGCAACACTTCATAATGTAACATGCTATAGTAACCCTTTTCTTCTTCTTCTTTATATTTACAGAACTTAGTTTATACAGGGTGTGTACTCCATCACCAAATGAAGAACCTAAAGCCAAACTCCACTGAGGGCAGGACTCTAAAACCCAAGCTTATAACACTTGTGACTGACAGCAATATTAAACTGTGTGTGAGGCTTCCAAATCCTAGGGTAAATTGTTATGTATCTGAAGCATCTTAATTATGTATACAGGTTGTGCCTTTCATACTGATGAGTTGCGGGGATGGAAGCAGCGTTTTTTTAGGACTGAGACCAAAAATGGTTATAACTTATGAGCTGAACTCCAGCTGAGTATAAAAAAAGAATTAAATTAAGCTTTTTTTTTTTCAAAATAATGAAATTAAGTTTTACATACAACTAGAATACGTTCATGAGTTTGACTTGGTATGTTGTATGCCTCTTTTCATTCCCCTGTAGAGACTGAGAAAGGGAGGGCCACTCAGGCTCTGCTGCATGCACATGTGCTGACATGGAACACGCAAGCAGGAGCAGAGAGCAGAGATAATGAATTCTCAATGTGTGTGGCTTCTTCATTGTACCATGGCTGGGCATGGGGAGCTAATACAACCATGTTCTTTACCCTAACCAAGAATGTGGTGTCACCTTTTTGACTGTGCAGTTAGGTGGAGTTGATATACCACAAAAGTGACTTGAATTGCCCAGCTGGGTTATTTCAAACCTAACAAACCAATATAATCACCCCACTTATAGTAAACCATAAACCTAAAAGTGCATGTAAACCTTAAAAAAAAGTTTCAGTATGTATGGCATCATGTCTCACAGAGTACAGGTTACCTAAGCATTTTTTTTTTATGAATGTGTTGAAAAGTGTTTTTACCTGGAGATCCTGCCAGTAACAGCACTTTCTGTTAACCCACAATAGTGTTGACAGACTGCACTTCTTCTGGTGGCTTTTGGGGCTACTTATCAGGTCTATCAGATAGGCATCCCAGTAGTCATTTGATGGAGATCACATGGCAGGCTGACAACTCTACTGCTAATTGTGAGGCAGTAGCTTAGTGTTGGCAGCCTACAACAGTAAGTGCAGGTTCCCCAGGTAAGAAACTTTGCAACAGATTAAAAAACAATGATTTGCTTAAGAAAACTGTATATAGTAAAGCATAATGCCATTTATACTGAATAATGTATTTAGGGTTTACTGTATGCTTGGAAGTGTACCTGAACTCAAAAAGTGAAGATATGCTACGTTATAGGGAACATGTGTGCGGGTGCCTAGGGACTCGTGTGCTTACATCTGCTGTATATGTTCAGAGCGAAATCTAAGGCTCTTCTGCCTCAATTTTAGGAGATTTAGAGTTAGATTTAGTGATGTCACTGTTCTCCTTGCTGGAGGCTCTGACATTAGGTAGCAAAGCTCTGCCTCTACCAAGATGGCACACCAAGATGGATCTCCTTACAGAGAGACTCAGTGCAGAACACTGTATGGTATTTCAGCAATGAGGAAGGTATACGTTGCTGGTAAACTTTAATAGATTATGCATTCTGTCTGAATTATTGAAGTGGGTTTATGAAATTATAATGAGCAATCATTGTTCTGTGCAGAAAACAAGAAGAAGTACAACAGGACCAAGTGTTAAAAGTGCTTCCTCTGTAAGAACGCATTTCAAAAAGATAAGTGAAACCATAGAAAGTTTTCATCATCACTGGCAAAAGTTCTCGGGCTCTGTGAATTGTGCATAATGGACTTCACACAATCACATGTACTCTACATGAACAGAAACCAGCCAAGGACACATACGCAGAATTTTTCAATGAATGTAAGAGACCATCTAGTCCTGTCATACACCATGATACACATGGATAGAAAGTGGAGACACTCTAAAGACCTTTGAATCAAAGGAACATTGTGCAAGTAAATAAAACTACCTTTATCTACCATCTTAAACATCGCGCGCCATTTCAAATTATTGTCACTCTTAGAAGAATGGTAACTTTGTTTCCTATTTTTTTTTTTTGCCACATTTAATGTGACATGTTTGAGAATAGTTGACTTATTTAACAAGGCAAAACATACAGTATCCCATAGTGATATATTAAAATGTTATCATTGGATTGACTTCTAATGCTATGCGTTACTGGACTTTGCACAATTTTAACGCCTTACCTATATTAGCACAACTGCAAGAATGAGATGGCAAGTTGGGTTTTTTGTTTGTTTTTTACCAATGTTGTCATTGATATACAGTATGGTTGTCTAACATATTGAGAGGAATTTTTCAAAGCTGGAGCAGACAAAATCTGGAGAAGTTGTGCATGGCAACCAATCAGCTCCTCTATTTCATTTTCAAATCTTAACTTACCAACTGAGAAGAGAAGCTGACTGGTTGCCATGCACAATTGCTCCAGATTTTGTCTGCTCCATTTCTGATAAATCCCCCCAATGTATTTTTTTTATTTCCTGTGTAAATATATTTTTATTTGTATATTATGCATTTGACTTGATAAAAGTGCTTTTTATTGCTTGTGTTGTAAGTGTACACTTTAACATGCAATTTAAAATGCATATATATATATGCAAAAGCATACTAAGCATGTCTTCTGTCCACAGAACCCAAGCAGATATTTTTCATTTTAAAATGTGCACTAGAGAAATGACAGCTGAAATCTGATTGGAGCCTGTGGAAAATAGACATTTTTTCCACTTGTTTTTCTGTTTTTACCTTTGTCTTGCTGGTTTGCATAGTGCAGTAACCCATAGATAGATTAGTTTGTAATAGTTCCTGCAGGTTACGGCATTGCTCCTTTGTGTCTATAGGTGTCTTCAGTGCACTGATGGAGGAACTTATAAGGCCACTGAAACCATTGCATGCATTACTTTTGGGTAGAAGTTCCATCACTGTTAAAGCCCCTAACAGTTGATGTCACCAGTTGGAACTATGTTGATTTCATTTAAGCCTGATAAATAATCAATTGATTTCTGATTGGTTGACAAGGGTTACTAAACATTGCACATAGTCACATTAGTTTGCAATGTCTTACATACGTCCATAATATTCTTAACTTTCCTTATTTTGTTTTTACTTGATCCTGTCAATTATTGAACTGATAAAGGGCTCCATTATGTTCTTTATCAGATCACAATCTAAGCTGGAAGTATGAAGCTTTCTTATTATGCCAGTTATGTCATGGGGTGAGGAATGTCCCCTTTAATCCCTCTATACCCTATTGAGGAGAGGGATTCTTCACTATATCCTGTTTACATGTTGACTAGAGGGGACTGTAAATTAATTAGTTATAGGTGCAATGGACAATTTTATAGCTTTCAGATCTTAAAGTGACCCTAAACTCAGGAGTTAAATCTTAAAAATACCTTAACTATTTACAAAACTGTATGTTATTTGTGTATCACTCAGCTGTAGATCTAAGATTACTCCCGTGATAGACTACAATCTCAAAACAAATTAGTAAACTAAACATGAGATTGTAGTCTATCATGGGAGTGAGCTTGGAGCGTGACTACTTTACAACACACACAGGGACCATGGGGAACAAAAGTAGCCCCCTCCAGAATATAGGACAGTGTCAGTATGAATTCAGAGATGATTTGACGATCTACAGCTGAGTCATACACAAATAAGATGCATTGTCTTCATTCTAGTTTTTATTTTTTCATTTTAGTTTCAGTTCCCATTACTTGTTAATTTTTTATATTTTTTTATAGTAACATAATGAAAATGAAAAAAAAAAGGTTTCTGTAAATTTGCTGTCATGGTATTTTAGAGTGCTGCAGTCCTTACATTGTCACGCATCAATATATGATTTTCCGTCCTTTTTCGTGATCAAAACATGTATTTTCCTATAAACCAAGACTGCTGTATGTATTATTTATTTTGATATTCTTTCTCAGATTGGTAATTTATTAGTTCTCTTGCACGGAGCAGCGGATCATTGGCTTTGGCATATTGGGTGGCTGTTTGCAGTTGTAAGTTGTAATTAAGCAAAAACTGGTCTTGCATTTGATTCAAAATGCAATGTTCCGCAGTAGGATGGGGGAGTCTATGATATTATGAACCTGAAAGGAGAAAACAGATCCCCTGCTGGACACATGAATTAGTGAAGCTGTACTTCTCTAGTTTTCTCTAGACCGGGTGACATTCCGTTGTGTCGTCATCACGCATTAGCGTGACGTCACCTCACGCATGAGCGATGACGTCATCACGCACGTGCGACCATCTGATTGATGCCTGCCGGCGGCCATCTTGGTGGTGGTCGCCAGCAGAGAGAGGAGGGGACGTTCACCTGGCGGGAAGGAGGGGACGTTCAAACGGAGAGAGTACCGTATTTTTTGCTCCATAAGACGCACTTTTTTCCCCTCAAAAGGAGGGGGAAAAAGTGCCTGCGTCTTATGGAGCGAATCCCGACGCCCGAGACATGCAGTTTCGGGCGCCGGGCGAGTAGTAGGAGCCACTGCTCGTTTAATACGAGTGATCTAACGAGATCACTCAAAAAAAATTATGTGTAAAAACAATTAGCATGAAGCTTAAAACATAGACTTTAATAAATGTGCCCACACACGACTAAAGTTTAGTTTAAAGTGTCTTTTTCAGAAATATATTACTGCATTATTTGGAGAGGTTATATTCACCATTAATAAATTTTTTATATTTAATTTTCACTGGAAGAATGGTGAAATTTGGTTACTATAGGCAACACAGACACTTTCCCATCCTCCAGTTTTCCTGAATAGAAGGAAACATGGCAGTACCCATTGCCAACTTGCTTTTGAGAATGCAATTGCAGGTCTGTCATCTTTTATCCTTACTTCCCTACTTTGTAATTTACTGACACAAAATGAGACATGCATATCGGGTCATATGCTTCTTCCAGGTCACTGACTCCCTAACCAATGAAGCCACTAGATGGACAGTAACCCTGGAGCTTGAACATTCAAAGAGTAGCTTCTGTATTTGTATCTTGACAGGTTTGCTGGGTGAGGTCTTGTCTTGTTATATTTCCTACGCAGCACAAAGCTGGAGCCAGATCCTCATCTCTTCTGGTGGTTTGCTCCATTTGTCCTAATTTTTTTCTCTAGTGCTCATTAATCAGTTCCAAGACAAGAAATTCAGGAGCAAACCCACATTTCCTATGGTTAGATGACTCACTTCTGTGATTCACAGAATAATGAGTCAGATGACCTTTTGGTTCTTCGGCATGATGTAGAGTAGACAATCAAAATATCATGTGGTTGGCTGTTTTTTCACATTCCCATGCAATGAGTATATGCAAAGCTTGGCTGGAAATAATATAAGAATGTTTCCCTAGTTTAGGCTGGCTAACTACAGGCACACTCCTCTGCCAAACCAGAGAGCCTGGTAGAGCCCTCCATAACGTTTCTGGATCACTGGGCAGAGGTGTTCATACTAAGTTATTGTCAATATAGCAGGTTGGAGGGGAAAGGTGACACAGGATTGCCTAGCTGTGAGCTGTGGCAGAAATGTGTAATTACAAGATTAACTGAACAGAAGTGCAAATCCTGTTGCAGGTCAAAAAGCAATATATTTTAACTATGCATTTAGCTGTTTTCTTGGAGTTCTAATTTAGAGAAGAACCCCTGAGAATTTAAAGAACTTAGCCTTGCAGTGGAGTTACCCCCCACGCTGCTGCGGTTAAGTGCTCATTTGGTCTAAGGGAGTCAAATAAAGCAAATATACTTACCTGATCCACAGTCACCACTCACCTCTCTATACCCTCCCTCCATTCATAGAATGTCCCTCTGCATCCTCACGTCTAAGTCAAAGGACCTACCCTTTATACCACCTGAGGCTGTAGAGCTAGGGGGAGGGGGGGGTTCTGCGTTAGGGTTTAGGAGGGTTGGGTGCTGCTGATAGTGCTTCTCGCGTGAGGAGGGGTTTGGCTTTGCTGATGACGCTTGTCCGGGGGAAGATGCAGTGGGATGAGCAGGTGTTACACTATGTGGATGGAGTTATTTAACAGAAGGCATCCCTGGACCCATAGCTTCTGAGGTTACCTTTTTACAGACTGGGAGAGATCATCTGCAGAATGCATAACTAAAGAGTTGTTTCACGTGCCTTCTTTATGAAGTTTTTTTTTCCTGTGTTTTTGCTGCTGTGCACATTCTTTCTAATGCTGAAAAGCGGTGCTTTGTAGAAATTATGGTTTTATGGCTTTTGTAAACCTGTAGTGAAGTATGGAGATTGCCATTATGAACCCCATCTGACCTCCAATCACAGAACGCCTATGTGAACAAAAATATACAAGGCATTTTGTGAATGGGCAAATAGTGAGGAGGGGGTGAGTGATGGAACCGGAGCACTTCACTGCTCCAGTCACATCTCTCCATCTCCTTAGTGCTGGAAGCCCAGCATTATGTGGCAGAGCTGGAATGCTGCAAGGTAAGATTTTTATACTTTGCAGTGACCCTCCACACACAACACCCATCTTTATAATGATCATTTATTCACCCACTGCAGTGTCTAAATTATCTTTTCTCCCAGAGGTTGGCTTTAAGCAATTTCTGACTGGTTGCTGTAATATTAGTGACTACATCTCAGACAGCCCAGTGCTCCTGGCCTGTGAGAATGAACATAGTAGAACACTAACAGAGAGTAATATGATGCAGTTCATGAATAAGAGACTAGTGTTTTTGTGAATAACAAGCCATGAAAAATCACGGATAGACATTTGGGGTAGACAGTCCCACTTCATCAAGTAACTATCTTTCTTGGGTATTGCACTGTTGCTATGGATTACTGCATTTTGCATAAGTAGAGTCTTTTGCAAATAGATTTGTGGTTCAAGCAGCTGAGTGAGATACGAAAACAGAACAATAAAGCCTAATTATAGTGCATCATTATTAAAGCCACCCTAAGGGGGAGAGAGATGTCACTCACAAGGCACCTACCCGGTTCGGGGCTGCATAGCCCACCCACTCCTCCCCCTCTGTCCTAACAGAGTTGATTTAGGAATGAAGCAGAGACTGCATATATAATATGCAAATATGGCTGCTCCTATATACAGCATGTATATAGTTATCTAAACATGAAAATGTGGTTTTAAAACATTACCACACGTTTGATTCCATTGATTACATTAAAGGGGATATCGATCTAAATAAATAAAGAACTCTTTACATTTCCTTTAAGATGAAGGAGGTTCTGTCCAGGTAATGATCATGTGGTATTTACAGACATGATGTTGCATGCACAGTGCGAAAGAAAATTGAACCTGAAATCTAATTATACATTGTATGAATTAATACAATGAACCTTCTTTGTATGCACTATGTACTTCACTTGGTGCTTGTGTAACAAAATGGAAAAGGCACAAAGGAAAACAGAGTTGTTATCCATAGCAATTAGGTTCAGCTGTCATTTTTCTAGTGCAAACAATACACAACCAGATACATATTTGCTACGGGCCACACCGCTGTTTTTCTTTCGACCATTTTTAAAGACATACTTGTAACAGGTTGCTGAAATGTGATAATACTGTAAAGGTCAAATGATTTAAGTGATAAAATTGAATTTATATGTGGCAAGTTTGCATGTAAAAGAACTGTTGTAAAGGAGATGCCCGCTAAGTGTCTTTCAGTGGAGGGGGGTGAGGTGAGTATGGTGTGCAATCTGCTGCCCAATTCCAGACTTCTTTTCTTTTTATTACAGTAGAAATGTTCCATAGAGTAGGAAAACCTTAGAACATATTCTAGATGTGGACTGCACTTCCCCCTGGGGAAATATCACTTTATTTTCTGTCCCTGTAACAACCAGGAAAAAAGGGAGACTGTCACCTAAACAGGAAGACAGGGACAACAATAGAATGTAAGCCTTCCTGCCTTCCTAGTCCTAAACTAAAAAAGGTCAATGGAGTCTCTATTTAATTAACTTTCTGTCGTGCTTAATCATGATTCTTAACTTCATCAACGTCACATTTTGCCATCTACCCGTGGTGGATGGCATGGGTGGCAAAACAATGATACAGGTCTGAGGTCAAAATGATAATTTCCAAATTAGACTTTTACTGTGTCTACATAAAATGTACCTGTGAGATCTCTACCATTGTATCCCCTGAGTGTAAAGGCTTGTCTAGGCCCTGATGTCCCCTATGGAAGCTCTGCTTTAGGCATGTTTTATACCCAAGTATTTGTGGTATCACCTGTGCCCATAAGGGTTTGTAGAAGATATTAGAACAAAACGGCACACCACAGGGGCTTGCAGGTAGATGGTAACCAGAGAGATGAATAGAATTCAAATCACACCAAAAAACACACACAGCGCTATTGAGGTGTTTCCCTTATGAAATGTGCATTATCCCTCTGCATTCATGCCTTTCCCATGAACAATTGGGCTCCATTTGATGTACTTTATTGGACCTATTAATTGTTTGAGCTCAGTATTGGTTGGTTGTAGACTTCAAAGTAATATTTCTGGTTCCACTGGTTTGGACTTTTCATATCACACTCCCCTCACCATCCTCCACTGAAATACCTTCTCTTTTAACGTTTGCTTTTTACATGAATATTTTCCTAAGCAAAACAATACCCACTATGTGGGAACGTAGTCTAACTGACTTAAGAGTATTAGCCTTGTGCTTCTGTTTTTATAAGCTGTGTTCACTTTTAAAATTGTTAAGTTTCAAAGCTATTTTTAAGATATGTATAGTCTTTGCCTTTTAATGTCTTAATCTACTGTAGAATATGAAATTGTTAAGAGAACTATGGCCCAACGTTTTTCAGCCATAGTTCTCTTTATGGTCACAGGAGGGCATTTACTATGTCCTCCTGTGACCCAAAACTCAGCATATAGCAGGCTATTGCCCACTATATGCTGACAGAGCAGAGCCATGCTTGGGCTGGGAAAGATCCCGACAATAATGTTGGTATCCACCCCGCTACCTGATTGACAGCTGGCTCTGCCCCTCTAGATGCAGAGCCAGCTGTGCTCACTCTCTCTGTCCCTCAAGTCAGCACTGGAGGAATGGAGAGGGGGGAATCCCTGCAGAGAGAGGTGACTGACGTCACTGCTCTCTGCACAAAGAAGATCAGGAACACAGCGACCAGCAGTATATGATCGCTCAGTTCTTGACCTATAGAGCCGACGTGTGACAGCTTCAGTGTTACACGTCGGCTCCAATTATCGGGATGTTAAGTGTATTTCACTCTTCCCATAATTCTCCATTTAATATGAAACTTTCCAATAATGCCTCTGGAAAATACTACACTTATCATTCCAGAATACTGAATGATGCCATTGTAGTCCATACTGTACCACATAAAGCTATGAGAGGGTTGTCTGAAATATGGATGGTCTTCTGTCCAGCCCTTTTCTTAAAGCAATATGGCCAAGTATTTTTTTTTTAGTACTGGATAAAGTATGGAATGGTTTTTATTGTCTGTAGCCTCACACGGAAGGTTCACCCTTCATTTGTCCTGGTGACCATTGACACCAGAGCAGAAAGTGATGACAAATCCCTAATTTTCTCAACAACAGCAGGTAATTATAACCCTTCACTTTGTAGAGATTCCCTCTCACATCCTGTTGGGTCTTCAGAGGAAAAATCTCCCCAACGTGACAGACAGAAAAAGCCAATAGGATACTAAGCTTCCTCTACTCTATTCACAACAAAATACAGTTTTGGCTATCAATATGTTTTAAAGTGGAAGTACATTTTTTTTTTTTTTTTTTTTTTTTTTGGATAGTGAAAAAAAGTATTGAAACACCTATCAGGCTATGATTTTTTTCCTGTGCGTTTCCTCCTTGGGAGACTGGGAGATGTCCCTTCACTTCCTGTCTTGGAAATGTAACAGGATGTAAGAGGAAATCTCCCCAAAAGTGAGGGGAATACCCATCTTATACACGTTACCAGAACATTTATCCCCATTGTTAGATTTCCTTTCACCTCTTAATCTCATTAAAACTCAAATATAGTATTTCCCCTCAATTTTTTTATAAGTGACAATTTCACCAGGACAAATAAAGAGCTATTCTCCCCACTACGAGCACAGACAATACATTTGGTGGAGGGTCAAACCCTTCCCCACTCTATAAAAAAACTAAAAAAAGTTTGTGCATGTGTTTTATACAAAAAAGATTGATTCTCCACCAACGAATGTTTGTGAAAGTCACATTCTCTGCTTCATAAATAGACCCATTTAAAGAGGAACTGCAACCTCCTATCCCTTAAGCCAAGGAAGGTGCCATCTTAGCGTCTAGTTGGATTGCAGTCACCATGGTGCTGCAGATGTGATCAGCTACGACATCAGCCATTTGAGAGCTTGAAAGTTTTTAGTTGAGAGCTGAAATAAGCACACTGGCAACCTTGACAGTTGGCATGCCTTAAAAGTAACTGGTATGGGAGACATTAGATTGGTGGGCAAAGTTCCTTTTTAAATTAACATTACAACCAAAGTCAGATATCATCTGCCTGCCAGCACATAACGTTTTTACATCCTCTAATGGACCCAACAAACTGTTATTGAATTGTGATTATAGTACATTGCATGTGTCTTATTAATCATAGAACAAAGGTGTGCTGGCAGCTTGTGGTGTCTTAGTGTATAGGGATCACCTGTAGATTGAATTCTCAAATATATCAGCAAATGTTATTCATGGCTTTCCCATAGTAACTTACAATATTGTTACAATGTACCTATCCACTTTCTTGAAAAGACATTAATGTTTTGAATTAAATTTTGTGACCAACAACTCTCTAGTAATACTTTTTTATTGTAATAAAGTTGTTGTATACAGTTATTGTAATATATCATGTTTATAAATAGAATGAATATGAGCTCTGTGTAAAATAAAGAGAAATATATCTCTACACTATTGTTGTTGTTAGTAAGAGACTCCTAAGAACACTATGCATTTTTAACCTGCACTGTTTATTGTACCACTTTTCTGTACCATCCTGTCAATATGTTTGGCAATGTCACCCTGTAACAGCTGTGTCTGAAGTCAGAATCTCCTGTTAAAAAAATAGAAAGCAATAAAAAAAATATACTGAGCAAGTGTATGGTGAGTGGTGGTGACATACAATTTCTTTGCAAAGGGGGAATTCTTCTTCAGTAAAACATGGTTATGGTGGTGCAAGAATTAAAGAATTCCGATCAAAATGTTTTTTCATGCTAGTTGCAATAAATAGGCTTTTCCCTGCAGTTTCCTCTTATTACAATACTGGGTCTAAAATGAATGTGGCCATAGCAGACAGACACTCCCACTCCTCTCTCAAGAAGTAGGCAATGAGTGGAATTCATCTGTCATTTTAAAGCGAACATTGGCCTCTGCATATCTAATCTCAGGACACCCAAGCCAGTCAGGAAGATGGCCGCGGGCAGACGTGCACGTTTGAGAGCACGCTGAGAGCTCCGGCGTCTAACCCAGGAGAATGATAATCAGTAGATAAGAGACGAAGGAGGATTAGCTCTGACAGCCCTGCAAGAACATTGGCGACAAAGACCCTGCATTGAAGTTTGCCAATATTTCTTACAATGTATATAACTGATCTAAATAAGTTTGCTTTTCTTGCAAATACTGTGTAAAAGCAAACTTTTTATGTGCTGTCCGTCTAACACTGAAGTATTTCTTGTGAGGTGAGACCAGCACAGGGATGTCCTCACCAGCCAATCAGAGCTCTATTGCATTGCACAGAGGTATCAATCTTAAGCTGGCCATACATTGCTTCAATTTTAGCCAAGACAGCAGGACTCGATATACATTTGAGCAGTGTGGGGCTCTATCAGATCCCCTCCTTTCAAAAAAGTCCTTTTTTTCAGTCAACTTTTGTCAATGTAGCTGGGCTGAAAATTCTTGGCCAAACAGTGACAGCAGCCATCCAGCAGAAGTTACTGTTTGAATATTCTGACAGTGGCAGACCTGTTTAGCATGGATGAGGAACTCTAGCATCTTTTCCTCTTTATTCCATGGGACTAAATGACAAAAGATGCACAGGGGTCTATTTATTGTATAAACCATTTACAGAGCCATTTGCTTGGTAATCTCTGTGAACGTTTGGTCTGTGTAAATAGAGGCAAAAAACTAATGTTCTTTTTATATTTCCTTTTCAGATCATGATATGGCCACTAGATGCAGTTGAGCAGCATAGGAAATAATTACTTATTTTCTATGCTCCTCATCTTCATCTGGTGGCCATAATGCAGTATTACATTACATTCAATCTGAAAATAAAATAAAAGGAGTTTACTGAAAACAACAATAAACATAAATGGCAAAAAACAATAGCGAAAGTCCAGGAAGTCATCAGTACAAAGGCAGAGGTCAGATGCCAAAGCGAGTAGTCAGCAGAACCAGGTCTAGGAACACTGAGGGCAGGATGAAAGAAAACAATAGCCAGGGTCAGGAACCAGGAGATCAGTCAGCCAGAGTGAGGGTCATACTCGTGGTCAAGGAACCAGGAGATCAGTCAGCCAGAGCCAGTGTCATACTCAGAGAACAGGAACTGCAGAGCACTTGGTAGACCAGAACACACGCACGGGCTGAGACTAAATGGACAAGCTGATGGTTAAATAGTGAACTGGTGTTTGCATCATAACTATGAGACAGCAATTTGTCAGAGTTTTGCTATAGTAGTTGCAGAATGATGATGTTTGTGGGCTTGATCATAAGAGGAACCAGTGTCAAACATGCTGCAAAACCATCTATGCACAGCTGATTGGAGGAGGAGGAAGGGTAAGAAACCCTGACACTTGCCTGCACATACCCGTACAAGCTTTATTGCTTCTTGTACACATGAATACTGGGCTGTCCTGACTGGACAGAACTCCTACACTTCCTAGTAGTATCTCCACATTCATATTGGCCTGCTATTATAATGGACTGCCCCACTGGTCAAAAGCAAATTGTATGAGGAGTTAGGCAAGCTCTGTTACAATAAGGTGTCTGAGCTTTGCTGGTTCAGAATGGCCCAGCGTTCAGATGGGCAGGAAGCTATAGGTAGATGCAACCACTAAAAGATCATAGAAACCAGTGGGAGATAAGAAGTACACAACCTCTGTATATATATTTTTTTATTCTTCCACATTGGTAACATTATGTTATAAGCATGGGCATCCCATTAACAGTAATGATCTTATTCAGTAAGGTCTTGTATAAGCCCTGGTCCAGTGTTTACATTCTGAGGAATGCAAAGATTGAGAAGACAAAACAACCTGTCAACAAAAGTATGGCCCAACTTAAGAGGGCAAAATCTTCAAACACCTTAAAGGGTAAGTAAACCTAAGAACAAAAATGTAATATATTTCACCGTGAGATGCATTGGAAGAAAATTAGTAATCTCCCGATTCCTCATGTAATGGAGATGAAGACAGAAAGTCCAGCATGGATAACAGCCATGGCACCAACCATACATACAGCAGAGGAGTGAGCATAGCCACCCTAGGACAGGACGCGTATTATTCGAAGGATTACTAGTTGAAACCAAAGAAATATTGTCTGTAAAAATAAAATGAATGCAGCCACCAAAACTAAGGATTGGTAAGCTGTAATATATTTAAGTTTGGTTTTTTAGTTTAAATACAGTTTAAGGAAAAAGGACATTCTTTCAAGGACAGTGAGGTGCACATTTTGAACAGAGAGGGCAACTGCTTCACAAGAGGCATGAAAGAGGTCACCTAGAACAACCCTCCTAAAAACAGGGCGGGGGTTTCTGACACCTTCTAATTATAAAAGTTTTCCCTCTGTGATTTGGCAATAATTCACACCTTCAGCCGTGTAATTTAAACAATGATTAACACTTCCCACAGACTTCTTGAGACCATGGGGTTGGATTATGTAACTAGGATAGGATAGTTTCACAAACTTTTACACCTCCCATTGTTTCCTGGACAATCCAGATCTACTTTGACACATTCAATTGGCGACTTAAGCAAGGTGACTAATATACCTGTATGGATATAAAAGCTGGGGTGTGCTTCTGATACTCGTTAGAGCTAAAGAAGCTGCTTGGATTGACTTTTTCTAGCTATGCTCAGGACCGGATTTACTCCCCCTGCTGCCCCAAGGCCAGGTTCCGCAATGCGCCCCCAGCCACCCCCCTAAGATAGCGGGGTTGGCAGGGTTGGTTTGAATTTTTTTGTTTTGTTTTTTAAACTTTTTTATCACTTTTATTTTTTTATTTTTTACTTTTTACAATTTTTATTTATCTTTTATTTTTTTTATAATTTTTTATCTTATTTTTTATTTATAATTATTTTCTTATTATTTTTTACTTTTTATTTATGTCATTTTGTTTTAGATTATAGTACACTGCTGACTGGTTTAAGGAGCAGACCCTCTTCATCAGAGCTGATTTGCTTACACATTTTCTATCCATTTATAGCCAATCCACTACTGCCTTCAGTCATTCACAAATCACTGGTGGGCATATTTTACAGGTGTAACCGCACAACTTCAAAAAATTATACTTAACCCTCCGATTACCATATTAGCTTTGAAGCATTCACAGCTATACATTTATACACCTGACAATATAGACCACATACAGTATACTGTATAATTAATGATACTTGATATATATGAACTGTTTAGTCTCATACCTTGATTTGGAAACTTCAAATTTCTGTGAGATTCCCAGACACTTCACAGAAAGAATAGGTGGCAGTCCAGAGGGTCTGAGACTTTTTGGAATTAAAATCATAACTGAATGTGCAGATGTGGGTGACAGATAAAATGTTGTGTCAATGGGAAAGCCTTTAGACGTACAATTTACACAGTTTGGTTTTATTGGGGCTCAATGAAGAGTTGGAGATAAATATAGTCCTGTGACACCATACAGCAGGGCTGGCTTAGTCATGATTCTGATGTCCCAGAAACGCGTCAATCTTGGCTGACTGCGGCCGGTGGATGGTGATGTGACCGGAGGCTACCGTGTAACATAGTCGGAGTGATACCATGTTGGGTTAACAGACAGTGTGTCCTCTTGTTTGTTGTTAAAGCGTGATGAAAACGTTTGCTTGTGAGTACTTTTATCCCTTGTTTTATTTATCCTAATAAACGATTTTACACACAGAGATGGCGCTCTGCTCCCTTTTGTTTGGCTTAGGCATGGTGTCTGTTCTCCCACACCGCATTTATAGGGCTATAGACATGTGCAATTCGTTATGTTCCAAATCTAAATTCGGACGAAATTTCGGAAATTTGGAGATTCGGATGTATCCGAATTCCGAATTACAGATATAACGAATGCAAACGAATCCGAATTTCCAATTTCCGAAGTTCGTTCGTAGTCTGTACGAAAGTTCGTGTGTTGAGGAAAAAAAAAAATTTCCCCCCCTCAAATGTCACTTTGTGGCAACGAACAAACAAAATTTCGTACAGACTACCGCTAATGAGTTTCATCCGAATCCCGAAACGAATTGACTTTCAGACCCGAATCCCGAAAAACTAAATAAAGCAAAATCCGAATCAAAATGAAACTAAACAAATGTTTAGCCGGTGCACATGTCTACAGGGCTATATACAAAAGGGTGAAGAGTTTGCAGAAGGCAGGAGAAGTGAACAATCTAGGTCAACATAGCTGATTTGGAAAATTTCTCCAATGTAGTTCACTTTCAAGTTCAGCTATGTTGTCCTAGATTGTTCACTTCTCCGTCCTTCTCCAAACTCTTCACCCTTTTGCGAATAGCCCTAGTATTTGCCATGATAGGTTGAGTTTGACTGAAAAGTAAGTGTAGGTTGTTAGCCAGAAGTGAATATCTCTAATTATTGTGTATATAAAACAATCTCATTGGTAGTTTTATTACTATTCATATTAGTTACATTCTTGTATATCGGATGACGATCTCATGGAGTTTGACAATAATCAGGGTATTAAGTTGCATATAAGTTTGAGAAGAATGTCACCAGCACACTGAAAATCCTTTTAGGATAACCAATTGTTCATTATGACATTCTTCTCAACCAAACTTATGTAATAGCGGCGCCATCCACAGTCATTTCAGGACCCATCCAAATCATTGGGATGAGTGCGACAAGTTCTTCTCTACAAATTAAGTTGCATATAGCCATCCACCATTAGTAAACAACAATATGATTTTAAGATTAGATTTGATATCATAAGCGGTTGTTATTATACTATCAGATGTATATCTGCTTGAAGTGTGCTTTTAAGGTTTAGCAAATATTTACCAAGTACTATTTATGAATTTCTATTAAGTTTTATGGCGGGGCTGTGGCCTAGTGGTTAGCACCTATGCCTTGTAGCACTGGGGCCCCTGGTTTGGATCTTGACTGGGATTCTATATGAATGAGTGTAGATGGTCTGGCTAGCCATAGAATTGTCAGAAATGTAACTTTACAGTTATCATGTCCATCAAGTACTGAATTAATTATATATTTGAAGTATATTGCTGGGTGTATGAATTTTTAGCAGTGGATGCTTAACCTTAATATGGTAAATATGGTTAAATATAGTTTTCTGCAAGTTGTGCAGTTGCGCCTGTAAAATATGCTCACTAGTGATATGTGAATCAATGATTGAAGGCAGTAGATTGACTATAAAAATTGCGTGCAGTGGTTTATCATGAAGTTCCCATGCTTCCGGGAAGTTTGTCGTCATGCCAGAAGGGTTTGAGGTTACTTTAGGCAGTCATACGTAGCCAGTGTATACCTGGCAGAAATGTATACCATCAGCTGCCTGCCAACCGCCGCATCTGTGACACCCCCAAGCACTAGTACTTAATGTTGGCCATGTTTCAGAGGCTGCTT
>NW_017306557.1:1069076-1103931 GCF_000935625.1 Nanorana parkeri
TATACTTATTTTAATTTTATATACTTATATTTCTTACTCATTTTTATTTTTTTTATTTTTTAAAATTAAAATGTAAAAAATTTGGATAAAATTGTATCACTCATTTTTTCCTTAATAAGCCGTCTCTGCCATGGTCAAGCAAACATGGGTAGGGATGGCAAGGCAAGAACAAGTGTTCTGTCCATTGGACTACTGGTAGTCAAGGATATATCAATGGATGCAGTTTGCCCAATATGTGTTTGAGATACTAGCCTGCCCTACTGCATGTGCCATATCAGAGAGGGTCTTTATTGCAGCGGGGGTGATTTGTATCTGAAAAGCCAACATTAAATACAATTAATTAGACCTGGATCGTAGAGTACTACACCCACTGCCTATAGGAGGAAAAGAAAACCCACCACATGTTTTTGACATCACTGTGCCTCACCACTGCCTCCTGAGATCGCTAGGAGAGATAGCTGAGTGCTCAAAATCCAGAGGGAATACACCCCTGCTATGGGTTTGAGTGCATTCTAGCTGGATTTTGAGCACACAGCTATCCCAGGAGGCAGCAGTATGGTGTGGTGATGTCACTCACCTCCCAGAAGCTGAGGTGCATGTTTTTTTTTTCTCGTATTTTTAAATCACCTTAGCAGGCTCAATAACTCTATAACTAATTTGCCAACTTTAATTATTTACACGCTGTTTTTAATGACATATACTGCTTTAGTAAAATGTTCTACTTATGTTTTTTTTTTTACAATCTGTTAAGTGGACATCATATTTAAAAAAATCTGTAAAAAATGGACTGTGTTTGCTGCCAAAGTGCATCTGTTAAATATTGAATTGGTGGGGTGTATACTTACAGTATGTATCTAGGTTTCAAATGTCTTTTCATTGTAATAAATGTTAATCACTTTGCAACAATCTGTTTTCACTTTGCCATGAATGTGTCTAGTTATGTGGATCATTGTAAAAAGCAAACCAAAATATTAGATCCTTTGTTCTATGTCAATAAAGCATTAACATTTCCAGTGGGGTGAATACTTGTTATGGGCATTGTATTGCTTCCAGCACTCATTTAAACAATGAAGATCATTGATTGGAAAAGTATGTAAACCACAGAACCTCAATATGACTGGTCACAGTTCTGACTTGGCTATTCTAAAATATGGATTTTTTTTTACATTCTGTTGCTAATGTCTGAGTTTTAGATCAAGTGAAACAAATGGCAAACGCACTCGTCAATTCATAAATAACTTTTAAAGTAACGTGCGTATGGAAGGGCCTTACACAGTACAAAAACAAAAGCTTCCCAGCACACTCACCAGCCAGTCTGTAAACAAATGACACTAACTATTAGGGTTAAAAACAGAGGTTTTAGTTGCACACCTTTTCCAAAATATGTGAAATCTGCACTGCCTCGTCAAGGGCCCTCTGTGTAGTGTGGTCCTAACTCTAATCTGAGAGTCTCCATCTTGGAGCATATATATAAGCAAAGAATGAATTGGGTGCAGGCTTGCCAGGAGGTAGCCCAACCTCTGTAAAGGCACAGGGACACACCAGAAGCCCATCACATCACAATGGCAGCTGAATCCCTCGGTGTGTCCCCACAGAGCCGTAGCTAGCTGCTTTTGCGCCCGAGGCAAGAACAGAAAATTGTGCCCCCCCAACAGACGTGTTATGCCACCCGACACCGCGCACATACGGTGTCATGTGACGTCATGTGCCCACCTCCAGGATGGCGCTGGTGGCCAAATCCAAAATAACATAAACATTTATTTCGTTTGACGAAACTAATGAAAATTTTTTTCGTTTCCGTTCATTTAGTCCGACGCAAACTTTTAGTCTTTGCGTATGTCTAATAATATGTGTGCATGAGTGTGTGTGGGGGGTGTTTTTTGTTTTTTTGTATTATTTTTTGTATTATTTTTTTTTTTTACTGTTGGGGGGCTTCAGGGAAATTTCAGGGGTCTAAACAGAAAGAAATAGAATAAGAGATTGAGAACACCGAGTCCTCTGCCCATACAGGCGTGGAGAGTAGCTGGATCCGAGGAGAAGCTGGGGCCTGTGCCACTCCTTTTCTCCCTGCCGAGCCGTGGCTGTGTTGGCCGCCTGGCACCCCTGTTGCCAATGACGCCCTGTGCTCGCCTTGGGGCAAAGGGGCGCAGCCAGGCTGGCCCTGGCTATGCCCCCTTTCAGCTGCGCCTGAGGCGAGTGCCTCACTCGCCCCATGGTAGCTACAGCCCTGTGTCCCCACACCAAATCTAACAAGTGAAACAAATGGCAAACACACTCATCAATTTATAACTAGCTTTTAAAGAAGGTTCAGTGTGGCTTTCAAATATTTTGCAAAAGTTGCACAACTAACACCTTTGTTTTTAACCTTAATAGTTAGTGTAATCTGTTTACATACTAGCTGGTAAGTATGCTAGGAAGCTTGAGTGTTAGATCAGACACCATAACATTGCACTGTAGAGTTTCCTAATGTCTCTCCATACCTCTGCTTGCTAAAATCTGAGAAATATGTGGATGATGCCATTACTAAACAACTTCTGAAAATGTTAGCTGTTTGGCTATCTGTGACCTTCACACTTTCAGAATCGCTGTCATTGGTCCCTGAAAAAAATGCAAGCCTCTCTAGCAGGAAAGTGGCCCCACGCCATCATACAAGGTACTTGCGCTCCTCATAAAAGGCATGGAATATTTCGTTCATTTCAGCTAATGTATTTAAATTAAATCTGTCTTATAATGGACAAGCTTATATGTCTGGATGAATGAGTTACAGCAGAACATCTGTTGGGTTATTATTGAAAGACCAGCAGTCCGTGCTGCCCTTCTATGCGACTCAGAGCCTAGGCTAAGATCAACGGGTCTCTGGCTACCGTGAGTATGGAGGTTGGTTCATGCCATTAGAAAGCAGAGACTGTGTATGTATAATAAGCAAATATGGCCTCTCCCAAATATATGTAAATAAGTATAAATCATACACATGTAGGGATGTAGTGTTTTCCCTAAATTCTTTTTGTCTTATTGTCTGATTTGTCAGTGTAGACTTACAGGGTTATTCACAAAAGGGTGAAGAGTTTGGAGAAGGCAGGAGAAGGGAACAATCTAGGACAGCATAGCTGATTCGGAAACATTCTCCATTTCAGCTCACTTTCCAGTTCAGCTATGTTGTCCTAGATTGTTCACTTCTCCTGCCTTCTCTAAACTCTTCACCCTTTTGTGAATAACCCTGTTAGTCAGCTTAGCTGTGCTGGCTGGTGTACTCTCAGTGTGTAGTGATCATTCTCAGTCACCTGCTGTGTTGAATGTTCACCAGCAGGGTGTGCTAGAGGTAATACTCCACATTATGGATGTTTAATGCCTGACCAATCAGCTGGTCTGGGGAGCCTGCTGTGCATGCTGGGAGAGCTATTAAACATCTGAGGCACTTCCTGGTACAGTCTTTTCAGTCCAGGGTTCCACCCTGAGAGGATGTATCAGTGAACAACCAATCTAAACCTCAGGCCTTAAGGCCTAGGGGGTGGAATGCTGTTTAGAATCTCCTGTCATGAGAGGTGTACCTAAGATGCTGAATGTGATGGAGTGCTACTGGGCCATGAAGGAAGCAAAGCTGCAGTTGTCCCCCCACAGGGATAGTGGCTGACTGACTGAGCTGAGCCACTGCTGTCCTGCCTTGATCTAAAGACTGAACATACACCGGAACTTCAGTTCTACGAGGAGCCCTTTATATTGAGATGTATTCCACCAGCAGAGTTCTATGATAGAAGGATTTATATAGCTAGAAAACCATGCAGAAGACCAAAGACTGTAATTCACATGTAATTGTTCAGGTATCCTGTGCTCCCTCCATCCCCCTTCCCTATTCTTCCTGCATGTGCTATTAAACTACCATAAAATCTATTCAAAGTGAATGGAGCCCATTAATTTAACACCACAGGAAAAGAACTTTCACCCCGAGAAGGAATGTGCCCGGGGCATTTATCACCAAGTAAGTGGGTCTAGGACATTCGTGATGTACCTGTTGGCTATCAGAGAGGCCACCTGTGCCAAATCTGGTTACCAATAGTGCTACACATAGAAACAAAGGCTAGTATACAGTGATTGTGCATTGCTGCTCCTACACATCTGTCATTTAGCTTAGTGAACGCCATGTGTGCTGGATATTTGTGCAGTCTTTTGACAGATGAAACAATTTCTGTAAGCATGTTTTAACGGTGCGTTTAGCTGTTGGTGTGGAGATCCCCTCTAAGAATTGGGTAATAATTTAATACTGTATCCAGCAGCATGTTCAATCAAATGAGAAGGAATGCAGCTGGGAACAGCAAAAAAAATAAATGCTATACCACATTAGAGAGTGTGGAAGGAACAGTTCAGTGTTTTTTAATGACTTGCAGGGGCTGAGTCATGCAGAAGAGCAATGACCCACAACATTTCTTCTACACATACTTTTCATAGAGACCAAAATCAGTGCAGATATATATATAAAGTACTTCCCACCAGTAAAATGTGTAGACAATGTAGAAAAAGGTCAGATAAAGCTGGCATTATCCAAGTGTCGGTAGATATCAGTCCATGTATAACAAAAGAATGAGCAGAGAAGGGGAGCTTAACCCCTTATACCCTGGTCTGAGAATGGTCAAAGTAAACCCAGTTCTAATCTGCTATTCCCTCCATCCATGTGAACAGGACTTATCACAAATAGTATCTGTGCACAGGTAGGGCTCCTGTGTTCAAAGTCATAAAGAAGAACTCCAGGTATGTAAAAAGTTAAACTGCTCGTTTTTCTATAGGGGCTGGAAAAATGAAGATGCACTCACCTGATTCTCGGTCCTGTGATGGCGAGTACTCACCTCTCTCCCCCTCTGCTCCAGCTGTGGTATATATATCTCAGCATCCTCATGTCTAAAGGTGGCCATACACTTTACAACCATCGCAAGACCTTAGTCTTGCGATGGTTGTAAAGTAATTAAAAAAACGTACGATCTGCCCATCTTGGACAGGCAGATCGTACTTGCGATCATCGCAAGCCCGCCCCCCTAAGGGGCGGGCTTCCGATGACCGCAATGCTGAACGGGCAGTGTGCGCGTGCGGCATTGATCTTACGATCATGCTAAAAACCAGCCGCAAATCGTACGATTCTCGTCTGGTTTTCTAGCATGCTCCTTAGACAAAATACGTACAGTAAAAACGGTCGCACGCCTTCCATACACTTTGCGATTATCGTACGATCGCGGGATTTCCCGCGATTATCGTGCGATAATCGCACAGTGTATGGGCACCTGTATACAGGAGAATGGGCTGCATTAGATGTGATGATGTTAGCAGGGCTTAGACCACCGGAGACCAGAGGAGAAGAGGCTGCAGGCATGGGTCTAGAAGCCAGGGATCAAGGATTGGGTGAATATTTTTTTTTATTTAAGGCCCTAGAGAAAACCAAACAGGTAACCCCACTGCAAAGGTTACCTTTTTACCTTCCTGGAGTTACTCTTTAAGGACAATAAAGATAAATTACAAGTTGTAAAATAGTTTTTAAAAAAATGTTAAAGTGTAGGATTGAACTATATTTTTAACATAAGCAGTATTTTGTGTAGCGACTTCTCCATCTTATCAAGCGCACATCTGGGATCCCAGGACTGCTAACTTGCTTATTCTGCCATTGCTTTGGCAATACACTGGCAGGTCAAGTCGCCCTTGCCGTTCCCACCTTACAGGCATTCTGGCCTAGAACTCATTTGCCCGTTTACCGTGAAAGTCAAATCTGACAGATCCAAAATGGGGCGTGGCCTGGACATGGCGGCGTGAGGCAGCACTTCCTTGGAGCTCTGTGCAGACGCCCGCTGGTGTAGGCTCCAGACGAGATGACCCGGTGGATTGGCGGGCCTGCATGTCACAGCTGCCCACAAAACGGGATCTGGAATTCAGGTACACAGTGCCCTCTTTCCCGGTTGACTTTGGACCCATCCTCTCCATCGCCCCGCTCTCCCACCTTTGCATCATGACGAGGCCTGGCTGTCGCGATGACGTGACAATAAACGAAGTATTTAAAAAAAAATCTGACAGATCCATTTAGGCATCCAATCTGAATGCAGTATTGTGTGGGAGATAATAGAAGTAGTGGTACAAGAGCTATTGTACTTTTCTGGCCCTCTTATAATTTTTTTTCCCACCCTGGCTGTTTGATATACCGACATTTGCTGAAGGGCAATCCATGTCTTGGTTGATTAATTATTATCAGTCAGCAGTTGAGGTCCAGCCAACTTTTCTTGGCTGACAATAAGACTTTATATGCACAACTTGGTTCTACTTTTTCTACAGCCAGAAGTACACTTCCCTGCCTAAAGCTGTCCATACACCTAGAGATTATCTGCAGATTTTCTATGGTTAGATGGAAAAAGTGCAACAGATTCCTCCATCTACGCTAAACTGTATGTATGGAGGAATCTCCCACTGGGCCAAGCTTCAGTATCTTGCTAGTCAGCCCCGCTGGCTCTCAAAACACCTGAACAGTGCCTGCATCCAATCATATTGTTCAGGTGTTTTGACAGCCAGCGGGGCCGACTAGCAAGATACTGAAGCTTGGCCCAGTGGGAGATTCCTCCATCCACACAATTTAGAGGAATCTGTAGCACTTTTTCCATCTGTCCATAGAAAATCTGCAGAAAATCTATTGGTGTATGGCCAGCTTTAAGCTTCTATGTTTCATCCAATCATAGCCGAAATGCACAAGGCCACACCAGTGCTTAAAACCACCCTGTTGCCAGTAATCTGGTATTCTGGGGAAACCTATTGCTGAGTCATATGAATATGCAGCCACATATTCAAAACGATGTGACTTTATAAGTTCCCTATTATCTTTCAGCCTGAGAAAGTATGTAAATCTGCACAGCACAGGATCATGTGATGAGAAAAGAGAGCCCACACCACATCAGTATCAAGGGGATAATAGATTACATGAAACTCAATAGACCCGTACCAATAAATATAGGGCGGCAGCCATTACTGAGCATTGTCTGAAAAAGCCAGCTGCCGGGCTATCTCTGTCCTTTAACCACTTGAAGACCAGGTGTTTCACCCCCTTCCTGGCCAGGCCATTTTTCAGTGTTCAGCGCTGCGGTACTTTGACTGACGTTTATTCCGTCATGCAATGCTGTACTGATACGAATTTCATACCATTTTTTGGGGACACATAGAGCTTTCTTTTGGTGGTATTTAATCACCGCTGGGGTTTTTATTTTTTACTATATAACAAAAAAAGTACCCTAAAATTTTGTAAAAAAAACATGTTTCCCTATAAAATGTTATGAAACCCCAATTTTTTGGTATAATATAAAAGACGGGGTCACGTCGGGTAAATACACTAAATATGTCAACCTTTAAAATTGTGCGCGCCCGCGAAATCGCAGAAAACGACCGCAACCAAAATTGGCCATAGGTGACACTTTAAACGTTTTTACCGCTCATCAGTTTAGTGTTATCAGTGATTGATGGCCCTAAAGCTCACCCGCAGCTCCTGCAAGCGATCGGGTGCCTGATCGCTTGTATGTAAACAGCCATCGCTGGCTGTTTACATGCTCACAGTTTTCCCTCTCGTGTGCGCGCTGAGTGCCGCACACGAGAGGGGGGAGGGGCAGGACGTTCACAAACGGCCATGGACGGAAGGTGGTTAAACTTTCAGAGTAACTGACCTAGAACAAATATGAAGCTAGTGAAGTCAGGGCAAAGTCAGAACCCTTGATCTGCAAACTTTTTCAACTTCAGGAGAATTCAGACATGGAAAACGATATTTTCTCTAAATAAAGGTTCCTTGGGGTGGATTTGTTTGATGTTTCTGGCTGATAAAAGTGGTTTACTGACTCATTTCACATGTTGTTAAGTCACATACTCTCTTGTTTATAACATGCTCGCTGCACATCCATTTCTAATTTTTTTATAGTCTCAATTCTACTTTTTTCTTATCGTAAGGGAAGGCACAATCATATTTTTTTTTTTCTGTTGCACATAATACTGGAAGTACAAATTTAGAAATTTGGGAAGTTGGTTGATCTTTTTTTTACAGTAATGCATATGGCGTATGTTGTAAGGAAGCTTGAACTCTTGTTTTCACAAAGTAACCGCAAGTTGATGTTAAGGCAGCACCACACCCAGAACAGATGACTCCAATCTTGGTGGCCTGGAGTAGCGTTCAATGGTCTGCCGAGATGTTGAAGATTTCTAAACTCCTGGTGGAAGGATCCTTATGGTATTCTGATGTCTCACTTTCCATCAAGCTTGCTCAGTAAGGCAGTACAAAAAGCAAAACTAAAGTGCATTGACCCCTAGAAATTAGATTTCACAGCACTATTAAAAGAGGGCACTAGACGTTTTTTACTAAAGCAACATGAAGAGCAATATTCGCCCACCATTCAGAGGAAAAAAGTCAGGTCAATGAAGGAGGAATTCTGACTGATTGTTATCAGTTATTGCAATTCATTTTTTTTCCTTATTAAAGGAAATCTAGAGTAACAGAAATATAAGAACTGTCATCATTAACACCATCTTCTGAGAATACTAATTTTCGGGGAGTCCCTGATTTCCGTACTTGGAATATGCAGATTAGAAGGTCAAAGTGAAACCAGTACTAACCTTCATATAGTTTGAAGTCAGTACCCCTGTACTAAATCATTTGGAATAGTGCGACATCCAGGCAACTAGCACTTTCACAAGATGTTCACAACAGCCACCTCTATATTCCTTCACTACACAACTTTCCCTCATTTGGAAGGGCTGTCCCTCTTTTTCAGCCAAATTCCTTTTTCTTTCTGAATTGTCCTTTTTGATCTGATGTAGGGATGTCCCGATACCGGTACTAGCATCGGTATCGTGACCGATACAGGGCATTTTGACAAGTACTTGTCAAAATGCCCCGATACATAGCGCTGAAGCTTGCGCTATTTTTTTCCCCCCTTACCTTCCAGCTGCTGTTCGGGACAGCAGCTGCGAGTCAGCGCTGGTTCGGTGGGTGAAGCTCCAAGTGGGGTCCAAGTTTAGCTGGCAGGCAAACGGGCAGTCGCCGGCCAGCTAAATTAGGACCCCACCTGGAGCTCCTCCCACCGGACCAGCGCCGAATCGCCACTGCTCTCCCGCACAGCGTTGACTACGACCTCACCAGTGAGGCACATCGTGAGGCACCGGCCTTTATCGAACAGTGAGTGAGGGCAAGGGGGGTCCCTATTAAGAACATATTAAATTAGCAGAGGATAATTGTAGATCTATTGTCTGCAGAGTGTGCTCTATATGTGCTACATATAGAGTGCACTGAAGACAATAGATTTACAATTATTCCCTGCTAATATGAATGGATTAAATAATCCATAGTACATAACATGTAGTTGTATTATGGATCATTTAACCCATTCATGTTAGCAGGGGAGAATTGTAACTCTATTACTGCAGTGTACTCGATGTGTAGTACATATACAGTACACATTCCCAATACACTGCAATAATAGATTTATAAATATCCTCTGCTAATATTAATAGGTTAAATGATCCATAGTACAAGTACATGTTATGTACTATGGATCATTTAACCCATTCATGTTAGGTGAGGATAATTGTAAATCTATTGCTGCAGTGTACTCCTATATGTAGTACATGGTACATGTATGTTACACACATCCAGTCCACTGCAACAAGATTTACAATTATCACCTGCTAATATGAATAGGTTAAAAGATCCATAGTACATAATATGTAGTTGTACTATGGATCATGATTTAACCTATTCATGTTAGCAGGGGAGAATTGTAATTCTATTGCTGCAGACTGCAGTGTACTGGACGTGTGTACTGTATATGTACTGTATATGTACTATGGCTCATGATTTAACCTATTCATGTTAGCAGGGCAGAATTGTGAGCGCCTCCCACAAGCTGAGCACCGAGACGCGATGCAGCGATCCTGCCCAGCGCCGACTACGAGAGGCACCGCGTGAGGCAACAGGGATCGGAGTGAAACTGTAAGTGAGGGAAGCTGGGACAGGGCAGTCAAAATCCCCCGATACATAGCGCTGAAGCTTGCGCTATTTTTTTCCCCCCTTACCTTCCAGCTGCTGTTCGGGACAGCAGCTGCGAGTCAGCGCTGGTTCGGTGGGTGAAGCTCCAAGTGGGGTCCAAGTTTAGCTGGCAGGCAAACGGGCAGTCGCCGGCCAGCTAAATTAGGACCCCACCTGGAGCTCCTCCCACCGGACCAGCGCCGAATCGCCACTGCTCTCCCGCACAGCGTTGACTACGACCTCACCAGTGAGGCACATCGTGAGGCACCGGCCTTTATCGAACAGTGAGTGAGGGCAAGGGGGGTCCCTATTAAGAACATATTAAATTAGCAGAGGATAATTGTAGATCTATTGTCTGCAGAGTGTGCTCTATATGTGCTACATATAGAGTGCACTGAAGACAATAGATTTACAATTATTCCCTGCTAATATGAATGGATTAAATAATCCATAGTACATAACATGTAGTTGTATTATGGATCATTTAACCCATTCATGTTAGCAGGGGAGAATTGTAACTCTATTACTGCAGTGTACTCGATGTGTAGTACATATACAGTACACATTCCCAATACACTGCAATAATAGATTTATAAATATCCTCTGCTAATATTAATAGGTTAAATGATCCATAGTACAAGTACATGTTATGTACTATGGATCATTTAACCCATTCATGTTAGGTGAGGATAATTGTAAATCTATTGCTGCAGTGTACTCCTATATGTAGTACATGGTACATGTATGTTACACACATCCAGTCCACTGCAACAAGATTTACAATTATCACCTGCTAATATGAATAGGTTAAAAGATCCATAGTACATAATATGTAGTTGTACTATGGATCATGATTTAACCTATTCATGTTAGCAGGGGAGAATTGTAATTCTATTGCTGCAGACTGCAGTGTACTGGACGTGTGTACTGTATATGTACTGTATATGTACTATGGCTCATGATTTAACCTATTCATGTTAGCAGGGCAGAATTGTGAGCGCCTCCCACAAGCTGAGCACCGAGACGCGATGCAGCGATCCTGCCCAGCGCCGACTACGAGAGGCACCGCGTGAGGCAACAGGGATCGGAGTGAAACTGTAAGTGAGGGAAGCTGGGACAGGGCTGGCTGTAAATGTATTGCTATAGTGTACTGGACGTGTGTAATGTACATGTAGTACATATATATACAGCACACACCTCCACTACACACCAGCAATAGATTTACAATTCTCCCTTGCTAACATGAATAGGTTAAATCATGATCCATAGTACATAACATGTAGTTGTACTATTGATCATTTAAAGTCACCTGTCCCTAAAAAAAAAAGTATTGGTAATTGGTATCGGCAAGTACATGCGGAGAAATACTTGTACTTGGTCCTGAAAAAGTGGTATCGGGACATCCCTAGTCTCATGTACAGACTGCTTTAAAATATGTGCTACTTAAATATCAGTGTTATACTGAATTAAGAGTTTCAAACAACCAATCATTCAACTGCATTATTATTGTATTTCGTTTATTGAAATCTAGTACAAGGCCTCATTTACACTGGCTGGATCTGGTCTGCGCTTGAGTACGGACACATCCTCCCATAGGGAAGAACAGGCTGCTACATGCAGTACCTGTCCCTCCAGGGAACGGCCCAATACGGGGTGCACGCCGCACAGACATGTACGCCCCGTGTAACACAGTGTGAATGAGGCCTAAAGGAAAAGTAGAGGTGAAATAAGGACTTGTAGGTTTACCTAATCATTGTTTAGCGAATGATCTTTTCATGATGGCCATGTAGCTAGGTGCTTGACAGGGGTTTGCCATTTGTTTATTTACTTTGTGCTAAAAAGGTATCACTCTTTCCCATACCAGACATTGGGAGGTATGGCTACAGGTTTCTGTTACATGAACCCTCATTATCTCCTTCTGGAGAATCCAGCAATTGTGTCACTAAAACTTGAACATCTGTTCAGGACGGGGACCTTGATGTTACCCTATCAAAAGGTGGAAATCAAATGAAACTGAAATCTCCTGGCCATGAGGAAAGGTCAACACAAAGGAAGCGAAAAGGAGCTTCTAGTTTCTACTGCTTAGTTGACCCACCATTTCTTATATCACGTAATGTAACTGCACTGCCATCTTGTGGTTACCTTTTGTCAGTGTGACTAACTATGGCCAGACTGTAGGTCAGCTCTGGAGCACCACTTTAATTTTACACAGTAAAAATACCTAAAAGGCACAGAAAATGCCGGATAGTTTGCCAAAAGCAGTCAAATATACATAGGCACAGTTTTAAATTATAGCTTAGTGCACTTTACATAAATTATCAATATCTGAAGGTCTCCTCCGCTCTCTTCATGGGTCATTAGACACTAGCTGTCCAGGCCACATCCCCACTGGTGACTTGCTCCAATCCTAGTGATATCACAGCTTTAAGGCCATCCCTATGGTAATCGCCACCTAAGGCGATTTCGTTCCATGGGTCAGGGTGCTGACAGGGAATGGTCACTTGTCGTCCTGGGGGGAGGGGGACAGCAGCAGGCATGTGGTCTCTTTATTTTTAACCCTTTAGTGAATGAGTAGGGGTTCAAGTACCCCTTACTCATTCAAAAAGGTGGGGACAGCAGCATCTGGGTGCTCTCTTAATTAATTGTGGCCTGGTATGGCGCGGGGGCGCTCAATCGTCCCATCCCCCTTTCCTGCCCTCAGATCAAGAGTCTGGTAGAAATTTTAGGGGGGACCCCATGTCCCCCCTCCATTTTTTGGGGTTCCCCCTTAAAATTCCTACTAGACCTAAAGGGCCTGAAATGACCATTGGGGGAACCCCACACACTCAACTTGGGGGGTCCCTCCTAACGTTCCTACCAGACCTAAAGGGTGTGGTATCAATAGGGAGGGGGGGGGGCCACTTCACACTTTTTTTTTTCCTCTCTTCTGTGAACTGTAAAAAAAATAAAACCTCATTTATTTTTCTTGTCTAATGTCACTTTGTTGCAACGAAAATTCATACATACTACTGCTAACGAAAATTCAGATTTCGTCTGAATCCAAAAACAAATTGACTTTCGGACCCGAATCCCGAATGAAAACGGAACACATTTTTTGCCAATGCAGATGTCTAATTGGTATCATTGTTATTCTGTTGTGCTGCCACCTTGTGGTCAGTGTGTTTATTACACAATTTTCTGTGTTTCCTCCCCTTTTGTATGATGTAACCTCCTTCTTCCTCAGTGTAAGATTCAGCCATCTTTAGGCCACATGTGCGCATGAGGCTAGAAGGAAAGAATATTTGTTTTGACCAATTTAAATACTTCAATACAAGTGTCTACCACATCATATTGTTTGCCAGGAACCGGCTGCATTCAATAAAGGTTATCATGGATGCAAAGTATTTGGTGAGTTCAGCTATCTGATGAAGATTGTCTGCGGTGATTGTATCTGCTTCATGAGGCCAGAAATAGAGGTATCAGGAAGGGATGAATCACTATTTCAATAGCTGGCGTCAGAATAACGTGCACTTCACAAACACAGAGAAATATTTTTATTATCAGAAAAAAACAGCACATTCATGGCTTACAAATCCAACTTAAGATAGACATCTGAACACTGAATCACCTTTATACAGACAAGACAACAGACCCATCTACTAGAACTGACCCAAAGTGCAGTGCTTCAAAGAACATTGACTATAATAAATAGTGACTTCAATAACATTACAAATAAAAGGTTTTGGCAAGGAGATCTGTCAAAAGGTTAAAATAACAAATCACAGCATAAACACACACTAAAAAAATAAGAACAAGTCACCTAAAATAAAATGCAGAAAGGTTGATGGGAGAACAGTACTGATATTTAGTACTTAACAAAAAAAAAAAAAGAGGATCAGTTGAAGGCTTATTTAAAGGGTTTGAGTAGTGTTTGTGTCAGACATTTCCCCTCCCTCTGCAAACCCATGATAATTAACTGTTTGTTTTGTTTTGCTGCACTTTGCCAAAAATTAAAAGCAGTTTTCAAAACAGCTAATCTGTGGGGATCTGAGGGGGAAGGCTGGCTATAGTTGGAAAGATCGTAAACAACAGAAAAACTGTCAGATATTAAACAGTTTTTCCTACACCTTAGAACATCGTAAATATTTTGCAGCAGATGGTCATTAACAAGCTATGATATCCATGTGAGTGGTGGGCTATGAAATTGCTGACACTCGTGTAAATTCTGCTACTCACATAGCACATACTATTGCAATCGGTTTCCAGGAAAACTTACATTAACAGCTTTAAGTTGGCTCTTTTGAGCATCCTATGTTTGATTCAGTCAATGGACAACCTGGCTGATGGCACTACACCCATGGCTTTGACAACCCCTTCAATACATAAACGTAATGATAATATTCAACAAGTATGTGAACACATATGCACCTTTTTATACCTGCATAGACACGTGCAGGGAGCTTTGTTCACAATTTGGTGAATGTAGAGCAGTTGGAAGGACACAGAGGGGAATTTATCAAAATGGAGCAGACAAAATCTGGAGCGGCTGTGCATGGCAACTAACCAGCTTCTCTCTTCAGTTTGTTCAGTTAAGATTTGAAAATGAAAAAGAGAGATGCTGATTGGTTGCTGTGCACAGCTGCTCCAGTTTTGGTCTGCTCCAGGTTTGATAAATTCCCCCCATAAGGTATGCTGAAACTCAAAAATTATACTTTTCATTGAAAGATGAAAGGTTTGTGTATTGATTATGCAATCACACGATATACCAAGCGTCTGTCAATTGGGAGACAGAGCCCACTACACATGTACTATTGTCACGGGACTTAGGACTTACATGAACATACTGTGCAGAAACAATGACTAAAAAAAACATTTTTTTCTACTTCCCATCTTGACTTCTAAAATACAGCAGGCCTTGATAAAACCAAAAGGTAAACTAAACTGGTCACACAGAGATGGAAATTCAGAATGTACATCAGAGAGTTTACACTAAATCCATTAGTGTAAGAAGTTTAGTTAACATATGGTTCAGGTAAAAAGAAATCAGAATGGTATCAATTGTCATTCACTCATCCTAAAATAAAACCAATACTGAGAGAGATATGTGGGCTACTATTGCGGACCTCTCCTGAAAATTCCAGCTCCCTGCTTATCCAATGGCTATAGTACACTCAAGGTGGCCGTACATCGATAGATTTTCATTCGGAAATGGTAAAGACGAACAATCTTTTGAACAAAAATCGAACAGTTGATGGTACAGGACAGATTTTCATTTTTGATAGTGTGATTGAAATTTTTCGTATGGTCAGGTTGGAACATTTTTCTCTGACTGAACGAAATTTGATGAATGAGTGGGGTTTTGTTTTGTCCAAAATCACACCAATACCACTGCACATGTGCAAAAGGAAACAGACCCTGAAGTCAAATGACCGTTCAAGGCAAAGAATACCTTTTTTTTTTGGAGGGAGGGGTGTGTGTATTGCAGTTGTTATGTCAGGATGGTGTCTGAATATGTTTCTTCTCTAACGCTATCCAGAGTTACTAAATAAAGAGGTTTATGTCAATGCAGCTACATAAAAGAGATCTACAATCAAGAAAAAGGGGTATTACAAACGCATACAAATGACCGTTTCACACCAATCTTCTGCGGTTTCCTGCTCCTGACAGACTGGCTACGATGAAGGAAAACTTCTGCTGCATAGATCAAATACATATTTCCATCAGTTGTCAAAAAAATGGTTAGATAGCATGGCTAACAATTGAGTTCCAAAATCGACATTTGACTGTGCTTGATGGTGAACTCTATGACTAAGTCAAACCAGAGTGGCAGCAACGAAACAGTTTGAGCGAAAATCTATCAATGTATGGCCACCTGCTTTGGATTTAAGTGACACTAAACTCACTAAACTAAACAGACCAAAAGAGAGAAAATATGTGAAGTGCATTGTTAGGGATTTCATACACTTTAAACAATTTAGTTATAGGATGTTCTAGCACCTCAAGGTGTCAGTGTGTGCATCTGGTTTACTGCTGCACATTTTTTCTGCTCCCTTGGTCTCCCAGGACCAGCCCAAATCCACATTTTTGACTGAGGCAAGAGATTTGCCTCCCCTTGGTACTGTATTAGCCCATGTAGCTCTATAGAGAAGCTATCCCTTGATATTCCCTAAAGGCAACCTTTGTTGGTAAGAAATATGGGAAGGATGTGGGTTACACATCTAGAAGTTGGGTTTAGAATTTGCAGAGAGTGCTCCGGACAGCCCCTGAGGTGGAAGGAGACATTTTTACAGCATGCTTAACGCATGTGTTGGCACCGTTCTGTGTCAGCCAATTTAAATATGGTCAAACGGTTGCCGGTTATAAATAATCTAAGTCCCTTTAAAGTGAATGTAATGCTAAAATATAAAAATTGTGTTTAGGATAGAGTAGGAATGGCAAAGACTGTAGTCCGATTTTTTTACAATTCTGTCTGTGTCCCACTGGGGAGACTTTTCTTTACTTCCAGTCCAGGGAAACAACAACAGGAAATAAGAGATCTCCAAATAGAGAGGAAATCCCCACTTAATTAACACCAGAAGAGGTTCACTTACTGGAAGATTTCATATCACTTCCTGCTCATGTGACAACTAACAATTTTAGATTTCCCATCACTTTCTATAACGGAGGCCAGAACCAATAATGAGGGTGAATCTCCCCAAGGTGGAACAGACAGCAATGAACACCTGACAAAGGTTCTAATCCTTCCACATTCAATAAAAAAAAAAAAAAATTGGCCCTACATACACGTTCTAAAACACTAACTATAGTACAAGTAAAACTGGCCTCAAAGGCTGGCCTAATAAACCTGTCTAAAATGAATGTCTGTGTGGGATCCAAACGTGATAAAAATATTGCATGTGCATGCAAACACATTCTATTTCATTGTGGACTTTGCAAATTTAAATTAGTACCTGCATCATAACCTGGAAAAGCAATTAAGCAGAAATGTGCTGAGGGGGAAAAAGGAAGAAGTTTCCACGCAATGCTTTTTTTGGCAAAAATAGAATATGCTTGTGTGTTTTAGAAGCAGATAAGCGGTTTTCATAAGCTATGCAGATGGCAAGGACAAGCTACGTGTTGTGTAGAACAAACTGATTTATACTATGCTGATGAAAGGAGAGATGGTGCTGGAAGTAACTGACGAATACAAAAAAGAAATCAAATCATTTTCAGAAACAAGCATAGACTGCCAACAGATTTAGAATAAACACCAACAAGCTCAAAGCAAACCTAAGGATTTATGTTTTAAAACTGCACATAGAGCTTTAGGAGGGAGTAAGGCCTTGTTTAGTCAGGTAGCTGCCTGTGAAAAGTGATCTGCAGTGGATCACTACTTACAGAGCAGTAGAGCAGTGGCTGCCCGGCATTCAGGAGGTGATACTGCCACCTCCCGCATGCCATTTATTTTTTATTCTAAGGGGGATTTTGCATTGAACTGTTCACCTCTGTGACTGCATTTGGCAGAGGGCATCACCTGACAAATGTGACATGCTGTATAGTGTTTGCCACGCCATGAAACAAAGCATAATGGCCTAATGCGGGCAAGAATCTGCCCATTAGAACTAGATGATTGTATTTTTGGGGGGGTTGTTTTAGGGTACTCAGCAAGGTTCAGAGTACAATATTGCTTATAGGTAAACTTTAATGCTGACAATAGATACAGTGTTTATTGATCTGTATGTTTCAACAATAAACTCCACAAAATGAGTGAAAATCCAAATCGAACGCAACTGATTTGTTAATTTTTTTATACACTAAAAGTTTCAGTGAAATGTCACCTACAGCAATCAAACCTATGATTGATTGATCATTTATTATTGTGTATGGCCAGCATAAGACTCATTAAGGGTAATGCACAATACCATATTACAGGGTATAATATGTCTGATCAGCTAAAAATGATTCGATCATACCGAAAACGATGAGACTAGATGGATTCATTTCTGGGAAATATGAGCTGGATGAAGAGAGAGAAGGGACAACTCAGACTATATAATCAATTTTCCTTGTATCAATCAACTCCTTTACTTAGTTTTTGTCAAAAACCCCTTAAAGGGTAATTCCACCTTCTCCGAGTCTTCCAAGCCAGGAATTTGCTTTGTGACAGATTCCCTTTTAATAAGAATTCAAACATTTAAAGGTCTCTGGATGGAGGTGAGATAAGCATCATTAGTATTACACTCATCTTCACAGCCCTAATAGAGATCTGTGGATCTAAAGTTCAATATGCAGCATGCTTCTCGGCACAAGGTGCCACCCTGCATGCAGCCAGAATAAGTGGTCACCCCCAATATAGCCTAGGGGGATTTCACTGTTTAAGATGATTTCACAATCTACAGGTCTGAATAATAAGAACCTCCTTCATCTTTAAACTAGCTGTTTTCCTGTCTCTCAGAATGATCCCTTCAAACCTGATTCATCATTCCAAGTTTTAGAACGCCCACAGACAATAGCCTACATGATCAGACTGCTCTCAGGGCTTCAAATTTCTCCAGTGATACTATACACCTAAAACATTGAACAAGTTTATGCCAGTGGAGAGAAAAACAACAACTAGAGATACCAGGGTAGACCCACAGACATGAGCCTGACACCTGATCAAGCTGGGTCAGGTGACTTTTATTCATGTGTGCAGGTAGCTTAAAGTTTCTTATATCACCATAATGTCCGGGGGAAAAAAAAGAACAGTAAATTGGCTAAAATCTACTGGATTACAAAAATCAGAAGACCTAACATTGTTTCAACATGAAAATGCAATTTCAGTTGCAAAGAAAACAAATTTATTAAAATGTTAAACTGTTGCATTTTCTACCACTGAAACACAAATGCCTGTCCGGTATTAAACGTCCTTTATAAACGGTTCAGTTTTGGTCTTTAACCCTCAAGAAAGATGTCCTAGACCTTGGAGGAGTTCAGAGAAGGCCAACAAAATGAATAAAGAGGATGTAAGGCCTCAATTATAAAAATTGTCTCCAGAAGTTAAGCGTCTCTTCTCTGAGGAGAACAAGTTTTAGGCCTTGTTCACACGAAATGCAGAACAGAACTGCATGAGTTTCTGCACACGCAGTGCAGTGGGTTGTGCCGCGTTTTTGATGCGTTCCGGGCCGCTTTTGGTAAAAAAAATAAAAATGTGTTTTTTTTTAGAATGGGCTTTTAGTGCGTTCCAGGGCGTTTGCATGCATTTTTGATGCGTTCCAGAGCAGGTAAAATAGGGCTTGCTGCATTTTTTACATGCTCTGGAACCGAATGCTGCGGTGTGACCTAGGGCCCAAAATACCATTGGAATACATTGGACGCAGTTTTTATCCGGTCTGTAACTGCTCTGCTCCTGGAACGCGCTTGGTGTGAACAAGGCCTTAGAAAGGCTATGATTGCAATTTTTAAAATGATTAATGGGAACCAAAGTATTGGGAATAAACTGTTTAAACTAAGAACTCTAAAGAGGACTTGAGGTCCCAACAGTGAGGTTGAAAGAGAAGCAGTTTCATCTAAGACTGCCATGAGGAGTTTTTCTACTGTGTGAGCAGTAACATTTTGGAATTCCTTGCCCAGATAGTGGTAATAGCTGAGAGCATTGATACATTCAATAACCACTTAGATCAATTTTTCAGTATACAAAATATACAGCGAGATGGGAACTATTAGTGACATGGCCACTTTTGTTCCACGTGGTCCCTGTGTGTATTGTAAAGTAGCCACCAATCATAACTCGCTCTCGTGATAGACTACAATAGCAATACAAATTAGTAAACTGAATTTAAGATTATAGTTCACCACAGGAACGAGCTTGGACTGGTGGCTACTTTACAACACACAGGGATCATGGGGAATAAAAGTAGCCACCCTCCAGAAGGAAGGGCAGTGTCAGCACTAATTCAGAGATGATTTGAGGATCTACAGCTGAGTGATACACAAATACATTTTTTACTAGTAATGGTATTTAAATGCATTTTTAGATAATGTTCCTTTATTTAAACTGTGTCCTTGGAAGAACTTGTAAACTTGCCAATCTGTAGAGTCACCATTTCAGATGTCTGTGTGAGTTTTAAGTTAATTTCTGCAATAGCCCAAAAGTCCCAATATGTGGGGTGGTTTAATAATTAGGATGTAAATAGGGGCTCTCGAAGATCTATGGAAACACACAAAGGATGCATAAATCTCTAGCTTTGCTGAGGACAGATACAGTATGGATTTTTGTTTGGTTAAAATACATACTTTACATGTTTTAACCAAAGAAAAATCCATTCAAACATGCCAGCATTTATAATGTGCAGAAATGCATCCTCAGCATTCATATGTTAGAGTTTAAAAGAAAAACCAGAGCAAAGTTTCAATTTACTGACTCCAGTTAGCAAACACTCCCAGGATTACACATGCATTGAAAAACGTTCGGAGTTCATTAACCTACAGTCCCTGTAGTGTAGTAGATGATACAATGGCATTGCAACTTCTGAAAGGATTATACCTAAAAGACATTACTACTATATTGTTAATTTCTCACAATATAAATAGGTAATGCAACTGCCTTTAAGCTCATGAAACACGCCTTACACAAATGATTCTCAGTACATAAAATTTCATTAAGCATCACACTGAAGTAATGTTGGCCAAATGTGGGCCAGTATTTGGTCAATTTGCCAAAATGTCTGCTTGCATTCCAGACAGATGGCAATCATTTAGATACAGCTACATATTCTGAATTACTAAAATCCAGGCATGATTCTACAGGTTTGGTGGTGGAAGACCCCAGTATCTGCACACAGACAGCTGTCCCAGAAACAGTCTGTCCAGTAACCTTGAGCTTTGACCAGCAACAGATTTTGATTAGCCGATTCAAGCAAATGTAATATGCAATGCGAGAGCTTAGCACAGCTATTATTACTAAATAGTCTTTAAAATTGTGTTGAAATTCTCAACCACACTCTTGCAGAGTGTGTCTATTCATTATGGGGTGAACACAGTTATTGCTTGAGGTGCACAGGGACCCATAACAACAAAAATGATTAGTATATTAGTGCAGCATTATTAAATAAACTGCTATGCAGAAAATATAGAACGTGAATCGGTCATTATGAAATCCCACTTCTTGCAGTGTGATCATCCAATATTATTACAACTCCATATATTTCAGTGCATTAATAGTGCCAGCGAACATGCACTTGTAATTAGTATTTAAAGTTGCCTGCGGCAGAATGCTGTACAGTGTATATTACGTAAGCTGTATTATTTATCATATTAAAAATTAAAGCTATAAAAAGATGGGATACAAAACTGTTAGGTTCCTTTCACACGAGCGTCATCAGCAAAAAAAAAGAATACTAAATCAGTTTTCACATCCATTTTCAGTTCAGTTCCACTTGCATCCGTTTTTCACAAGTTCTTTTTTTTGGGTTTGTTGAAGAAAAAAAAAAAAGACAGTTTCTACTGCTACTTTCTCAGTGAGGGTGGCCCAGTTTGGAACACCTTCTGCCATAGCCTCTCCTTCACCCTATAACTGTATTGCCAGCAGGGGGTGTCCCATAGGCCTGGCATGACATGGACCAAATTAATAAGTGTCTTCTCATAAGAGACATCCCTGACCATGACAGCTGCACAAAATGAATGCAAAGAACATCTTGTGCATATCCCTCCTTGTGCACCAAGTCAAGGTGGGCAAAAGTAATAATTTTAAAATGAACGTTATATAAATGGACGTAAACTGACGACGTCTACTTTCATCCGCTTTAATCCATTCAGTCTAGTCTAGGCCCGCAAAAATGGAAATGGGAGCAAAACTTTTCTGTTTTCTTTTCCGGACCTAAACCAAGACGCATGTAAGTGAATGTAAATAGACACACATCTGTTTACCATGAAATTGCCATACATTGGGCATCAGTCTGAAATACTGGCAGACTGATCTACACTGAACGCTTGTGTGAAAGGGATGACATAATGAGATTGAAAGGCCTTTTCACAGAGTCTCTAATGTAAAACATGGGTTATGTTGTACAAATAAGTTATTAAATTAATTCATGTAGGTCTAAAAGTTCCCAGTACATTTACACTATGAAAGCACATCTGTATTCAAAGCTTAGGTCCACTTCAGGACCTAGGCAAGGCATGGCAGGTATATTGGAATAAGCGTACAATTCCTTTTTTAGCAAGAAATCCTATACTGCTCTGGTTCCGAATCACATGGCATCCAGTATAAAGTCATGATCTGCAGCACCTCGGCACTAGGGACACTGAGATCAGAATACTCAATACACTCCCAGCATTAGATCATGTGACCAAAACCAGAGGGCCACAGGGTCTGCTTGTTACTGCACACAAGTAAAGCTTTGGTCAATATCCCAACCCTCCTTCCTTAAAGTACAAGTAAACACAAGAAAAAGATGGAGAGGAGCATAGGTTTGCAGTCCAATTTAGGAGAGTAGCCTACGATGACAACACTGCTCCTCTATAGATACTGTGAAGAATTGGATCACCCAGTGAAGATAAAAACTAATGCAGCCACTACATCTAAGGTTAAATAATCATTTGTTTTTGGTTTTAGATAAAATTACGTTCCAATTAAAGTAATGTGTAAGTATGCAACGATTTCATGCTGAGAAGAGGCTGCAGCAAGGTGAACTTTGACCTTGAATGGTATTATTCAACAATTATTCTGATGTGTGCAGGAAAGTACTGCCATCACAACAATAACTTTATCTTATAGTTCTGTAGGTATGTTGGTAATATTTTTTATTATTATACATAAGCTAAGCTATGCTTTAGGCTTATCGATTAGTTCACTGGTTTAAAGCTTTGATTTGATATTTTAGTATAGTTACCCTTGTTTTAATTTCCCTCATATATCCAGTAACCTATAAAAATTACCTTGATGGCAACTTCATTATCGACTAACAGTTTGCCCATGGGCACAGCAATGCTCCAGTTAGATTATGCGTTATATATCCAGCAACAGCAAGCCCAGGATTATACTTTATTAGTACATGTGTGCAGTCTAGATGCGTTTGGCGTCATTTGAGATAATCAAAGAACCATCCTCCTTACTCCACATTCGCAGCAGAATTTTGCCCACTGGACAGGATACTTCGTGCCACATTCGTGACAGAACTTGGAAAGCTGTCCCGACCCATTCTTATCTTCAGATTTTATACGTTCACCATTAACAATCTCTGAATGGTCCACAACACCGTATCCGGTCTTCCCATCAGGCCTAGAAGTTTAAAGATAAGAAATAGTATAAAACAATTCTGTAAATCTTAAGCATAAGCATTTAATATTATTAAATATTCCAAAGGATACACAAAAGTAATAATTCTCATGCATGCAAATATACAGTGGTACCTCGGTTCACAAACTTAATTGGTTCCGCGATTCGATCCCATGTCAAATGTTACTACTCTGAACTTTGCATCCCATGCAGAATGCTACTGCTCTGAACTTTGCATCCAATGCAGAATGCTACCGCTCCGAACTTTGCATCCAATGTAGAATGCTACTACTCCGAACTTTGCATCCAATGTAGAATGTTACTACTCCGAACTTTGCATCCAATGTAGAATGCTACTACTCCGAACTTTGCATCCCATGTAGAATGCTACTACTCCGAACTTTGCATCCAATGTAGAATGTTACTACTCCAAACTTTGCATCCAATGTAGAATGTTACTACTCTGAACTTTGCATCCCATGTAGAATGCTACTACTCCGAACTTTGCATCCAATGTAGAATGCTACAGCTCTGAAGTTTGCATCCAATGTAGAATGCTACTACTCCGAACTTTGCATCCAATGTAGAATGTTACTACTCCAAACTTTGCATCCAATGTAGAATGCTGCAGCTCTGAAGTTTGCATCCAATGCAGAATGCTACTACTCTGAACTTTGCATCCAATGTAGAATGTTACTACTCCAAACTTTGCATCCAATGTAGAATGCTGCAGCTCTGAAGTTTGCATCCAATGCAGAATGCTACTACTCTGAACTTTGCATCCAATGTAGAATCCTACTACTGAAAACTTTGCATCCAATGTAAAATCCTACTACTCTGAACTTTAGAACAGGGATAGGCAACCACAGCTGTGGTGAGATCTATGAATCCCAGGCATTGCATGACTCTGACAGCCGCAGACATGGCTCCCAAAGGCATGATAGGATTCATAGCTTCGCCACAGGTGGAGTGCCAAGGTTGACTATTCCTGCTTTCAACACTCTGTGGAAGTAGGTGTTTTGTTTTGTACTTTTTGTAATGAACTGCTACCAAAAAGCTCACAGTGTAATGAAGGTAAAGCATTGCTGTCCATCTGTCGTGTCCCCTCTGTAAATACAAGTAAACAAAATACAGCAGGCCTAGAACACGTTCCAGTTCCCAAACTTTTGTACATGGGGAACAGGTACAATAATCATGAAAGTCAAAGAATTGTCAGACATCCTTAATGCTTGCTTATTTAGGGTTGAGATAAGAGAAACCACATGACAAGTCAAGTAACTAGCATTTTCAGTTGGAGGGATGAACAATGGCAGACTCTATATTCTCTCATCAAAGGTTAGGCCCCATTTACGTCTAGGCAAGTTGTAGCTTGTTTCCCTAAAATTGACAATGTTCAAAAAGAGGCATTCTATTGTTTTCAATGGCCCCTGTTTACACCTAAGCTTTGTGTTGCTTGTCGGTAGTCGCACAAAGCTCTAAAAAATACATGAGCGTCTTTTGGGGCAGAATCCTGTGTTTTGGCCTCGTAGATCTTAATGGGAGCACACTCGCATTTAAAAGGCTATGGGGCCAAATACACATGACTCTGCTCCTGAACTCTGACCCTACAATCAATTTCTGTACTACATTGTCTGAAGGTGAGAGACATGTCATTCATGAGCGATTACCTATAATGGACATTGTAGACCACATTCACAGGCCCGCAACAGCCTCACAAAGAGATTTCAATAAAGAGGTTTTGGCAAATAAAGCAAATTTGAACATTTCATTAATTTTAGACCACATTAAAAACCTGCTCTGGGAATTGTTGTTTTATGTTCATTATTGGAAAGTCACGCAGAGGGCAAACAAAACTCTACACCAAAGTTCCTTTTGGCAAATAACTTTCTAGATAGTAAAACCTTGACATTAGGACAGTGGAGCAGCAAAGGGTCAGACTAAAGAGATAAAATACAGTACTATCTATCTCAGTTACAGGATTTGTAGGCAGCAAAATGAATACTTAGGTCCTGTTCACATTTCTACTTTTTAGGTTGACTGTGAGCAGGCTCTGCATGCATTTTACATGCGTTACCACTGTTCCCTATGTAAGGCATGTTTTTCTGGAAAACCTACATTTAAAGATGCAGCAAGCAGGACTTTTTAACAAACTGCACTAGTAAGGGCCTGTGTCGAGAGACTTCTATTTGAGTCAGAACTGCTTCTCTCCTCATGCAAGTCATTATGAATGCAAAAGCTTGATGAACAAGGTTGATGGAGCTTAGAAGAAGGTCAAATGCACTAGTCACTTAATTCTGAATGATCTATGAAATGTCTGAAACTGATGTCAAGTGCAAATTTGCATATGAGGAATGTGGATTCAAGAATGATCTTGTGTGTGCGTCTCCACAAACACACAGGCAAAGCAAATCAAGCTGAACACCCCTCCCCCGCGCCACTCTCCTCCCTACTCCAAGCTAGTAGATAAACAGTTGCTGGAGTCTGCACTGTCCTTTGTGACCTAGTACTGGACAGGAAGTACAGGGAAGCTGAACTGAGAGACATGATTGTGTTAGGGCAAAAATGTACAGCAATGCTTTGTTGGGCAATGCATATTTAATTGATCTGAATTCATTATTGAAATATAATTTGAGAGTTTAATACTACTTTAAGGTATAATGTAATAAGAGCAAGGTGCCGTTGCCCATAGTAACTGATGAGAATTTTCCTTTTGGAGAGTTTAATACTACTTTAACAAGAGACATCTAGCTTTGTAAGGCTAGCATTACTTCCCCAAGATGTGGTTTCCTAGAGTCCTTTAACAGAGTGGGGAGGGGCTAGACCCCCATCATGTATTTTTGTGCACTCTTTGTATTCCTTTCACAGTGACCCCCTCAGCCCCTTTATTTCCCTGATGTCACAGGAGCAAGTAAGAGATGGGAAATCTCTCCAGTGGCATCAGACAGAAAACCAAATAGAAGTTCTCACTCATTTCGGTGCTATCCCAAACGAAATAACTAAACTAAAAGTTAGGTGAAAAGGTACAGGCATGTTTGGCCTTGCACAGCTGTAGATTGAAGATAACCCTAACTGGAAATAAAAGTATGTGCTGATTTGTAAACTGGAAAGCTCTTTACATAGCGGAAATCATTCATGGAATCCAAACAAATTGCTGCATCCTAATCCATACAGGGCCACATGGTTCATATTAAGAATCCATCCTGTTCAGTTTTATCAACAGGAAAAGAACTTGTAAATGGGCCAAATAAACACAAACTACAACCTGGCACACAAACCTCAGTGTGTAAATGGGTCAGCAGCTTTAAGAAAAACGAAAAATATTTGAGATTAGAAGGCCAGAGACATTTCCCTAAATAAAGGTGACTTCCCGACAAAGCATCCTATTTAAGGACACTGTAGGCAGCATCTAGTGAGCTTACTTTAGTGCAAAAATAAATTACATTTATAAATTATCATTCCATTTAATTTTTATTTTTTTTACAAGTCAGAGCAGATATCCCACGAGGAGGGGCAGGAAGATAGTCGTGGTCTGTCGCACTTTGCAGTTATAATTTACCAAATGGAGTGAAGGGGTCTCCTATGGATAGGCACGTTGTTCCCTCTTCTCACAGATAACAGGTAAAGACCAGCCAGATTGCACAGAACTTTTTCAGTGAGTTAGAAAATCTGAAATCATTAAAGCCGGCCCATACACTGACAGGGTATTCACTAAGGAGTGAAGAGTTTGGAGAAGTGAACAATCTAGGACAATATAGCTGAGCTGGAAAGTGAGCTGAATTGGAGATTTCTTTCCAAATCAGCTATGTTGTCCTAGATTGTTCACTTCTCCGCCTTCTCCAATCTCTTCACCCTTTTGTGAATAATCCTGTGAGAGATTTTTGTACCAATATTCATACAAAAAAAATGTATCTCATCAGAACATTCCATAATGCCATCAGAGACATGTAGAATGTGATTCGAAATTTCATTTTAATTTAACATTTGATTTTGGAATGAAAGGAGTTTCCTGAATGGAAACCGACTTCACTATTAGAATTTTGTTGGTTGAGAAAACATTTTCATCCAGCGCCTTAGATTATTTAATGTGTAACTGGGGTTGAAAACAATTCTGAATTTGACCCCAATAACAATTAAAAAATGGATCAAATGTTCTGAAAAAAAATTTTTTTGACAAAATTCTACTGCTGATAGAAGGCTTTAGTTTCCCTGCTTAACAAATGCGGAGATAATAAATGAACCACATAGGGAGTGCATTGGTTTTAGTGGAATGGCTGACTCCTAGGGGTCTATTTATAAACAATTCGTAGAGCCATTTGCCCTGTGTATTTCTAGACGTTCATTCTGTACGAGATGAAAAAAAAATTATTCTTGATATATTTTCTTTTCAAGTCAAATGTTATTTCAAAAGTTATAATATAATATCGCATTATGGACACTAGAAAGAGCTGAGGAGCATAGGAAATAAGTATTTATAAGGTGCATTTAAGTACAAATAGGATCATTGAAGATAGACTGACTTATACTATGTTAAATATTAAACAATTACAAAGATTGATTCAAGGTGGAGCTGTGGAAAAACAGTGGATGAATATATTTTTTAGAGGCAATTCCTTGAAAATTGAGATTTTGGGAGTCCCTTTCCACCTTTAAAACTACAATGGTATGTATACCATGTATACACTGTGTATAGAACTTGATGATTTATGGGACCATAGACCGCTGCAGCAGAGGGAGACATAGGCTCCAGGGACCAGTCAAACAGCAAGCCGGCTCAAGAGGGTCAGGCGAGTATAATTTTTTTAATCTTCCTCCCTAGACACAAACGAGCACTTTACTATTGTGCGGGCGTAGCCCCACTGCAAGGGTTAATAAAACATTTCCCCAGAGTTGTTCTTTAATATAAAAAAGTATTAAAAAAAAAATGTACATAAAAAAGGCCTGAGAAAAGAAAAATAATGCAGCCACTTCATCTGGTAAGCTGCAATGATTACATTGTTTGTTTTTTGGGTTAAATGTAATGCAAAAGCTACTGCTGAGATATGACGCAGTTTTCTGAGCAATCACCATAAGCTGAATGCAGCTTTAGGCTCCATCCACACCTAGGTGTATTGTCGCAGCCGATTCAGCTGAAATGCTCCACTCAAGGAATCCTGTTCATTTCCATGTTACCCGTTCACATCTGTGAGCTTTATCGCAAGCAGAAATATGCCTGTCGCTCTAAATAGTACATGAGCTACTTTGGGGCAGATTTCAGCGCGTTTTGTCGCATAGACTTAATAGAAATCGCTTGAAAACGCACATTGCGATTTTTGTGTGTGTATTTTTGCGTGCATTTCGTCCATTCAAATGAATGTGCCAAAATCTGACAAAAACGTGTGACTTAATATACACACAAAAAACGCTCAAAAAAGATTGAGCCTAATAGGTGTCCCCTAGGTGTGAATGGAGCCTTACAGGAAGCACACATGTACACGTGATCAGGCACACACTCTGGAAGAGTACACAATACCTGGTGTAGTTTTCAGCATTGTAGGTTTTCCTTTTGTTAGCAGATGCAGCTGACGGCGGATTTCTGGCCAAACTTGGCGGTGTCTTTGACTTAATTGTACCTCTGAAATGACACATCAATTACTTAAATAAGCTCAGAAATGCAACATACTGCAAATTACATTATGCAACGGTCTGAAAAGAAACACATTTAAGAGCTTAATGGACCAGCCCATTCCTTGATGAGGTGCCTTTGGGTACACACAAAAGAACTGAAACACAGGCATTTGTGCAGGTACTTGTAGACTGAGTTGTGATTTACATAAAACGTATGTACAGTCCAGTTTTTAATTTTTTTTTTACATTTGGATTGAGGGCGTGAAAAAAAAGTTTAGTAGCAATGCAACTGAATAAAGGCAACACAGATATTGGATCACATTTCTGGCTTCAAGCCAAGCTAAGTCGTAGTGTAATACCAACCAAAATGTTTTTTCTTTTTAAGTAGTAAGTAGGGATGCACAGATACTTTTCGAGTACCAGTGCAGATACTTGGCATTTTCATGAGAACTCCCGGGGTTGCAGAGGTTGCAGCTGGGACCTGGCTCTGGTGCTCCACCACTGTCCTGAAATCATTAGTCTGTATTGTTTTAGAAAAACTGTCACATGACAATAAACAAAAATGCATCAGTACTCGTACTTGTAAGTACTCGGCAAGTACCAGTACTCGCAAAACTGGTATCTGTGCATCCCTTTATTCATATTTATAAAAACAAAATCGTACATTATAACAGAGATGTACAAATCCCAGGAGCTCCGTGTGCTCCTTACAAATGACAGCTGCCTCCTAATTTTTGAATTTTTCTCTAGTGTAGTCTTGGAGCTCAAAAGTATCGGTACATGTACTTGTACCGAGTACTGTACTTAGTATCTGTGCAACCCTAGTACTAGTAAGTGTTAAAATTTCTGACATTGATGTTTGGATCCCCTTTGGGAACCATTCCTATTAATTCCTTTCTCAATGACCATTGTTAATCAGACAGGATGTTGGAAAAATGTTCTCGAATGGGAAGAAAGATGACAATATAAACCCAAGAATGGTTGTAGCCCTTCACTACCGTATTAATAACAAACAAAAAAAAAAAAAAGATTTGGATGGAGTTCTACTTTACTGTGGCCCAAGGATCAAATCATGAATTTCAATTTTAACATAAGGAGCACTAATAAGCCCATTGGCCATTTATTAAATCCACAGATCAGGTCTGGTCCACACAGAAAGTGAATGTGAAAAAAGGGGGTCCAATGGAACCCAAAGTAGATCCATTATCACCTGAAAGCAATTCTGATGGGGTTGTCATAAACATAGGTAGCAATTTTTCATTAAAAGTACATTCAGGGTAGAGCTGATTTACAATGACGTACATCAACTGTAAAATTCTCTTTTACATTTCTCATGGATGAAATCCATGGTTATGTAATTCTAACCAGCCAGGGTGATATCGCTATTCAGTTCCAATTACTCAGAACTGAAGCATTCCAGGAAAATCACCAGGGTACAATCATCTTCGCAGACACATTCAGATTCATTGATACCTATATCTTCCTAGCCCCTGGGATCTGCAGTCATGGGAAATCATGAATACAATGGAAACTATACAACTGTAACAGTATGATATTTATGTAGCTACATATTATTCCTGTTTAAACGAAGTCCTGCCACTTTGCCTGTCGACAGGTCTTCTTGTAAGAAAAAGCCTCCCCATTCAAAGCTCACTCCGGGTTAACTTCTTCCGCTTTCTCTTCGTGAGTTTTCAGTATGGCAACTGGCCGCTTGGGCCCAAGCACTGCATCTTGGGGGGAAGTCGCATGCTCCTCCGTAGCTGGAAGTACCAGGTATTTATATCTGAACAATGGAAAAGCTTGAGAGCTTTGCAAAGGTGAGCACCAGTGGGCGAAGGTCCGTTTCAAAAGATAACCTGGCCTGAATGGGCAAAGTGACAGATTCTATTTAAAAAGAACCTGTCGCAAGATCCTTTATTTCAACATCTATCTTCTGATAAGATTGTATGTGCATTTTACATGCCCAAAGACTGCCACTGGGTAGTGATGTGATGTCAGCAACCCAAATAGGCTTGCAGCTTTCAGTCAAGTGACAATATATAAGCCATCCACAACTCTGCTCCTGGCTATATCTCAAACTTTGTCTCAAAGTATCACCCTAACCTTGCCCTCTGCTCTTCCAAAGACCTTCTGCTTTCCAGCTACCTCGTCAACTCCTCCCATGCTCGCCTCCAGGACTTCACTAGAGTCTCTCCCATCCTCTGGAACTCTTTACCCCAAGCTGTCCGTCTATCTCCTACTCTGACTGCCTTTAGGCGATCCCTTAAGACTCATCTCTTCAGGAAAGCCTATCCCACCTCAACCTAACCAGTGAACTATCACGTTCTCATACAATTCATTCCCACACAGCTACCTCCTCATGTTTCACTTGCCCCTCCCTTTTAGATTGTAAGCCGTCACGGGCAGGGCCCTCCTTACCATCTTGTCTTGAATTGTATTGTGATTGTAACGTCTTTCTTATATTGTAAAGCACTGCGCAAACTGTTGGCGCTATGAAAATCCTGCTGGCTGTCAAAATACCTGAATCCAATCAGATTGTTCAGGTATTTTGAGAGCCAGCAGGGCCGACTAGCAAGATACTGAAGTTTGGCCCAGTGGAAGATTCCTCCATCCATACAGTTTAGCATAGATGGAGGAATCTGTTGCACTTTTTCCATCTGACCATAGAAAATCTGCAGATAATCTATAGTTGTAGGCCAGCTTAAAGCAGAAGTAGGAGGTGTGCTGCTGCCAGTGCTAGAGCCATCTTATCATGGGGAAAATTGTAGTAACCATAAACCTGATAAAACTTGCTATGCTCCAAAGGAGTCTTAGCTGATGGTGTCTGAAGGTCCAAAGAATATGGATGGATTCATTCTACAAATACTGTATGTTTGGCAGATCAGTGGTTATCTGAGCTTTCAGCTTGGCGCATCTTTCGGCAGGGTTAGGAAAATAAAATGTAAAAAAAATGCTGCCGGGTATTAAGTGCAGACACCTAAAGGTGCCTATACAGGTGAAACTCGATTAGAATATCGTGCAAAGTTCATTTATTTCACTAATGCAACTTAAAAAGGTGAAACTAATATATGAGATAGACTCATTACATGCAAACCAAGATAGTTCAAGCCGTGATTTGTCATAATTGTGATGATTATGGCTTACAGCTCATGAAAACCCCAAATCCCCAACCTCAAAAAAGTAGATTATTACATGCAATCAATAAAAGAAGGATTGTACATAGAACAATAATCGGACCTCTGAAAAGTACAAGCATGCATATGTACTCAGTACTTGGTTTGGGCCCCTTTTGCAGCACTTACTGCAATTACTTTTGCACGATATTCTAATTATTCGAGTTTCACCTGTATATGCCTACAGCTGTCTCAATGTTACATGTGAATGCCAAGCTGTTCTGATGGGCAAAGCTTGATGATGAATTCTGCACAGAAAAACTAACAGCAGTAAGCTGCCAGGACTGAGGGCTAATCTACCTTTGCTATCTCAATACAAGGTCATGTATATCTGACAGTAGCAGTTGATTTGTGTGCTCAGTTGTCAGTCACTCAGTTCAGTATGATTTAGTGGCAGCACTGTGAAATGAGGCACAAAACGCCTCATGGCAACTTGATGTCAACAGTTTCTCAGTTTCTTCTGAACTCATAAGCCTCAACCTTAAGAATGTTGTTCCAGGCCAAACAATGCCACCACTGAACACTAGTGACACTTGTAGGTTTGGCCATTCAGAAAGAGTTGATCTCCCACGCCAAAAACATCGGTGTGTGTGGCCAACACAAATTCTGCCTGCGGTCTGCAAACACACTGTTGTTTTTCAGATCTGTAAATATCATAAATCTCTGTGGATTGGTGAGCCATAACAAAGTCTGCACTCCAGACTCCGAACATGGGATAGATTTTATCTCTTTTCATGTGTCTGCAAAGAATTAAACCACAGATCACATTTATTAGAGTATTTGCCAACTCATCTAGAAGGAGTCCGGACTTCAATATAAACATTTAAGTAATTAAAGATCATCTCTAGTCTGGGGAAAAAAATATTATCTTGAAACTAAGAGCTGTTAAAATTATCAAGTATATTCACTTTTACTTTCTTTACTTGGTATGGAGGAGCAATTTATCTGCAATCCTCGACCTGACACCCTCAGCAGAAGGTCAGAGCACCCTGCCCATGTTCCACTTTGTAGGATGCTTTAATAATGGAGTTTAGCTTACGTTTTTGATTTTTGCTTCTACAATATTGCTCAGACACTTTAGTGATTTTTAGAAGCATACTACATTGTGATCAGCTATAACAGAACCAGGCAGCATAGTAATATTGTTAGCCACTTGGTTCCTAGAACCTATATCTGTCTCTTCATCCCCAGAAAGTATTTGGAAACACACAGCATGGTCACTAACCACTTCCCACATTTTTAGAAATGAGCTCCAAACGCAACTGAACTCAATGAGGGAAGTTTATCAAAACTGGAGCAGACGAAATCTGGAGCAGCTGTGTATGGCAACAAATCAGCTTCTCTCCTTCATTTTCAAATGTTAACTGAACAAAGTGAAGAGAGAAGCTGATTGGTTGCCATGCACAGCTGCCCCAGTTTTTGTCTGCTCCAGTTTTGATAAACTCCCCCCAATGTAGTGTGCATGAGAGCTAAGTCAGGGTTCGCCAGAAAAGTGAATATACACCTTCCTTTACAACGTGAGATTAGTTTATGTTGAGGCTCTTCAGAGGAAACCACGTCTAAACAATCAGTAGATCCAGAGCCAATCGGCAGAAAGCTGTGTGTAAATCTCAGTTTATAAGTTATATAAAAGTCCATGTCAAAGTGTACATTAAAAAGTGAGAGCGGGAAGTCTGCTACCTAATGTTACTTTGGTTGGAATGTTAATGTACTGCAAACCATAAATCAAATCCTTGCAGCAAATACAATGTAAACATTGCTGTGCATAATTATATATCATGCTTGGACTTTTCCACATTTACCTCTGGAAGGTGGCAGTATACCCACAGGTTCAGCGCTGTGCCCTCCTATGAATGCTGGAGCAGTTTTGTTTAGCTTTGGTTAGAGTAGGAAATGGTTAGAACCTCTGTATTATTTATTTTTTTGCTATCTGTGTCTTGTTAGGGAAGTGAGAAGAAATTTGTCAAAACTTCCCTATCTCCCTATAGACAGCTGTTACCGTGTTACCAGCTATAGAGGACTACAAAACCCAGCAATACTACATTATAGCTGGCGGTATTCTGCATTGTGCTGTATAATGTACTATTGCTGGGTTTTGTAGTCCTCTATAGCCTGCGCCATTCTGCATTCATTGCTGTATAATTTAACACTTTTCATTTCACTATATTGCACACCACTTTTTTTTTTCTTTTTTACTTCCACCGCTGCACGCTTGCGCCTGTGATGGACTGCAATCTCAATACAAACTAGTAGTCCCATCACTGGAGCCATTTTTAAAATGTATTTTTTTATCCGATTAATCGAACTTAATAATCGGCTAACTAATCGATTTTGAAAATAATTGTTAGCTGCAGCTCTAGATGGAAGCTAGTTCAGTTTAGCTTTGTCAGATCTTTGGTATTTATCATGCGATTTGTTTGGGTATAATCTTTGGGCCTTCCACAAACAGGGATATTCGTTTTGCGATTATGTGACATTTTAACGAAGAACTTGGTTTAATTTGTTTCCATCCGCCTTTTACCTTTTATGCTGGGTTATCCTGAACAAATATACTCGCACGCCCAGTGAAGCTAGCGCTATTCTGCTGTGATCTGCCACAACGCAGTTGCATATCTGATTCCATACTTTCATCTGTCTTTTGTCATCTTTAGGCGCCACCTGTCTCCTTCTGGTTCTTGCAGCTGGCTTCCTGATGATGCAGCCCATGGTCCTTCCTCAGTGGATGCCTCCTGGGATATCCGGCACGGTTTTCCCAAGAGGCTTGGAGGAGCTCTGCTGGAGCAGAGTGATGTCATTCTTGCCATGGCAAGAATGGAAGAAGCAGACGGGATGGACCATAAT